>NC_133370.1:23355939-23595019 GCF_049309525.1 Garra rufa | reverse complement strand
ATGTGACTGTCATACCTAATTTTAAGCATACGACTGTAATAAAAGAGTCAGAGGAAGCAACGTTTACTTCATTTTAAGAGGAAAGCAAATACTCATGATGCCAGGCCTGCAAATCCCAAAACCTCTTGAAATCATCCACGCTCATAGCTTAGTATGGATGATGAGACATTAGTCAAACACAGTTTGAAGTCCTGTGTGTGATGCATTTAATGTGAAACTTCAGATTAAACGTCAGAGTGAGACTTTCAAATGTGTTGACAAATGACTAATGCTGTATGGCTATGCCTCAGCATGTCCAAACTACTATGCTTTAGTTGTGGAGATAGATACAGGTTTGTCATCCAGTCCCACGTGCATAAACAACATCTGTGAGTGGAGAGAGGATATCCTCCCCATAAAGTGACCTTACATGCTTGGAAAAAGACAGACAATGCCTGGATTTTCTCCAGTGGTTGTCTGTTTTACTGAGGAGAGTTTTCCGAGGAAGTGAAAGGATAGGGGAAGGTTTTTTATTAATCCATACACTTGGAACTGGATAACATTAAAAGACCATTAAAGGGGAGAGTTTAACTCTAAGAGAAATTGGACGCAAACATAGAAAGTTACCCAGAGGGGCTTTACAAGACCACTGGAGATAATGTTAGCTCATCTTTAGTTCATCTTAAGTAATTAAAAGACAATAAAAGTATAATGTAGATGATGAATGGATGACTGAATGGATAGATGGATAAATGCTTCAACAATTCGAACAGATTTAATAAACATCTCACTGAGATACAACCTATAACACAAAATGTTATTTATTTTTTGCGTATCATCCTTGAGTATTACAAATTGATGTGCAAAATAATGTTTTAATCAAAAATATAATGGTTTCCGTGTAAAAACTAAGCAACACAACTGTTTATAGTATGAAAGTATTCTTGTGCACCAAATCAGCAAATTAAAATGACTTCTAAAGGATCATACACCAAAGAATAACTGCAGTAGTCTGTCTATCTGTATGTATGATAGCTTTCAGAGGAGTGTGAATGTTTGTTTAGTCCAACAACAAGCAGGCATTCATACATAATCACCACAGGAACAGCTGGCCATCATCAGTTTTCAACAACCACTCAGCAGCATTAACCGTGGCCTTCCTCTCGGGGCCGTCCAGATGCCTGATGTTGATCACATACCAAGTGTGTTTTTTTCTCAAACGGGAGCTAAAATGTAAGGAACATCTCTTTTCTGGTCAGAAATGGGAAGCACCTTGTAAAATGTTTTCATTTTTCTTCTAGACTAGTACAGATGCAAGTTATCACTGCATCGCAACATACCTCATTCACAATATGTGACACTTTCCGCACAAAAATGAGAAAAATGATTTATATTCTCTCATGCAATATGTTTTATGGGGAATAAGTGCTAAGGTAGGGAAACTGGAAACATTTTATCTTCATCGGTCTGACCCTCTTCAGTCTTGTTGACAGTGTGATTTTTCTTTCACAGTGTCTCTGTGAGGAAACAACTCTTTTAGTGTCGATTTTTTTCATAAGTGAGCAATAGGCTGGGAATATTTCAGGTCAGGAAAAGTTAAAGGGCTTCAGCAGACCGTTACTAAAGAAATTACACTGAGATGACACCTTGGCTGTCCGACAACAACTAGGCCTGTAGAAAAAAACAGCATAAAGCACAAATCGTCTGTGAATAGATTGTCTCAGACTACAAACAGGTCACATAAAAGAGCATAAAGTTCCTCTCATGTTTTCTAGTAAAGCTTATCCACAAAGGGAGGACAGCAGCACAGTAAAGGATTAGAAAATTCCTCCACATACCACAAAATATCTCCTGATGAAAGTTTTTTAGATGTCCTCATTAAGCATTAAACTCTTTTCCTAACAAGAAGCCTGAGACTCCGAAATGGCTGCCAATGAGAAATCTAATTAAATGGGATTACTGCTTGTCTCTCATTAGCTTCCCATGATGCAATGTGTCTGTCATAGGCAATAATGAGGTGATAATTCTTTACAATAAATTTGTTTGCACATTCACCCAAACAAAACCTACAGGTTCCACAAACGATGGAAATTTAATTTGCAGAAAACTTTTTACAAAGATGTACTCTCTTGAATTTACATCACGATGTGACAGAATTTTTAGGGCCCGAGCCCAAAAGGGCGAAGGCCCTATTGTTCTTCTAAGGGTTCTTATTTTATTTTTTTTCAACCTTCCGGGCTATTATGGGGGCCTTAACATACTCAAAAACTCTTGAAAATTTGCACACATGTCGGAATCTGCCGTCGTCCGGACGCCACAGAGGCTGGGACCCGAGCGTGGTTCAGGGCCCCCTGGAACACAGTTTGAAAACTTGATATACTGCGCACACATACTTGCAAGTATTGATATGAAACTCGGTACACATATAGATCTCACTGAGCCAAACAACTTTTGTACTCTATGTCATAGGCTCCACCCCACAGGAAGTGAGATATTTAGGGCTGTTTAAAAAGCGCATGCTCTGGAATTTAACGTACTCCTCCCAGGGTTTCCATAGGATTGTCACCAAACTCGGTCAGCATGATCTCAAGACATTGGGGATGCTAAATTGCGAGGGGATTTTTGATATCTCGAACGGTTTGTCCGTGGCAAGGCGACAAAATCATGGCGAGAAATGAGAAACAGGAAGTGTGTAATAACTGTTGCACACATTGCCTGATTCTGATGAAACTTCACCAGTTTGTTCGTTGTATGATGCCGATTCCATAAACGTGACTATTATGAGTCAAAGTTATAGCGCCACCAACTGGCAGCAGGAAGTGTGTCATTTTCAAAATGCTTTGAAATCAGCCTCTTAATTTTACTCGATTTTCTTCAAACTTCATCAAAATAATGTAAAAACACGGCCGATGAGAATATGTAAAGGGGTCGATGATAAATCAAATGCTGTTGCCATGGCAACGTCTCAAACTTTAAAATTAGATTCCTGTCTTTTCGAGGCAGATAACATGCTTAGAATTTCATGAAACTCAACACACACATCAATATTAATGATAGTTAGACACTGGCAAAAGGTCATAAATGGGTGTGGAGCAGGCACTCTATAGCGCCATCTTTTGACAAAAGTTGGGGGGTTAGTTTTTCCTACAGTCACCAAACTCTGTACATATATTGTTCTCATCAATCTGGACAACTTTCTAAATCAAACCCATTAGCTACGACCAACAGGAAGCCGGCTATTTTGATTTGAATGTGGATTTTTGGAAAAATCAGGCTGTAAACAAATTCACACTTCTACTAAGGACAACAAGCTGTTCACACCAAACTTTTTTAACATGAAGAGAAGATTCCGAAGATGCTAAATTGCGAGCGGATTTGGGATATCTTGAACGGTGTTGACGTGGTAATTTTTTAAAGATAGAGTAAAAAAGATAATTGAAGTAATTTTTTTATATCTTTAAAGTGCAGCATCCAAACTCTTTAAAACTTTTTTCACACAGAGATCTAATCATTCTGAGCAAGTGCTGATAATATACATTTTTTCCAAGCTTTCATGAATTAAAGAAAATTAAAAAAAGAAATCAGAAACCTGCTGTCACTCTGCCTGAGAGTCTGTCTAAGTGTGTGCGTAGTTGAGTCACAACAGAGAGACTGAAGGGGGAGGGGTGAAAGGGAGAGAGAGTGGAACATGCTGTCTTGCTAAAGACCATCTTTGAGAAAGAAATGCACATTGATGTATAACCTAAATAAATATGTCTGATCTTTGAGAAAATATAAAGGGTCACTAACTCTCTCATATTTTCATATAACTCTTTTATCGCCCCATTACAATACTCAACTTGATTTTTAAAGATATTTTGAAAGAAAGAAGCGTTTATAGAGCACTTTGTGTATTGCTGTACACCCACATGAACTGTGTTCATGTTCATGTTAATTCACAGTACATAAACTAATGTTAAAAGATACTAATTTACCATTAAACAATATATGAATACTTTTTTTAGCTTAATATTAATTAACATTAATAAATACTATTTAATTATTGTTCATGTTAACTAATATAGTTAATGTTAACAAATGAAACTGGATGGCAAAATTTTATATATTGTGTGTATGTGTCTTTGTGTTGATTTTAAAGTTTAACCCTTTCAATTCAGTAAACTTTAAATCCAAACTGGCAGAGAGTTACTGTGAATGCATGTGCCAACTGGGCACCGTTTCCCTTATTGATTCTTAGTTATGTAGCGCTTAAGAGTGATGTCTCATAACAGGAGTCACCAGCAAAGCAATATCCACACACAAATTGAACAGATAGGTAACGATGACATTTAAGCAGAAGTCGTGGACGTAAAGCAAGCAATAATAACATGTTCTTATCATCATCATCAGAATATAGGGAAAATGTAGCATATTGGTTCACAGTTGGCATTATTCTGAAGTCCTTGCAGGGGGTTAGGTTTATAGCAAACTCCTCCTAGAGATTTATCTCTATCTTTGTTTTTTTTTAATATATTTTTTAGAATCTGTACTTTCTTTAGTTTTTGATGAATAAAAAGTTTGAAAGAACAGTGTTTATTCAAAATATAAATCTTTTCTAAAAATATGTCTTTGCTATCACTTCTTATCAATTTTACACATCCTTGATGAATAAACGTATTAAAAAAAGACAAAAAATCTACTGACCCCAAACTTTAAAATACAGTATATTGTTAGAAAAGATTTCTATTTCTAATAAATGCTTTTAAACTTTTTATTCATCAAAGAACCCTGAAAAAATATCATAGGTTCCAAAAAGCAGCACAACTTCAGAAATTGATCATAATAATAATAATAACTCAGCATATTAGAATGATTTCTGAAGGATCATGTGACACTGAATACTGGAGTAATGATGCTGAAAATTCAGCTTTGATCATAGGAACAAATTAGATTTTAATGTATGTTTTAATGTATGAAAAATGATATTTTGCATCGTAATAATATTTCACAATATACATTTTTTTTCTGTATTTTTGATCAAATAAACGCAGCCGTGATACGTGATACATTAAAAATCTTACTGATCACAAACTTTTGAACAGTAGTTTATATTTAACTTTTAAGTATTTTTATTTCAGTTTTAGTTTATGTTTTGTACTTGCATTTCAAATGTATTATGTATTAGATGTCAACATTTATAATTTTCATTCAAGTTTAAGATTTTTATCTAATATTTATATTTTGTTCTATTTAAGCTTTATTACAAATAAGAATATCTTCATGATTTTTGTAACACGTTATAATAAGGTCTTATTTGTTAATATTAATTTATTATGCCTTAGCTAAGATGAACTGAAATGTCTTATTGTAAAGCATTACCATTCTTGTTTTAGTTAATAACAACAATGCATGTGAGTAATAATTCTAAAATTACAGTAAATAAAACTATTGAGTGCAACTGGCATCATGACTCATTGCTTCGTAGAACTGACCCGTGATGCAGCGCAGTGGTTTGACTCCCCACTGGAGGGCCTCAATGCCATGCAGCCAGCCCTGGCTTATAATGAGCCATCACACTGAGTGCTCTGAGACCTCTTTTGGCAAGGTGCAAGCTGTTTATGGGAAACAAATGGGCTGTTTGTAGCTTTGCTCAATAATTGCTCTCTTGGCCAGCAGCTGTCCGACTCTAAGCCGGTCATTGCCTTGACTGTGTTGCTTATCACACTAATTAATTGCAGGTCTCAAGCCAAGTACAGCCGCCCACTGAGTGTCCCTATCTAATCTGTATTCCTTTGTATATTTTTTCTTATGCCTTTAATCGAAGAGCCAGCAAGAAGCAACCAGAGGCTGTACTCCCATGAGGATGTGGACAGCCACAGCAGAAAACAAAACAGTGCAGATGAGAGCGAGCAGTCAGACCCCTGGTCGCCTCGCACCGTACCAAGGAGACACACAGTAGGAGGGCCTCGCACTGCCGGGGACGTGATCGTCATGCAGTCCTACAACATGGATCACAAGAAAGAGGCCTTTCTTGAGCACTTGAAACAGAAGTATCCCCATCATGCTTCTGTCATTATGGGGCACCAGGAAAGACTCAGAGACCAGGTAAGCTTAGCTCTGAAATATTCAAATCAGCTCTTTGAGAAATTAGGCTCAATAAGGTTTTTAAATATCAAAGTCAAATTAAAATGGCAACATCAAAAACAACTGAAAGGATACACTACCAGTGAAAAGTTTTTTAAAAGAAGTCTCTTCTGCTCACAGAGCCTGCATTTATTTGATCCAAAGTACAGCAAAAACAGTGAAACTTAAAAATATTTTTACTATTTAAAATAAAAAAAACTATTTGAATATATTTTGAAATGTAATTTTTAGCATCATTACTCCAGTCACATGATCCTTCATAAATCATTCTAATATTCTGATTTGCTGCTCAAAAAACATTTATTATTAATATTATGTTTTTTTCAGGTTTCTTTGATGAATAGAAAGCTCAGAAGAACAGCATTTATCTGAAATAGAAATCTTTTGTAACAATATAAATGTCTTTATCATCACTTTTGATCAATTTAATATGGAAGCCCTTTTCTGCTACTGAATAAAAAAAGGAAATTGTGACTTTTTATCTCCAAATTCTCAATTTTTTTTCCTCAGAATTGCGAGTTTATATCTCACTATTGTGACTTTTTTCCTCATAAGTGTGAGTTTATATCTCGCAATTGTGACTTTTTTCTCAAAGATTTGCGTCAGAATTGTGAGATATAAACTTGCAATTCTGAGAACATATTAGTCTTTTTTCCATCTCAAAATTGGACTTTAACTCACAATTGAGAGTTTGTGAGTTAAAGTCCAATTTTGAGATGGAAAAAAGACTAATATGTTCTCAGAATTGCAAGTAAAAAGTCAGAATTGTCGAGTTTATTTCTCACGATTGTTTATATCACGGAATTCTGAGAAAAAATGTCAGAACTGTGACTTTATATCTTGCAATTCTGACTTTATAACTCAGTTGCAAGTTTTTATCTCATTATTCTGATTTTGTAACGCATAATTGCTAGTTTATATCTCAAAATTCTGAGAAAAAAAGTCAGAATTGCAAGTTTGTATCATGCAATTCTGAGAAAAAAAAGTCCGAATTGTGAGATAAAAAGTCCCAATACCTTTTTAAATGTTTTATTCAGTGGCAGAAACGGGCTTCCATAATTTAAAGCATTCTTCCTAAATAAAAGTATTAATTTCTATAATTCCCCCCCACCCAATTTTTTTTTTACTGACTCCAAGCTTTTGAATGGTATGATGTATAATGTTACAAAAGCTTTTTATTTCAGATAAATGATCTTTGGATCTTTCGATTCATCAAATAATCCTGTTTTAACTGTTTATAAACTGTTTTAAATATTGATAATAATTATAATACAAAAATCTTTGACAGCAAATCAGCATATTAGACTGATTTCTGAAGGATCATGTGACACTGAAGACTGGAGGAATGATGCTAAAAAATTAGCTTTGATCACATGAATCAATTGCATTTTAATATATTTAAATAGACAACAATTTTTTAAATAGTAAAACATTTTAAAATTGTACTGTTTCTGCTCTACTTCGGATCAAATAAATGCAGGCTTGGTGAGCAGAATAGTCTTTAAAAAACATAAAGATCTTAGTGTTCAAAACATTTGACTGGTAGTGTATGATAATACAACAGCAGACAAGCACAAAACATATCCACTGTTTTCAGTATAAATCATTACATTTTGTCCTCAGTTAAATTCCATAACAAAAAAACATTTCTATACAAGAAAGAACTTTTACAGCTGTGTTTTCATATTTTATCTACATAGCACACAGTATCCTTACTCTAATCTACACATGTATCAATTGACTCTTGACAGATTAAGGAACACTGAGATTTATATTACTGCTAGTTTCCGCTTGACATTTTCATTGTATCTTTGCCAGATGGATAAATTTGAGTGGTGTAGCCATAGCTTTGTCTGTTGTAAGATTATTTGCATATGCTTGAATGAACAATTCAATTTACAAAAGATTAAATAAATGTGAACTGTTTAAACCTGCATTATTAAAACTAGCTAAATTATAGCTATGTCACGTAAACATAAGATATATAGCGTGAACAGAGTGCAATACCATGCCATCTCCAGATGACTGCGCTCACGTACAGACATCCAAAGCTCCAGTATTTTACACGACCAGTAGTTGCCTTCAAAGGAAGAAAATACAGTACAAAGAAACCCTCCTGAAGCGTGGGACGCGTAATGTAAAATAAAGCGCATTACCTGTGAGCGCTGCTGCAACGTCACTGACGGCCAAAACGTCACTTGCTATTGGTCGATTACTGCCGTTAGCGATGTGCCTGTTTTCCAGATCTTAAAATTTGGAACTAGATTAACTACATTTAAATGTAAGAACTACAGATAGGATTATGTATTTATTATTAATATTATTAACTTTTAATAATTATTTTTCGGTTGAAATGTTATTTTATCAGTAGAGACAATACTGCAGAAAACGTCTATGTAGGAAATGTTAAAACGCACAATTTTAATAAGCCTAACAATATCCTCACCGGTGTTTTCAAAACGTAATGTCGCCAACTTCATTTAAGTAGTAAACAGGAAGGTGATGGAAGGGCACATTTCGCAACCTCCTGGCTTCAATACATTTTTTGTAGCCCAACAAGTCTTTCAGGTAAGTTCATATAGGTGGGTGTGTCTCTGCCTCTCTGTGCAGACGCTGATGTCACGGCTTTCAAACATCACTTCACTGCAGACAAACTTCTGCAGCGAACTACATCTACTTTCAGACACACTACCGGACTTGCTATTGACATTTATCCACTATTTATGAGGAATATGTCTTTCTTTGTGTGAAGAATCAAGGTGGAGGTTTTGAATCAAGGTATTGTAAATTAAACTAAATGGCAATTGTTTTACAGTGTCAGCAAATAGAATGTAAACAGTAGGCTTGTCTTAAGTCGTTAAGTAAAGAAAATGTTTATTTTACTTATATTGTATAGGGTTTAATTAGTTTACGTTCTTAATACCATTAAATTAAATGCTGGGCTTTTAGCTAATGAATCATTGTCTTGTAAGACATCGGAGTAATGAATGTGTAAACTGAACATGACAACAGAGAAGTCGTCTTACTGGTTCTCTTTTAGATCAAAATACTTTTCAACTCGGATATTATGTTATCATATGAGATTCTAGCAGTTATCAGATTATGAAAAACTACTGCTTATCCATTGCAATGTACACAAAATAACTATGGTAATATGTGACCCTGGACCACAAAACCAGTCAAAAGGGTTTTAAAATTGAATAAACAAGCTTTCCACTTAAGTATGGTTTGTTAGGATAGGACAATATTTGGCCGAGATACAACTATTTGAAAATCTGGAATCTGAGGGTGCAAACAAATCAAAATATTGAGAGAATTATCTTTAAAGTTGTCCAGATGAAGTTATTATCAATGCATATAATTTTTGAAAAAATAAGTTTTGATATATTTACGGTTGGAAATTTACAAAATATCTTCATGGAACATGATCTTTACCTAATATGCTAATGATTATTGGCATCAAAAAAAATTGATTGTTACAAATATACCCATGCTACTTAAGACTAGTTTTGTGGTCCAGGGTCAAATATTATAGTATTTTTGAAGCACCTTGGAGTACCAGGCAAACACCATGGTATTATCTGATATTATCACCTTATTGTTGTAGTATGTTAACCACCAGTCAAAATACTTTTTGTACGTTTTTTTTTTTTTTTTTTACTCACAAGTATCACTTGCGCTCCCAATAGCTGTTTTTATCAACGCAATGTGTCTGTCTCTTCATTTTTTTTTTTTTCAGCATAGTTTTGGTATGTTTTTTTGGGGGGCGGCTGGGTACAGCCGTGAGTAATATCATATCATGCCCCTGGCACTGAATAAAACTGAAGCCCATCCAACAGGAGGGAGTGTGTCTTTCATCCCCCTTTCGCTCTTTCGTTCATTCTTTCTTCAATTTTCTCCAGACCCAGAAAGAATGAGGTATGATTTATCTGACCCTGCCAGTGTTTTCAAAGACCTGGCATTATACCAGCTCAGATGAAGCATAGTCTGTGGCCATTCATCTGCCTGTGATTAGAGGAGAGTTCAGTGAACCGTGCAGGCTGCTGCTCTCAAGCCCACCCCTATGCTTTAAACTGATGTTTTCAGGCCTCTCTCGGTTTCCCCGCATTCTGCAGGTAACGCATTCTGACAATGCCAGAGTATGAGCGTATGTCGGCACGGCTTGCTTATGCATGTGGAATAGGTGTAAATTTGATCCCTGGTCTGCAGGGTACAGTTGGGGCATCTGGATCTGGATAATCAGAGTAACACTTTCAACAAATGTAAAATACAGTGGCTTTTGTTGACTACTGTTTTTTTCCAGGGTTATCCTTAAGCAATCTTAAGAATGCAATCATATTTATTTTGTGTAATCCGCACAATGAAATGTTTAAAGTACGGTTGCATTATGCATGTCCAAAGTGATCCCAGCTGTCATGCATCATTAATCTGGGCAGAGTTTGATGCACTTTTTTTCTAGTGAACATAAAAGCCTATTATTTGCTCTTGCCGCGTCTGTGCACACCGGAGCGATTGTTAGTCGACTCACAATGCAACACCTGTGCAAAGATAACATCAAACTCATATTCATCACCTTCAAGTCTCAGCCTGGACCTTCAGACTGAAAGATTTTTGGATAGGCCTTTTAGTGAATTGTCAGAGCACTGTTTTCTGTCAGTCATCATAGTTTTTGACTTTAAAAAGAGGTTTCTGGTGTTGCCTGCATAATAGGCAAGTTCAGCCAACTCCTTCAAAGCCATCGAAAACAATTTGTGAATTCCATAAGAATGCATTTAGTGCAGGGATGAAGCTGTGGTGAATCTAGAGTCAGTGCATCTGTAACATGCCATTGTTTTTGTATATAAATATGGTTTAGATGGATGTTTTTGCCTATTGGGCTTGCATCTTGTGCCTTTTGCAGTCTTGCTCATGATATGACGTTCTAAAAATGCGCAGCTCAAGTTCAATTACAATTCATTTATTTCAATTATACTTTCCAGTGTCTTACATTTTGCATTCCACTGTGCTGCTTTTCATAGTTTTTCTATGAAAACATGCATCAGATGGATTTCTTTGACTGTTGCACTTGCATATTTTTGCAATGCCTCGTGCATAATACATTGTTGTTAAAACGTGGCTCTCAAGTTAAAATACCAACTTCAATGTTTTTTGTTGTTGTATATCATCCGTCCGACATGTGTTTTTCAGGGCTGATCCTGATACCAGATATTACAGATGACCATTATTTTGAACCGATATATGTGTCTGGTGTAAAAAATAAAATTAATGTCAAAATTAAGAATAACAAGGGCTCTGACAAAAACTTTTTTTAATGCAAATGCAAATCGGTTTTGAAAATGAGTGATAGGCTACCAATAACCATAAAAATGCTTAAAGGCATAGTTCACCCAAAAATAAAAATTCTGTCATTAATTCTCATCCTCGTGCTGTTCCAAACCTTTAAGACCTTCGGAACACAAATTAAGATATTTTTGATGAAATCCGAGAGCTTTCTGACCCTCCATAGACAGCAAGGGTCCTTCAACATTCAAGGCCTAGAAAGGTACCAAGAACATTGACAAACCATATTTTTATGAAGGTACGAGAATACTTTTTGTGTGCCAAAAAAACCCATAAATAACAAGTTTATTCAACAATTCTTCTTTTATTCGTCACCCTAGGCATCATTTTGAAGAGTATCACGACTCAAGTTGTTCTTTTATTCCACTGATTTGATTTCCATTGCTTTTCTTTGAAAATGTTTTAAACGGAAATGTTTAACTGATTCACTCACGTCGCACATCTGTTGCAATGTTTTGCACATTACACACCACTAAAAACATGTTGCTCAAATTAAAAGATCAACCTCAAAAAATTCTACACCTTGAGCTTGTTTTTTTTTTTTTAATTTCCACTGCTCTGCTTCTCACATTTTCACATTCTATTACACTGCTTTTCTATTGTTTTTGTATGTAAACATGCACTAGATGGACGTGTTTTACTGTTACGTTGTTTATCTCACGCATGGCACAGTGTTCTTGCGTTTTCATCAATTCTATTGCTCTGTCTCTCACATTTTCAGACACAAGACCCATTTTTAACCCTTTTAAAGGTGCCATTTACATAAAACACGTTTTTGTATTCCCACTTTCCCACTGTTTTCTATGTAAACATTCACTAGACCAGCATCTTTCACCGTTGCGGTTACATATAGCGTCTTTTGCAGCTGATGACACACTACTAAAAAGAGTGGCTCTCAAGTTCTTCAACTTTTAAAAAAAGTAGTTTCACTTTTTAAGCTCAAAAACACGTTTTGTGTTAATCACCCCTTAGGCTGAACCGGTTATGACCTTACTCTTTAGTATCAAAGATTTTTGCATTGTTGCAGAGACTACTGTCAGCAGAGATCCTCCTAAAGGTACAACAGTATTTTTTTTTAGATTTGCAGAACACAAGACCTCAGATTGAAATTGTTCGGTCAAAACACGAACTAAGAGCTTTAGAGCTCAAAATAATCTGTCGGGATGCATAAAAACATAGTAAAATGTACGAAAAAATGGTTTGATTTAAATATAGCTCTGAAAAGGTGTTTACAGAGACGCTTCGAGGCGCTTTCGGAAATGCCTGCGTCAAACACGGAGTCAAAGGTGTAATTGTGTGCTTCTGTCCTGACCTCATAATTGCGTTGTCACCAAAACCACAGTCGAAAATGAAGCAGCGCAGTATAGAGGGATAAAGTTCCTTCGGGTCACGCAGGGTGGTAATCTGGCAGGCAAGCATGTCAGAGCAGGTCAATGTGCGTGCTGCCGTTGTGATGAGACGCGCTCTGACTCAGTATATGTGGCCTTCTGCCTGTCGTTGTGAAGGAAGCATTGACATCCAGCCTCAGGGTGAAAGCCTATCCTTTGAGAACATATACATCATTCTATGTCTGCTAACGGTGTTATTGTGAGGACAATCACGTAGATACACTTTGGTCTTTGAATATAAATAGGCTACAAAGGATAATGTCTGTGCCAGAGCACACTAATTGGTCTTTGTGCGTTTACGGCTTTCGTGTCACCGGAGATAAATCACTCCATTTTTTTTTTGTAATGTGTGCTAAATTATAGGACTGAGTCGTAATTGACTTTAAGACGTGTTGACGATTTTATGTCCACGTGTCGTGAAACAGTAAAGGAGTCAGACGACTACCATACCTTCTTTTTATATGGTTGTCACCCTTGTCATCAGATTTTTGTTAAATGTGGTTGATTAATAAATGAAGGATTGTAATGTCATATTTTTGCCTTTTTGTTCTCTCAGGGCCTGATTGTTTACTGAAAAGAGCTGTGTCTGTCCATTTAGTATTTCTCAGCAATTCCTCTATGACCTTTCTGTGGCCTTTTGTTGAGCATTAAAGTTTACGACGGTACCATGCTGCTCACATCTTGACATTAAGAATGCACAGTTAATAAACTTATAAATCTTTTCCAAATGTTTACCAGTCAGATGCTACCCAACTGTGTTCTTATTGTTAACTAAAACTAAAACTAACTAAAATAAAGCTTATAAAATTAAATATAAATATATTTAAAAAAAAAACTTAAACTTGATAATGATAAATGTTGCCTTGATATTTAAGTGCTAAGATTACTAAAACGGAAATAAAAATGAAAAATACTGTATATATAGAAATAAATTTTACAGTAACAATTAATTAAACTAAAATTACAGTATAATGACAACTAAAAATATAAAAATAAAAGCTAATTCAAAATATTAACAAATACAAAAATAGTAAATTAAAAAATACTAAAATTACAATATTGTCTTTTGTGGAGTCTTTGATGTTAAATCCAGTTCTAAATGATCTGTTTAACCCCTTCTTTGATTATTTTGTCTTTTCTTGTAGATCAGGAGTTCTGGGCACAGTGTAACCCCTCTGTCTGCTGTAGGGGAGTCGGGGGAGCATCTCTCTTTGGCCTCCCTTGAGTCTTTGGAGGCCATGTCGGAGGGAGAAGCCCCCTCCGCCTTCACCCGAGGCAGCCGCTCCCGAGCGAGCCTCCCTGTGGTCAAGTCAACTAACCAGACCAAGGACAGGTCATTAGGTAAAGAACTGACTCAGTGTTTTCGAGAACTTGTGGGTGTGTTTTCGATTTATTTGCCCATCCCACATTATTGTCAATAAATATTTTGAAGTAAGATTAATGAAGTTACAAATCAAGTTTTAAGGCAGGGTTAATGATAGTCAGATATTAGTAAATTAAGAACATTCTTGAACCTATGTTGCACATTAAAAGAGAAGATCAATAAGGCTCTGTTGTTATTTTGAGCACAATATTTGAATATTCTAATTGAGTATGCACTGAAGCTTTATAGCTTCGTAGCTTTCTATATACACGTTTTGAAAAAGTGCTTACCTTTGGGCACGTCAGATCAAATGTTTCCTTATATTGCAATACCAAATGAAAACATACCCGTGGGAACTTTTTTCGCAAGACGCGAAATGCGTACCACCATGTACGTTTTGTGACATATTGAATGTGAAATGTCCACTGAGTGGTGCTAAAAGAGTGTTTGGTTTCTTTCTCCGGAACAAATGAACATACATATGGTACGTTTTATGTGACATTGGTTTTGTATGTGTCACCATGGTTCTGACTTGAAATGTCAGGCACTATAACTATAATGCTTTGTGACATTTTAAAGGTCCCATATTGTCAAAATCGAAATTTCCTGGCTTTTTTCATGATAACTGAGGTCTAGGGGCTATGTAACTACCATATGAGTTTCAAAACAGTCAATCCACATTAAACTGCACACAGCCTGCTTAAAGTAGCTGTTCATTTTCACGAGCCGCTGTGACTTCCGTAACGATGTGACGTCCGATCTACTCAGTCACCGCCTTTAGTCACCTCCCCGAGCGCCAACCACCGTCCCACCCTCCTTTTGTCAAACCCAGACAACAACGCATCCATTCCATTGTTGAGCAACAACAACACGAAAACAAGTCGAGAAAACCCTGTTCAGTCGATGGATTGGGCACAGGCTTCAGAACAACGTGAATATAAGAGGCCAATGGCACGTCAACTTCAGCCTCTTTCACACAGCGATTCCGGTAAATACACAGATAATGTGTCCCATGATTTGTTCCGGAGTTGTTTAATTTGGTTCATTCACAGTTGTTTTCCGGAATCTGTGCGTGCTTTACACACAACCCATAAAGACATGTGACGTTTGGATGTGAGATGTAATGCGACGCGTACGTTTCACTAAACTGAAACTAACCTGAACAAACTGTGTTTCAGCGCTGATAGTGAGGAGCTGGCTCTGCCTGATTGCCGCTTCATTCCACTTTGCACGTATTTTTTTTGTCGTGAAGAGTCGCAGGGTAACGTGCATCACTACAACACTGCCTTTATGGTTCTGGCTTTTGTTCACACAGCGCTCGTTCCCGTAATTTTCCAGAATCAGCGCGCATTGTGAAAGGGGCTTTACTGAAGCAACAGTTATGTAGCTTACTGCATTCGGTGTTTGAAAAAGAAAAAACATTAATGATCATTCTGAAATATCCTGCTGAGTATCAGCAGGCTAGGCTCTCTCTATTGCTCTGAGCTCGCTTACAGCATACATGACCGTAGTTACCTGTGATTGGCCTGGCTGTGCGTCACTCAGAAAACAACAGGCCAATCAGAAGAGAGGCTCATGAATATTAATTAGATGGGCCAAAATCGACCTGTTTTTGACAGAGCTCCTAAAAAAGGAGCTGTAAAAATATATTGAGATGGATTTTGGCACTTATACTGCAAATATATATTCTTAAGGACATCAACAACTAAAATAAACCTCCAGAAATGTGTACAATATGGGACCTTTAAAATAACGTACAATCTGCACTACACCTACACCTACCCGACAGTATGAACAAAAGCGAATGTGGCATAAAATCGTTCCCCTGAAGCCCTCCACCTTCCCCAGCTCCACCTGCTACGGATTATTTTGTGCTATTTGTGCAGCAGCAGCATGTCTTAAATACTCACAGCACTGTATCGCCATATGCTTTGGCAGTAGCACTGTACTTGTTTGCAGCAGCAATTATCTACAACTACAGCAATAACCAGCAGCAGCAGCTGCATAGCAGATCTATTCCGCCAAGACCTTATACATTAACATTATCATATCCATTACCATGCTAAACTTTTCAGAGAGTTGTCATGACAGAACTGTGTATGAAACCGATTAGTGCTTGCTGTTTTACTGCCTCTAGTGTTCATTTCTGTTGGAAACTGCAGTGATATGTGCTTATTGGTACGTATTTAGTCCACTGAGTGGACATTTCACATTCAATATGTCACGAAACATACATTTGCAAAAAAGTTCCCACATGTATGTTTTCAACATGAGATCAGGTAGGTTTTTAGCATTACATACAACTGTTTCAAATGGACTTTTTGGAGAATTTCACTTTGAGGTAATATCTTTGAGGTGAATGTGCAAAAAAGTGCCATTCTTTTACTTTAATTGGGAAATGTATTCATGTAGATATGCTTTATTTTTAATAAAACCTCTATATCCATTCATGCATGTTTAAACATCTGGTTTATGGTACAGCTAGAGAGCAAATGGTTAATTTTGCTCCAGATAACTCAAGTTATATGGCAAGAAAATGCTTACACCGCATTCCTCCCAGACCCCATTTGGGCTGTCTCAAGAGAGTCATTTAATGAAGGGTCTAGGACAGAATACAGTTGTCACCATTTACCATTGGTACCCTTGTTAGCCTATATGCTGTACTGTATGCATTTAAAGTACATTTATACAGCTTTTAGTCATTCCATCTCCAAAAGAACTACAGAAATCGTACGTTTTACATATTGTGCTAGTATCAACCTTTTATATTTGGTTTATATTTAGGCGTCCTCTACCTGCAGTATGGAGAAGAGACCAAACAAATCCGAATGCCCAATGAGTTGACGGGTACCGACACCATCAGGGCTCTGTTTGTCAGTGCCTTCCCTCAGCACCTCACTATGAAGACACTGGAGTCCCCCAGTGTGGCTGTATACATCAAAGATGACATGAGGAATATGTACTACGAGTTGACTGATGTCAGGTATGTGTTTTGCACAATAAAAACTCTGATTGAATTATATAATGAATTTAAAACACAGCCATTCCCTTTTACAGTGTGCTTGGTTTTAAGTGCAGAAAATTGCAGGCAGTGCTTGCAAAGTGCTTTCAAACTGTTGGGTGACTCCCTTTTCCACACCCTACTCTTCACTGGCCTGCGGCTTCCTAACAAGTCAGCAGGAATAGAAAGAGAGCATGATCAATCTGTTTTTGTCTGTGTGTGTGTGTGTGTGTGTGTGTGTGTGTGTGTGTGTGTGTGTGTGTGTGTGTGTGTGTGTGTGTGTGTTTGTGTTATTCGGCACAGGATGGGCTTGGTTTTTTAACAAGCGTTATAGTTATGAGGAGGGAGCTTGTGGTGACACGCTTCTAACCTTTCTGTCGCTTTGAGCTGCAGCTCATTGTAGTAATGCTGTGTTCTGCCTTATTAAACCTGAATTTTTAAGTGAATTTTTATTTACACCACAACATTTTGGACTACACGTATTTGTGTGTGTGTGTGTGTGTGTGTGTGTGTGTGTGTGTGTGTGTGTGTGTGTGTGTGTGTGTGTGTGTGTGTGTGTGTGTGTGTGTGTGTGTGTGTATACATATGTACTACTAGTCAAAAGTTTTTGAAAAGTCTCTTCTGCTCACCAAGCCTGCATTTATTTGATCCAAAGTACAGCAAAACGGTACAATTTTAAAATATTTTTACTATTTAATATAACTGTTCTATTTGAATATATTTTAAAAATGTAATTTATTTCTGTGATTTCAAAGCTGAATTTTTAGCGTCATTACTCCAGTCACATGATCCTTCAGAAATCACTCTAATATCTTTAAACATTCTAATGTCTTTATCATCACTTTTGATCAATTCAAATCATCATTGCTAAACAAAAGTATTAATTTCTATAATTTGTTTCCCCAAAAAAACTATAATGACTCCAAGCTTTTGAATGGTATAGTGTATAATGTTACAAAAGCTTTTTATTTCAGATAAATGCTGTTCTTTCTATTCATCAAAGAATCCTGAAAAAATGTACTCAACTGTTTTAAATAGTGATAATAATAAAAAAAATGTTTCTTAAACAGCAAGTCAGCATATTAAAATGATTTCTGAAGAATCATGTGACACTGAAGACTGGAGTAATGATACTGAAAATTCTGATAATCACAGAAATAAATCACATTTTAAATAGAAAACTGTTATTTTAAATAGTAAAAATATTTTACTGTTTTTGCTGTACTTTGGGTCAAATAAATGCAGGCTTGGTGAGCAGAAGAGACTTTAAAAAACATCAAAAATCGTGTAGTGTCTTTGTTTGTTTATTTATTTGGAAAGAAATTAACACTTTTATTCTGCAAGGATTCATTTCATATCTATCAAAGGTGATGATAAATACTTAAATGCTCCAAAAAACTATATTTCACATTAGCAGATCTGTTTTCAACTGTAATAATAGAGCTTCCTGAGCATCAAATCAGCATACTTAAAATTTAGCTCCTGATACATTTTAAAATATGTGTCCCTCGACCACAAAACCAGTCATCAACCAGTGAATTTTTTTAAATTGAAATATATACATCATCTGAAAAAGCTGAATAAATAAGATTTCCATTGATGTATGGTTTGTTAGGATCGAACAATATTTGGCCAGTATAAAACTAGTTGAAAATTTGGAATCTGAGGGTGTAAAAAAAAAAAAAAAAAAAAATTGAGAAAATTGCCTTTAAAGTTGTCCAAATGAAGTTCTTAGCAATGCATATCAATAATCAAAATTAAGTATATATATGGAATATGCTCTTTATTTAATATCCTAATCATTTTTGGCATCAAATCAATAATTTTGACCCATACAATGTATTTTTGGCTATTGCTACAAATGTACCAGTGCTACTTATGACTGGTTTTGTGGTCCAGGGTCACATACATAAAAACAGAAAACATTTTAAATTCTAATAATATTTCAGTTTTTACTGTATTTTTGATCAAATAAATGCAGCCTTGGTAAACAAACAAGACTTCTTTAAAAATACACTGACTGCAACCTTTTGAATGATTGTGTAATAAAGAATACTGATATTTTATTTTATTCTTTGCAGGAACATCACATCACACTCTTGCCTGAAGGTGTATCACAAAGACCCAGCCCAGGCCTTCAATCACAACACAAGAGCCAATAACGGAGAAGTTAGGGTGAGTGACAAGAGTGTGACCGCAGTCCCTCTGAACTGTTCTGTTATTTTTCAACTAAAAATCATTAACTCAAAAAGCTCTTTTGCTCTTCAACACCGTTTGCAGCTGGTGTTGACAGGTGGCAGGACCCTGAAGCTTAAAGTGCCCCTATTATGCCATTTTAAAGGTAGTTAATATTGTTGTATTATGCTGATGATACACGGGGCAACTTTTTGAGCAATTTTATCAGGCAACTTTTTTTTTGCAATATTGTTTGGGCACTTTCCCATTGAAAATGGGTAACAGATTTCTATCTGGATAATTTAGATCAATCGTGGGCCCTGTATCTCACCTGGTTGCCCATTGACGGCAACATTTGCCAAAGTTGCCCGGCAACATTGCTCAAAAAGTTGCCCAGTGTATCATCAGCCTTAGTCTCTTAAAACAGGTTTACATGTATGCAAGTTCAAAAAACCAAAATTAGATTTAATTTTACCCCGTTTCTAAATGATTCGTAAACGACTCGTGTGAAGCAGTTCGAAGAATCAGTCTCTCTAAACCCCTCCTTTCCGTGAGCCCTCACTGCTGTGATTGGTCAGATGGTGCAGTCCTGCATGATTGGTCTACCGCTACAGCGCAAAACGAAAAGCCCATTGCCATAACTGAATGACAGCTGTGGAGACCTGTCAATACATAGAAAAGATAGCCTCGATTTTACCCTATCAATTCAAGCCGGAGTCTGACGATGAAACGGTTGAAGTGGCACATCGACAAGAAACTGTTTTGCAAGCACGACTGGAGCAGGACGTTTCTCAGTGGGTGTCATATGTTACCTGTTAAAAGTGCTTGCAATTTGCTTTTGTAAGCGAACCGGGCACACCTCTACGTTGTGAACTTCAACATTGTATAATGCATAACACTGCGTTAAGCCATCGTTTATCATTACTTAAACTAATAAGGCAGACAGACAGTCAAGCTGCATCAATCACAAATTTTAGACTACATTGTACTCACAGCTGAACAACAGAACTACAGAAACGCAAGTTAGCCGGTTACCAAGACATGTGCGGGGTTGTTAAACACCATAACGTACACAAAGACGTATTTTCAGGGGCGCCGCTAAGGGGGGGAAAGTTAGGACAATTCTAAGGGCCCACGCCCTTTAGGGGCCCCCAGAGATCTGCTTTGGTGTGGTAGGGGGGGCCCAACCTCATATTTTGTCATAGGGCCCAAAATTGCGAGCAGCGCCCCTGCGTATTTTGAACGATGTCAAAAGACACAATAGTATTGGCCTCGCTGCGTTTAAGTGATTTGTTTGTCATCAGGAATGTCGATAATGCAGAATTATGGCAGTGTCTCCTGAGCCCAGTGAACCTATAAATACATTTTAAAAAGCCAAACAATGTCTGTTTCTTATCTCATTATGCAACAAATGGAATTTGATTTGAGAAACAGATTTAATTGGAACCAAGCTCTAAGCATCTTGCTTTCTAATCAAACCCATCTGCTTTCTATAAATCCATGTATGTATATTTATGATATTGACACACAAGCGAACAGTAGGCTAATGCCATTCATGTTTAATATCACTTTAGCTAGTTTCGAAATGCATAAAAGAGCATAAAAATATTTATTTCAGGCCAGAAACCTATCTCTAACAGGATGAGTTACACATTTTGGAGCTGTTCTGCTGTGGTGTAATTTGCTTTATCTAATTATAAGCACTTCTGGAGAAGACAGCACTGTCTCCAGCTATCTCATCCATATCTTGAGTTCAACAGGCCATGGGGGATTGGGAAAAGGATCATTCAAAGCCAGGGCTGAAATTCCTGGGCCGGGTGTGGAGATGAACTGAGGTCAGGCTCTCAGGAGAGCACGGCAGCGGATGCGTCTGACCTTGTAGTTCTCAGCTTTAATGAGAGTGCAGAAGGGACCAGCTCCTGTCTGCACCACCACACCACCCACAACGCAAGCAGCCTGCTGTTTAGCTAGGCTTATGTGTTCTTCATAACCACGTCTAGTGTGGAAAACAGTAGCTGGATGATACACGGCTATATCAATAGAGCGGACCTACATCAAACCCAGTGCAATTAACTGGATTTTGAATATTTTCTTGAGCATAGTTTATTCAGAAGAATAAGTCTAGACTAGGGATGTTCAAAACTGCATATTTGCAAAATTGACTAGTCAGCAGTTGGTCTGACTAGTCCACTAGTAAGCCCTCTATAATTTGGCTGGCTTAGGGTTATGTCCACCTGACTCCAGTCAAACGTGGTTTTTAAATAGGGTGATTAATATCAGTACTGTTATTGTTACCTAAATTGGATTTTTTCATTAATTAAAATGAAGCTGTAAAATAAAATATAATAAATATTAATAAATATAATAAATATAAAAACTTGAAAATTGGAATGAAAATTACCCCATGATTTACTCACCCTCAAGCCATCCTAGGTGTATATGACTTTCTTCTTTCAGACGAATACAGTCGGAAGTTATATGTAATAAAAATGTTGTGGCTCTCCAAACTGTATAATGGCAGTGAATGGAGTTTAAGATTTTGAAGTCCAAAAAAATGCGTCCATACATCATAAAAAGTACTCCGCACGAGTCTGGAGGGTTAATAAGGGCCTTCTGAAGTCAATCAATGTGTTTGTGTAAGAAAAATATCCATATTTAAAACTTTAGAAACTGTAATCTCTATCTTTCACTAAATGTCGTACATGAGTTCACGAGAGAGTGACATTACAGCGGATGACATAGGCAAAGGACGTAGGCGAACATGGAAGTGACAAAAGTGGAAACGCAGAGGAGAGAGCAAAACAAAACACTGGTCCTGAATTAGAAGTACAAAACCAGGATTTGTAAAGAAAAACTTGGTTTTTGTGAGACTAGCATCCTACATCATCTGCTGAACTGCCACTAACTCGTGAACAATTAATGCGGAAGTTAGCGTAAGCTAGAGATTAGGGTTTCTAAAGTTTTAAATATGGATATTTTTCTTACACAAAGTCATTGATTCGCTTCAGAAGGCCTTTATTAAACTCCCGGAGCCGTGTGGAGTACTTCTTATGATAGATGGATGCACTTTAATGGACTTCAAAATCTCAACACCCATTCACTGAAATTATAAAGCTTGGACAAGCCAGGACATTTTTAAATATAATTCTGACTTTGTAGAAGTAGAAAGTCATATACAACTAGGATGGCTTGAGGGTGAATAAATCATAGGGTAATTTTCATTTTTGGGTGAACTATTCCTTTAACTGACCTAAAATATGTTTAAGATGAAGTATTAAAATAGTATAGAAATAATAGATATTCTACAAAGTAATGGGCTAAATAACCATAATTTTTTATTGTACATAACTGTCATAGTTGTGCATACAGGATTACCACCAATGTTGGGGTAACACATTACAAATAACGTGAGTTACGTAATCAGATTACTTTTTTTCAAGTAACTAGTAAAGTAACAAATTACTTTTTAATTTACAAGAAAATTAGAAAGAGTTATTTTTTTTTCCAGTTTATTGATTGAAAGCTGTCTTGTCCCCATGTTGAGAGAAATCAGGAGTAAAAGTCATTGCACACTGAGTTCGCAATTTTCGTTTGAATTTTTAGAACGTTAAAAAAAATCGAGATTACACACTGCCTCTGAAACTTTCGTCCGTCATAAAAAGAATTCGGACCAGGTTCGGTTTTCTGTGTTTTTGCATCCGTATCAAGCATTTTAATAGAAAAGGATGATGAATATAAAAAACAAACAAACAAGCAAGCCCTGCCCAGATTTAAAAAATAACACAAAAGTAACGTAACGTAATGCATTGCTTTCCATAAAAAGTAACTAAGTAAAGTAATTAGTTGTTTGTTTAGGGAGTAATGCAATATTGTAAATCATTACTTTTAAAAGTAACTTTTCCCAACACTGGTTACCACCTTCAATGACAAACCTGGAAATATAAGGGCTTTTTAAAAAATATTGAATTTATTGAATTTGTTTTAGAAGTGATGCTTTGTTGGCTGGAACAGGGATACTTTAAACGGGATTAATTTTTAAGGGGTTTTAGGGTTATTACAATTATATACACCTATAGATAGGTGCACAACGTGCATACACACGCAGGGATTCTCAGCAGCACACAAACATGCCAAATATTAAAAATAAAAGGATAACAGTGTAAAAGATTATTAATGAGCACATAAATATAAAAATGCCTACATAATGGATAGTCAATTGCTTTCTTATGGGTGCAGTCTTTGTTCTTTCAAATTCCATTTAAATAGCGATTTGAATCTGCCATGGCGCGAGCGCAACTGGCTTTTAAAGGAAATAGGATATAAGACTCTGATTGGTTTAATGCAAGTTATGCCCAAAACACACCCATGACTCATTAAGAGAATTGGGACAACCCTTTTAGACTATGTGATGGGCGCGACGCCCATTTTTCCCGATGTTAAACTAACAAAAGTGGATTCAGACACGCCCTAAATGCACCTGCGCCATGCACTTTAGACCATGTGCTTAGAGTGTTAAAATAGGGCCCGAGTTAGTAGACCAACTAGTCATTTCACAGAAGGAAGTGCTTGTACGCATGTTCCATCACAGCTGGAATAACCAATGTTCCACTCCCATTTTATCTGTACACAGCGTGTTGTGTCAGTTTGTGTTCATGGGACAATAAGATCTCAGCTGTACAAAAACACTGTGCTCTGCCCATATGTTGTGGTATTGGGAAACCCTTTTCCCACCCAAACCAAATTTTAGATTAATGGGATGATAGGAACTCTAAAAACAAATGGATGTGTAAAACAGGTCCTCTGAGAGCGTGAGAAAGCAAACATGCACAGACACGTTTGTTGATGTGATACGCTTATTTTGAAGGATTGCAAAAATGAACCCATTTTCTGTAATGTTTGGGCCTGATGATATATTGGCCTTTCATTTGAACACTGTAAATCTCTTGAAAGTTGAAGCTTGTCCTTCATACACATAATTTATAGACAGTGGTGCTCTGTGAATTCACTTTCTCAGGTGCTTTGCATCACGTCTGACATGTGGCAAGCATGGCCGTAGCCAGCTATGAGGTCACCGAGGTCTGGACCTCGGTCATTTTTTATATTCAAAAATAAAATGTCAAGCTCTTTGAAGGTTTATTTAGCCGTTTAAACCACCTCATATCACATGAGTGTTTGCAATTCATCTTGCTGCGAGAAGCTAGCGCAGTGAACGGGGCTTGAGAGCGCGTTGAGTGAGAGCACGGGTGCAGTTTGTTGCCAGATCCACCTATTATACGTGTTTTTTGACTCGTTTTTCCAATTTAGTGTGACACTTGGGACGTTTCTAAAGTGGAAAGTTGAACGTTAGTGTTAGTGATATATTAATCTTATTTACAAAACACAGCCTTTGAACTTATTTCGGATATCTTTTTCTTTCTTTTTGTAATTGCTTGTTTTTCGTATCAATATCTGGCAACATTGTACATTCATAAAAAAAAGCTTATAGACAATCTGTAACTTAATTGCTGACTGGAAGATACCACAATCGGTAAGACAAACGCAGTGATCATCATTAATATCTAAAAGAAATGTATAACACTATCAAAAATAATAGCATAATACAAATCTGTTTGTTTCAGAATGAAATAGGCTACTATGCAAAATAACGTTAACTTTACTGGCAGGCAGGAAGACATCTCATAATCTTTACTTAACCTTAAGTCATCAAAAAACATAGTGCATTTGTGGGTGTTATTATAGCACAATTCTTAACACCTTACTTCGGACCTCACTAATTTTCAAACCCTGGTTACGGCCTTGGTGGCAAGCTAAAGGTTCTGGAGAATGTAGCATTTAAACATGCATGTTTGTAGTACATTTGGTTCCTGTGGTCGCATGAGAAATATGAAACTAATTTTATGGAGGTCTTTATGTACCCATTGAAAGAAGACACCTATTTTGAGCTTAGATAATACAATAATGAAACGATGGCTGCACATGTTTAAACATGCCTGACTTAGTTTGGGTTGTCCTTCATGAGAACTTGGTCTGTTTCTAACAGCAAAGTTCTTTAAAGAAATCTTTAAGAAGCAATGACAGGTAGACTTAACTGTTAGGTATTTTATTTGAGGCTTGTATTGTTTTATCATTCATTTGTCATTCACAAAAACTTGTCAGTTTTCAGAAAAATAAGCATTCAGCCAAATCATCGACCGAATACATTAAGTGCAATTACAGTTTTCTTGATTCCTCTTATTAATGTGGTCTGAAACTAGAATTATAAGGATAGGTTTGGAGAATGTTGTTCATCCTTAGGCTAATGCAGAGGGTGTTGGTGCTCTGAATGGCGGATAATTCACCTGCACGCAAACTCCGTCTGTGGGCTTTATTATTGCACGCTTAAGCATGACCACTGTACAAAGACAGGTCTGGGCAGGGCTAATATTGTCTGTGCTTTTGCACTGGTTTCATCTTTTGTTCATATCTGTGCACTTGTCTAAACATAAATCATATCAACACAGTCATACGATACAATGTTTGTTTTTAGTTTCCTGCTTTGAAAACTTCTATGTGAAGATTAATCGTTTTCGTGACAAATATGAAATAAAAAGCTTCTTTTCATTAAATTCAAAGCTCCTTTTCATATCCATTGAGTTTCTTTGAGACTTGTTTACCAGCAGTTTTCAACTGTTGGGATGGCATTCTGAATAACACGGTCACAGACAGCCAAAGAAAACAAAAAACAATGCACTCTAACTAATAAAATGAAACTAACCATATAATGATGAAAAAATACGCAAGTTAAAGCAAAATACATACGCTTATCAGCTTTTAAAAGAGAAAAATAGTTTCTATACATTTTGTTACTGGCACCAAAAGTTGTGTGAACAGGTAAACTTTCCAAAAACAGTAGCAATATGTTGGCTGAAATATCAAGAGGCAGTTTGTTGGCAAAGAACATTAGTATGACTGGTTTCATTTATCAACAGAGAAAAGCAGGTTGCCACTTGATTTTGCAAATCCAATAATTAGTTCACTTCCAGAATTAAAATTTCCTGACAATTTACTCACCCCTATGTCATCCTAAATATTCATGTCTTTCTTTCTTCAGTCGAAAAGAAATGAAGGTTTTTGAGGAAAACATTCCAGGAGAGGACTTCCAAGAGAGCCAACAGATTGAAGGTCATTGAAGGTGCAAATTGCAGTTTTAATGCAGCTTCAAAGGGCTCTACATGATCCCAGAAAAGGAATAAAGGTCTTGTCTAGCGTCATTTTCTAAAAAAAGAGTAAAAACGTATATACTTTTTTACATGCGAAGCAGAGTGGTTGTGGTTAAAAATGACAAAAAAAAATTGTTTTAGTAGAAAATGACCGATTGATTCTTTAGCTGGGGTTGTGTAGAGACCTTTGAAGCTACATTGAAACTGCAATTTGGACCTTCAACCCATTGGTCACCATTGAAATTCTGGAATATTTTCCTCAAAATCCATAATTTCTTTTTAGACTGAAGAAAGAAAGACATCTTGGATGACATGGGGGTGAGTAAATTATTAATAATAATAATAATAATTCATTACATTTATATAGCGCTTTTCTAGACACTCAAAGCGCTTACAGTGTCAGGGGTATCTCCTCATCAACCACCAGTGTGCAGCATCCACCTGGATGATGCGACGGCAGCCATAGTGCGCCAGAACGCCCACCACACACCAGCTTACTGGTAGACAGGAGACAGAGTGATGAAGCCAATGGGAATATGGGGATGATTCAGAGGCCATGATGGTCAGAGGGCAATGGGCAAATTTGGCCAGGATGCCGAGGTCACACCTCTACTCTTTTCGAAAGACATCCTGGGATTTTTAATGACCACAGAGAGTCAGGACCTCAGTTTAACGTCTCATCCGAAGGACGGTGCTTTTTGGCAGTATAGTGTCCCCATCACTATACTGGGGTGCTAGGACCCACACAGACCACAGGGTAAGCACCCCCTGTTGGCCTCACTAGCACCTCTTCCAGCAGCAACCTAGTTTTCCCAGGAGGTCTCCCATCCAGGTACTGACCAGGCTCAACCCTGCTTAGCTTCAGTGGGCGACCAAGCTTGGGCTACAGGGTGATATGGCTGCCGGTGTTAGGAATGTTTTATTGTGGAAGTGAACTAATCCTTTAATAACTACTATTTTACACTTGTTCTTTCTCACAGCGAAGTTTACACAACCCCCAAAAACTCTGATGTGCTTTTCTGGTTATCCCTAGATCACAAGAGAGAGGCTCTACAGCGGCAGGCAGCAGCCGGGAGGCCAAAGTCCAGTGCACACTCTGCCTCACAGTCCCATACATTCAGTCCAGGGCTCCATGTCTCCTCCTACACCTCGCTCCATGCCCTCATCTCCTTCCAGGGTCCCCTTCAGCCACTCTGCTATGCCCGGTGGCGCCACCTTACCCAGGGACCGTCTGTCCAGTGCACCCCCAAGTCGCTCTATCACACCCTGCTCCAGTGCCATCCTTGAGCGACGGGATGTGAAACCGGATGAGGATTTGAGCAGCAAGAGTGTTCCTTTGTATTCAGAAGCGTACGGTTCGCCTGAGGCCAGGCTCAGTGTCGCCTCATCGCAAGGCAGCCATACCGGAGATGCCCCGGATGGTGCGGCAGCGTACATCCAGCACCGCTCCTCCATCAAGTCTGTTGGCCCATACGCAGGTGGCCAGGATCTGCAGCACTCCCTCTACAGACAGAAATCTCGCAAGTACAGCGAGAGTCAGCTGGCCTCCCATAATACACCGCCTGCTTCCCCTCACAGGGTCAATGAGGTCAGAATGATTGACATGCTCCCAGGCCAGAACTCCCACATGCCCTCACAGGGTGTGGCGGCAGAAAGAGCATCACCTGTGCGAAGATCTATTCGCAAGGACAGTAATGGAGCTGCGGAGGTGGTTACCAGGGTGAGAGGCAATGTGGCCTCCCCTGTTTTCGCCGACCTTCCGCCTGGTCACGGAGAGAGGCCGTTCCAAGGACACGGGGCAGCCGGAGATCCCCAGAGGTGGGACTTTTAAATTCCCTGCAGCTTATCGTGTTGTGTAACCCTGGACCACAAAACCAATTTTAAATAGCACAGGTACATTTGTAGCAATAGCCAAAAATACATTGTATGATATGAAATTATAGATTTTTCTTAGGATATTAAGTAAAGATCAAGTTCCAAATTCATACATCAATGGAAAGTATAAATGTCAATTTAAAAAAAAATGACCCTTATGACTGGTTTTGTGGTCCAGGATCACAAATGTGAAACTTGGTGCTCATGTGTATATTCAATTATTTTCTGTGATACTAAAACCAGAACAGGGATACAGTGATAATACTTCCCTTTCTTTTTCTTCTGATAGCTGATGAAGAAAAAAAAAAAGAATAAGAGTTGTGTGGTGAAGTAAATAATGCGTAATTAAAAAAAAGGGCAAGAGTTCCTCTGAGCAAAGCCCAATATTCATATATATAAATATACTGTCATGCCTTAAATATCAAAGTTCATCACAGTTTTGCCCTCAGGAACAGAGAAAGGCAATATAATTTGCTGGTTCCTCCTTTGGCATTGTTTATGTTTAATACTCCTTAGATCCACAGTTCAATAGAATGTGAATTTATAGAATTATCTCTTTATTGAAGTGAGTCATGTGACCTGTGCTTTGCAGTGAAAGAATAAAGGCAATGGAGCAGCAGATAGCCAGTCTCACTGGACTTGTTGAACACGCTCTTATGAAAGGACCGAATACAAGTGGCAAAGAGACTTCCAGGTATGTTTACGGAAACATTTATAGCATAAATCTAATTTGTGTCAGTATAATGTGAAGATAAAAACAGTATAATAAAAACGCATGAACAATGATTCTAAGACTTTTTGTCTTTCTCTATAGTGATAAAACAGTAAAGATGGGGTCTCCGGCACAGAATGGTGGTCAGTAAATGTTCAATTACTGATTATAATGATGCTTCATCATTCATTGGTGCTCCTTTGAATCATGTATCTAAATTTAATTTTAATTTAACCATATTTGTGATCATCGACCACAAAACCAGTCATAAGTAGCACGGGTATATTTGTAGCACTAGCCAATAATACATTGTATGGGTCAAAATGATTGATTTTTCTTTTATGCCTAAAATCATTAGAATATTAAGTAAAGATCATGTTCCAAGATATTTCCTACTGTAAATGTATTAAGACGTCATTTTTGATTAGTAATAAGCATTGCTAAGAACTTAATTTTCTTAATATTTAGATTTATTGCACCCTCAAATTTTTTTCAAATAGTTGTATCTCGGCCAAATATTATCCAACCCCAAATTATACATCAGTGGAAAGCACATTTATTCAGTAATCTCAGTTTTAAAAAAATTACCCTTATGACTGGTTTTGTGGTCCAGGGTCACATTTGTGTTGTTACCAAAGCATTAACTATATAAATTGGTGTTGGTGTTTTTGTCCAGGTGTTTGTACTGTAATACCATCTAAAGACCCAGGTGTGCAGACAGACAGTATTTCAGCACAGGTTCAGCCTCCTGTCAGAGACCCTGCTATATGCTCAATTCTCTCCACCTTCAGGAGAAATGTCTCTGACCTCAGACTGCAGCTCCACCAACTCAAACTGATGCAGGTACACATGAAATTCAAATGTCCAGGGCATTTTAAATGCTTGGACTTAAATATTACAATGTTTTATAATAATATAGATATAGTTCTGTCAGTCAAATAAAAAAAGGATTTTGCAGTAGTTTGGAGGGATTCCGGAGTAAAGCAACTATTTTTACATATTTCAACTTGTATATAATACAATACTGTTCTAAGTATGTTCTAAGTAATGATGTAGTAATATACAGTTGAGGTCAAAAGTTTACATCCCCCTTTCAGAATCGGCAAAATGTTAATTATTTTACCAAAATAAGAGGGATCATACAAAATGCATGTTATTGTTTATTTAGTACTGACCTGAATAAGATATTTCACATAAAAGATGTTAACATAGAGTCCACAAGAGAAAATAATAGCTGGATTTATAAAAATGTCCCCATTCAAAGGTTTACATCCCCTTGATTCTTAATACTGTATTGTTTCCTGAATGATCCACAGCTGTTTCTTTAATTAGTGATAGTTGTTCACAAGTTCCTTGTTTGCCCTGAATAGTTAAACTGCCTGCTGTTTTTCAGAAAAATCCTTCAGGCCCCACAAATTCTTTGGTTTTCCAGCTTTTTTGTATTTGAGCCCTTTACAACAATGACTGTATGATTTTGAGATCCATCTTTTCAAACTGAAGACAACTGAGGGACTCATATGCAACTACAACAGAAGGTTCAAATGCTCACTGATGCTCTCAAAGGAAAAACGATGCATTAAGAGCCGGGGGGGTGAAAACATTTGAACAGAATGGAAATGTGAACATTTTTCTTATTTTGCCTAAATATAATATTTTTTTATTTAGTACTGCCCTTCAGAGGCTACAGAAGATAGTTACATGTTTCCCAGAAGACAAAATAAGTTAAATTTACCCTGATTTTACATTTTCTCTTGTGGACTAAACATTGTTTATGTGAAATATCTTAATCAGGTCAGTACTAAACAAACAATAACATGCATTTTGTATGATCCCTCTTATTTTGGTCAAATAATTAACATTCTGCAGGTTCTGAAAGGGGGGTGTAAATTTTATACCTCAACTGTAATATACACATGGTTTATAATACACAGTAGGTCAGAAAACAAGTGTGTTGCTTTGCATATACAGCTGCAAAACCAGGATGCCATGAGGCAGATGCTGCGACAGGCAGAACAGGAAATCTCAGAGCATGTTTCAGACACTGTGCTGCATTTCGAGGACCCTGTTCATAGACAACGAGTCCAGGTGGAAGAAGAAAGACACAGATATCTGGGCATGGAGGAGAGGCTTCTCGTGCAGCTCGGGTAAGACAATAGAGCAGCATTATTTTTATGTGACTACTGATCCTGGCAAGACCTTGACACTAATTACCCATGCAGAATTCATTATGGACTGGTCATCTGTAGAATGTAAGAGACAGCTGTAGACGAAACGAACAAATGCTGTGATCTAGAGGGGGAAATCAGTGCAATAAGCTTCTGCAAGCGAGCCAGATTTGATGCTGATTAACTGCTCACGTCTAATCAAAGCTGAATTCTCCCTGATCCCCCTTCATAATTAATTATAATTTCATGTCTCCAGTCAATGCTAAATGCACACTTTAATAAACAAAGATCAGTGTGGGTTTTTAATAGATGTGAACAGAGGGGATTGTAACATCGTTAGTGCTGTACTGAGTATTTTGCTAAAACCCATTTGTTGTAAAGCTTGATTAAGTAAAACTAGTCATACCTTCATTGGGTGGAGGCGTGTGTGATCGCATGAAACAAAACAGTGAATAATCCACTGTCCCAACCTGTCTCGGGAGAATAAGGCTTGTGAAATGTTCTGCGTGTTTCCTGTCACGACGAATAGGTGCTATCCTGAAGTGGAAAAATAAGTTTGAAAACAAAATAATGTATTAATAAATACAATATTTGTACGTAAATAATACTAAAATTACACTGCATTAAACATACAAAGCCTTTTATTCCGTTGACCAACCAATATTAGTTCATACAAATAATAACAAGCAAGAAATGTTGCTGCTGGCTTAAGTTAGATTGTGCTATGGTGAGAAAGATAACCAAAAGCAGGACTTGAGATTGTGCATGGGAAAACCCCTAAGACACCCCTCAGGTAAATTACACAAAACACAAACCATTTCCCACAGGGATGGTGTTAAACTATGATCTCAGAGCATGTGTACTGGCTTGCAGATTCCTGCATGGCTGGCCCTGCTAAAGGCTTTATATGCAGGTAAAACTCTGACCAGCTTCAACAATTCACACTTCGTAAACATCGCAAGAGGAATGAAGTCAGAAAATCTGAGAAGGACGTAGGTTATGATGTTCCTCTAAAAGTATTTGGCTGAGGGCAGACTTTGGTTGCCAAATTTGCTTACACGGCTAAACTTCTCTGTATGTGAACTGTCAGTCAACAAACAAGACTAAATCACGCTAAACAGGTTTCAGGCATTAGCAGTCAAGACTCACAGTCAAGACTTGCTTATTATATAGTATTAAGTGTCGATAAATGCTGGATTAAATGCAATTGAAATATATATAAACAGTGGCGTCAAAATGTCTGAGACTACATTGGAAATGTGGGAATTTTTTTTTTATTTAAACCAGGAAATGAACAATGTTTTGAGCACACATTCTCAAATCATTGTGGGTAACTTGATCATCGGGTTTTACACAAAATTGTTCAGTACATGCATCTTGAGCAAAAAAGCAAAAATACATTATAGTGACAGTTGTGCTGATAAATGACACTTCCTTGTCACAATGTCACAGGGAGCTGGAGAACTATGTGGAGATGCTCAAGAAAGAATCCGCCTCTGCCATGAGCAATCGACCAGTCACGCTAAAGGATGTGGAGGAAGGGGCGGTCAACTTACGGCAAGTAGGAGAAGCTTTGGCCACACTCAAAGGTGATTGCATTTGTCTTTTGTTTCCCTGTGGACTTATATAATCATTTCTTACTTATTATACACTACTGTTTAAAAGTTTAGGGTAAATAAGATTTTTGTTACTTTGTTTTTGAAAGACATTAATACTTTTATTTAGTAAGGATGCCTTAAATTGATTAAAAGTGACACTAAAAACATGTATAGTTTAAAAAATTATGCCACAAATGCTATAAATCAAATGTATTTAATCAAGTAATTTATTTATATTTTGCAATTCTGACTTTTTTCTTGCAGTTTCAAGTTAATGTCTTGAAATTCTGAGTTTATATGTTACAATTCTGACTTTTTTCTCGCAATTCCGAGTTTATATCTCACAGTTCCCAGTTTATATCTCGCAATTCATACTTTTTTCTCACAATTTCGGGGTTATATCTTGGAATTCTGAGTTTAAATCTCGCAAATGACTTTTTCTCACAATTTCGAGTTTATATCTTGCAATTCAGACTTTTTTTCTCAGAATTCTGAATTTATATTTTATATTTTATATTCCGCAATTCCGAGTTAATATCTCACAACTCTCACTTTTTTAAATCTCAATTCCGAGTTTATATATTGCAATTCTCACTTTTTTCTCGCAATTCCGAGTTTATATCTTGCAATTCATACTTTTTTCTCACAATTCAGTTTATATCTCGCAATTCCGAGTTTATATCTGACTTTTTTCTCACAATTCCGAGTTTATATCTTGCAATTCATACTTTTTTTCTCGCAATTCCAAGTTTATATCTTCCAATTCCGAGTTTATATCTTGCAATTCATACTTTTTTTCTCGCAATTCCAAGTTTATATCTTCCAATTCCGAGTATATATCTTGCAATTCATACTTTTTTTCTCGCAATTCCAAGTTTATATCTTCCAATTCCGAGTTCATCTTGCAATTCTGACTTTTTTTCTTACAATTATGAGTTTATATCTCGTGATATGAAGCAGCAAATCAGAATATTAGGATGATTTCTGAAGGATCATGTGACTGGGGTAATGATGCTAAAAAGTCAGCTTTGAAATCAGAGAAATAAATTACATTTTAAAATGTATTCAGACTTGGAATAGTAAAAAAATTTAAAAATTGTACTTTTTTCTTGTACTTAGGATCAAATAAATGCAGGCTTGGTAAGCAGAAGAAACTTCCTTAAAAACATTAAAATCTTACTGTTCAAAAATATTTGACTGGTAGTGTATTTTTCAATTGTATTGCAGACCTGTTGTTGCTATAACCTTTTCCGAATATTTACATGCTTTTCCTCTCTTTCTTCATTTTGTTCTTAACAACTCTCACTCACTGTGGTGGAGTAGTTATGAAATATTGTTCTTGTAAATACGCAGCATTTCAGCAATAAATATGCATTACAGCTAAGTGCGACAGTTACTGTTTTCTGCAATGGTCAAACCTAGAGATATGAACTTGGATGGTAATTAAATTACCACATGACCTTGGTGTTTGTCAAAAAAACTTTTTTTTCACAGTACATAATTCGACCAGGGATTTTTATGTGGGTGGTGGGAGAAAACACTGACATTCTGGATTCGGACAGCAATAAATTTACAGACAAACCCCTGTAAATGTTGAAAATAGCTTATGTCGTCATAAGAAACAATTACTGTCCAAATAGGGCTTTCTTTCTAGATTTCTTTCAAAAATATCAGGCCCCAAACTTTCAAATGGCAGTGTAGATCGTTACGTATAATAACGAATTGTATCTTTTCAGGAGATTTCCCGGCCCTTCAGATGAAAATGCGTGCAGTGTTGAGGGTGGAGGTGGAGGCGGTGCGCTTCCTTAAGGAGGAGCCTCACAAAATGGACAGCATGCTGAAGAGAGTCAAAGCTTTGACTGACACTCTCAGTGGACTGAGAAGGTAAAACTCATGTATCATTTGAAATATTAAATTCCTTTAGAGCTTTGGTGTTGTGTGGCGGGTTCATTGTTAAGGTTTCTGTTTGTTGTAGATATGCCTCTGAAAGCCACAACCATACTTCTGACCCAGTCCAAGTGAAGGCGTTACCAGCTGATTCGCTTTCCTTTGTGGAAGAGTACAGATCTCCAAAACCTGTTCGCGAGTCCCCCACCCCACAACCAAGATCACCTGCCAAAGTCAGCTACTCAGAGCCTGTGCCCTCTTCTCCTGTCAGTGTGCACCGCATTCAGACGGCTCCCAGCAGTACACACCACCCCAGTCCCCCACTCACACCCACCCATGGCAGAGACTCCCCCACTGTGGCGAAGGTCAGTCCCAGGAGCAGAGAAAACAGCCCTGCCCTGCAAAAGAGAGCAGCTCCGCAGGGCCAGGAATCTGTGCCAGCAACCCCTGCCATCAATACGACTGGATCCTTCTCACCAGAGGAGATCTCTGTCAACACAAGCAGGCCCATGCCTGAAGAGGTGTGGTTCAACTGTGATCACTTTTGATTGATTAAGATTCTGGGATTGGCACCAACACAAGAATGTCTTATTTCTATAACTCTGTATTTATCTGTACCAAAAAAAGTTATTTATTGGCAGTGATGGTTCCATGAAGAACTTTTAACATCTACAAAACCTTTCCATTGCACAAAAGATTTGTTATTGTAGAAAAAGATTCTTTAGATTATTAAAATGTTCTTTACATTACAAAAAAGCTCACTTTTAAATATTGTAGCTTTCTGTGAGTTAGCATCATGAATTAAAGTGACTAACCTGAAAATGAGGGAAGTCTACATTGGGAACTTTTTCACAATTAGGCGAAATTCACAATAAGAATGACTCCGTTTCGTCCACAAAATTTCACAGAGCAATGGTAAATGTGACTGTTACTTTACCCAGTATAATTTCCAACAAACTGTAACTTTTGTTGGGTTCTCCACAGGTTCCAAAACGGGCAGTAGAGGGCAAAGTTCACTCTACTGGACCAGATCCGGAAAAGGAAATGAACAGGATCCTTCAGCAGACCCAGGCCAGCCTTATGAAGGCCATACCTGACCTGGAAGTGAGCAACCAGGTGGACAGCGCCCCCTTCCAACCACCCAGCATTTTGCCAGATGAGGTGGACTTTCCACTTCCTGTGTCTCCGCTCCCTGGTATGACTATCCACTCATATGAAAATGCTTTTGAACACATTTAATGAAATTTGAAACTTCTGCAAAAATAGCAGCTTTTATGTGTTTTGATTAGATCATTTTGTGTGTAGTTTTCCTGTCAAAATAATAGCTCTACATTTAAAATTTTAAACTGTTATGAATATTAGTGTTGTAACTTTACTGTTGTTCTGTAAAATAAATGTATTATTATAGATTTTTTATTGTAAAACACTACAAGTCAAAAGTTTTTGGACAGTAAGATTTGTAATGTTTTTTTTAATGATCTTAAGATTTTTAAGTCTCTTCTGCTCACCAAGCCTGCATTTATTTGGTCCAAAGTACAGCAAAAACAGTACAATTTTGAAATATTTTTATTATTTAAAATAACTGTTTTCTATTTGAATAGATTTTAAAATGTAATTTGTTTCTGTGATTTCAAAGCTGATTTTTTTGCATCATTACTCCAGCCACATGATCCTTCAGAAATCATTCTAATATTCTGATTTACTGCTCAAAAAATATGTAATATTATTATTATGTTGAAAACAGCCGAGTAGAATTTTTCTTTTTCTTTTTTTTGATGAAAAGAAACAGCATTTATCTAAAATAGAAATCTTTTCAAACATTATAAATGTCTTTACCATCATTTTTGATCAATTTAGAGAATAATTGCTAAATAAAAGTATTCATTTCTATCATTTCTTTCCCAAAAAAACAATTGTACTGACTCCAAGTTTTTGAATGGTATAGTGTATATAATATTACAAAAGCTTTTTATTTCAGATAAATCCTGATCTTTGGATCGTTCTATTCATCAAAGAATCCTGAAAAAAAATGTTTATTGATTATCAAATCAGCATATTAGCATGATTTCTGAAGGATCATGAAGACTAGAGTAATGACGCTGAAGACTAGAGTAATGATGCTGAAAATTGATCTCTGATCACAGGAATAAATTACATTTTAAAATATATTGAAATAGAAAAGCAGTTATTTTAAATAGTAAAAATATTTCACAATATTACAGCTTTTGCTGTATTTTGGATCAAATAAATGCAGACTTGGTAAGCAGTAGAGACTTCTTTAAAATTATCTTACTGCCAAAAACGTGTAGTGTAGAATAGTGTAATATATTTCTTAATTGATTCATTTAATTTTTATAATGCGGTATTATTATATAGTGACATTGAATGGGTTTTCAAAAACAATGAATGTGGCACACACAAAAAATCAGTGCTTGCAAAAATTAGCAATTATTAATTCATAAATATTTTAAAGTTTTGGGAAGTCATACTACCTTTTACAACCTGAACTAACCTTGCCTTGTCATAAAATGTCAAATGATATGAGATTTTATGATGCCCTTGACACACAGTAATGACTGGCTGCAGGGTTCTTTCTATAATTTCCTGTTTTGTTTTTTTTGTTTTTTTCTGAATGTTGGTTGGACATATTATGTTTTGTCTTTTAAGCTGACAACAGCTTTGTTTATATATTTTAATCACCTAGATTAGCTGGTTCAGATGTGTTTGATTACAGTTGGATCAAACCCTCAGGATTATTAAGGCACTTTTTATCTTACTTCAAACAGAAGCCGCACCACAGGATGGACCCAAAGCAGATAAACCAGTCCAGACCAGTTTGGAGAGGCCACAGAAGCCGGCCATAGAGAAACCCCACAGGGCCAGTGTTGACGGAGTACAGCCCAACCCCGAAACGGCCAGCAAATCGCCTCCCCCTCCCCCTCCACGCAGATTCTACCCCTCTGGAACCGGACTCACCACTGGACGCTCAGGAGAGGTGATCTACAAACCCCGGAAAGAGTCCACAAGTGCACAGGTGCGTGAGTCGTGCTTTTTCAGCTTCCTGAAAAATTACGATCACACCATTATTTATGTGACTCAGCCTTGCTGAGCCGCATTCCCAGACAACATAACAATTGTCATTATTATTATTTAAAAACAACACAACACATCTATCATACAGTGTACCTACTACGTGTAGAAATTTCAATGTGCGGTGTTTTGCCTGGGTGTGCCTTTCGCTACATTACGCGTCCTTGTTTTTGTGAATAATAATGACGGAAAGTCACGGTAGAGATTCCAGCTGCTTTTGTTGATTTGAAAGACATAATGGAGGGTGAGGGTCAGTCACACTTGACTGGTTGTTTTGGCTATAGGAGGGTGGAGAGGAGGCCCCGCAGCCCAAACCCCTGCGTGTGCCCCCAGAGGTCAAGCCCAAGCCCCGCACCCCTCCTCCTGTCAACACCTCCACCTTACAAGATGAAGAGGATGAAGGAGATAAGATCATGGCTGAACTACAGGTGAGCAAACCACAAACGTCCTCACAGGAGCCACTCAAACAAAGACATGAACGCACACTTATTCTTTAACAAACACACATATAGAGGAAAACCAAACACACAGGAAGTCTGAGACATGTCAGAGGTGTTAAGGGACAAATATGGAGCCCATACAAACATCAAACGGTCACACCAGTGTCAACATTTACACAAAGGCATTAAAATGAGGGCACTATGGCTCTCTCAGAAGTTTGACTTGTGCTGCCCTCTATTGTTGAGAATGGGTAGGATTTACTATGAATCTGTGTCATCACGAATCCGATTTTATTTTTATTAGAAATAAAAGTAATAAATCAAAGGCATAATGTGGCCTCAAAGTATTTGTAAATGTCACGGTAAAAAATGTATTAATGTCATTGTATTGGCTAACAAAATACTAAAGGAAACCAAGTCTATTTATTTTTATAGAAAAATAGAAATGACAGGTGCTTAATCAGAAAGAAACATAATTAAATAAAATGCTCGGAGAGAAATATAATCAGAGAGATAAAATCTATTAGAATGTATACAATAAACTTCTCAGTTACAGCTGAGGTCAAAAGTTTACACCCCCCTTTCGGAATCTGCAAAATGTTAATTATTTTACCAAAATAAGGCCGATCACACAAAATGCATGCTGTTGTTTATTAAGTACTGACCTGAATAAGATATTTTACATAAAATAGGTTTACATATAGCCCACAAGAGAAAATAATAGCTGAATTTATAAAAATTAACCTGTTCAAAAGTTTACACCCCCTTAATTCTTAATATTGTGTTGTTCCCTGAATGATCCACAGCTGTTTTTTTCCCTTGTTTGTCCTGAACAGTTAAACTGCCTGCTGTTCTTAAATAAAATAAAATTCTTTGGTTTTTCAACATTTTTGTATATTTGAACCTTTTCCAACGACTGTATGATTTTGAGACCCATCTTTTCACACTGAGGACAACTGAAGGACTCATATGCAACTATTACAGAAGGGTTAAACGCTCACTGATTCTCCAGAAAAGCCAGGGGGTGAAAACTTTTGAACAGAATGGAGATGTGTACATTTTTCTTATTTTGCCTAAATATCGTATTTTTTTTATTATTTGGTACTGCCCTTCAGAGGCTACAGAAATAGTTACATGTTTCCCAAAAGATAAAATAAGTTACATTTACCCTGATCTTTAAACTGGAGCATCAGTGAGCGACTGAACCTTCTATAAAAGTTACATGTGAGTCCCTCAGTTTTCCTCAGTGTAAAAAGATGGATCTCAAAATCATACAGTCATTGTTGGAAAAATGCTGGAAAACCAAAGAATTTGTGGGACCTGAATGATTTTTCTGAAGAACATCAGATTCTGCAAGGTGTATGTAAACTTTTGACCCCACCTGTATATTTGTTTATATATATTTGCTTTTAAGTGTGTAAAAATCTTAACAATAATATTGTATATGGCTGGATCAAGGTGTTCAGTTCTGTTTGACACCTCAAAACTGCACAACCACAGAACGGAAAGTTCGCCTATACACAGTCACAGCACCTAACACCCATACCCTTACCCCTTCCTCAGGTGTTTCAGAAGTGCACTATTAAAGATTTACAGCCCAGATATGTTGTTGATCTCACAACCCGTGAGCCCTCAGACAGTGAGATGGAGCCAGGGTTTTCCCTATCTTACCACACAAAGGTAACGGACGTGATGTGTGCTAACGCCCCATCGCAGTTTAACAATAGTGCTCACATGAGCAGTCATGTCCTATAACCTCCCGCTCTACTGTCACTAATACGCAACACCCGTACTGATGTACTGACATACTGATGCACGTCAACGCCTGACCGTAGCCTCTCATCAAGAGTGGGCGTAATATGTTTGAATGTGTCTAACACTGGTCTGTCACTCACACTCTCCTGCTGAATGCTAATAGATACGGCTGTATAAGATAGAGTGAGTCAGAGTGACTGGAGCGTTGGAAAGGCCATTCAGCACTCTTGACTTCTGACCTTTTCCTTTTTTAGCATTGAGAGTTCACTTTGAAAAAGGGCCAGAATGTCCACCATAAAGATATATGAAGATATATTTTTACTGCTTTGTAAATGTAACTAAAATATGTATGTAGATACAAAACATTCTGTATATTTTTGTTTTAAAAATGTAAAAATATTTGTTTTCATTAAATATTTAAAAAAAGTGATGTTTTTGGGCTCTACAAACATATAAGGGATATATCATATTTTCATCTTTATTAATGTTTTAATGTGCAATATATGTATGTATTTGTATGTTTAACTTTGGTTCTTATAATCGTTTTTGTCCTAAAGACCAACAGTGTCAGGGTTTTCAAAACAGGAATAATATTTCTTTATTCAGGATTATTGAGTGTTTGTCATGTCTATCACCATCAAACATCTTTGCATGGAAAATGCTAAATGCTAAAGTTTCATCACTCCCTCAAGCATTTCTAATCACCATAAATACATTATTTTAAAGCAATGCTTGACAACATACAGCGGTCCTTGGTAAACTAAGGATGAAAGCTAAACTGAACTCTAGATGGCGCCATTGATCTCTTTGTTTCTCTCTGCATTTAAGAATGTAAATGAAGGATTGTCACAGTGTAATGCAATGTCTCTGTGCTAACAAACTGTCCTAGCAGACCACCTCTCACCTGTCTGAAGAAGGAACACTATCTGAAAGTAGGGAAGGTAGTGCAACACCTGGTTCACCTGGGGTAAGTATCATTTGTTTTACTGTTTACATTAGTTTTATGTGTGATTTTAATGGAGTAGTTCACTTCCAGAATAGAAAGAAATTCCTGATCATTTACTCACCCTCGTGTCATCCAAGATGTTCATGTCTTTATTTCTTTCTTCAGTTGAAAAGACTCATCTTGTTCATCTTACACTAGCGACTTCATAGCAATTACGTTGTCACGTTGGAAAGGTTGAATAAGGTATAGGGTAGGGTAAAAAACTCCATCTCATTTTCTCATTTTCAAAATTGTCCGACACCATTGTTTTACCTTTTTTGGGATGGATGTTTGACTGTCTTTGCGCGTTCACTTTATAAACACTTCAGCCTACATCACGTCCCATGTGACCTTTCCAACGTGATTACATAATGCGTGAAGTCAAGTTAGTGCAGGACAAGCATTATAAGCATTATATAAATGTTTATTTTTTTAGAAAATTACCAATATTTTCGCTAGACAAGACCCTTATTCCTTAGCTGAGATCATGTAAAGCCCTTAGAAATTGCAATTTGGACCTTCAACCTGTTAGTTCCCATTAAAGTCCACTTACGTGGAGAATAATCATAGAAAGTTTTCCTCAAATACCTTAATTTCTTTTCGACTGAGAAAATGAACATCTTGGATGAAATGGGGGTGAGTAAATGATAAGAAATTTTTTATTCTGTAAGAGAACTAATCCTTTAAAGGGATAGTTCACCCAAAAATGAAAATTTGATGTTTATCTGCTTAGCCCCAATGCATCCAAGATGTAGATCACTTTGTTTCCTCAGAAAAACACAAACGAAGATTTTTAATGAAAACCGGTGTTGTCTGCCAGCCTTATCATGGATCTGGATGGGCACCAAACCTCTAAAAGTAAACAAAAACATGCACAAATCCAAATTACACCCTGCGGCTCGTGACGATACATTGATGTCCTAAGACACGAAACGATCGGTTTTTGTGAGAAACTTAACAGTATTTATATCATTTTTTACCGTTGATAAACAGCCACGTCCATCTCTCCTGAGCACGAGTTTGGCATCAGTCACATCACATGTGCACGCGCTCTGTCGTAGAATACGCAAACGCCGGAAGCGATCTGTCGCATGAATACGACACTCATTGTTTCCACAGAGCACAGAGATTGTGGGTATAGCGGCTATTCAAAATGGTAATTACTTGCGCGTATCCTGATTGTTTAAACCGATTTAAAGCTAAAAGATTACGTTTGCTTGCACAAACTCATCCGGGACTTTTCACTGATTTCCCCTTACGGCGTTTGCGTATTCTACACCAGAAGCGCGTTCACATGTGACGTGACTGATGCCAAACTCGTGCTCATGACAGATGGACGTGGCTGTGTATCAAAGGTAAAAAATTATATAAATACTGTTCAGTTTCTCACAAAAACCGATCGTTTCGTGTCTTAGGACATCAATGTATCATCACTAGCCGCAAGGTGGAATTTGGATTTGTCTGTGCATGTTTTTGTTTACTTTTAAAGGTTTGGTGCCCATCCACGTCCATTGATAAGGCTGGCAGACTGCACCGGTTTTCATTAAAATTCTTCGTTTGTGTTTTTCTGAGGAAACAAAGTGACCTACATCTTGGATGCATTGGGGGTAAGCAGATAAACATCAAATTTTCATTTTTGGGTGAACTATCCCTTTAAGAGCATGTATTCACATTGTATTCACTTTGACTTTAGTATGTTGTTTGAAGTCCAAAGAATTCTTGATTTCTTTGTCAGGTCATGTATTATATCACTGGAACATCAAAAACATCAAGGGAGAGCACCTCTAGGCCAGATGACCTAAAGGAACCCAAGCAGGCAACTTTTTCTCCTTCAAAGGTTGCACCTGAGAATCATTCTGACCTTTCCCAGCAGCAAAAATTGTTATCAAATGACTTATCTATAATTTCACTCCAGTCAACCCAATCAGTCAAGGAGATCCAAAGCAAGCCAAATAATACTCATGAGGTACCATCTAGAACATTTAACTCTTTAAAGAACAGCACTGAAGCTAGAAAAGGAACATCGCTCATTAATCCCAAAGAGCTCAAGACTGAATTAGTGCTGAAGTCCCTAAAGCAGGTGGTTCCTACACCTTTTGAGAAAGTTTCACCTGTTGAGGAGAAGTTAGAGCAGCAGATACTGCATACACCCTCTGAGCAAGTCACACCTGTTCTAGATAAGTCAATAAAGCATGGACATCGGACAACCACTGTTAAAGTTACACTTGTTAGCAAGACTCCACAAAGCGCTGAACTTTTTCAGCCTAACACTGATGCCTCATTTACAACACAACCGAATGACCACGAGAATGAGCAGGATATAACAAAAACAAATTCTGAAGATCAATGCAGATACACTGAGGAGGCCAGTCTAAGTCCAGACCTCCCAGAAGAAGGTCCTCCTCCACCAAATAACATTGCCTTCAGAATCACTAAAACAAAGGTACAAGCTCTGTCAACTGGAGAGTACCAACAGCTGGTAAACAGTAAAGGCACAGATGTCCAGACAGTTAAAGTGGGCTCAGAACCCAACTTTTCTGCCCCCGAGGACCCTGGATATGACAAGAAACCGGTTATCATCATTTTTGATGAGCCTATGGATATCCATCAGGCCTACAAGCGGTTGTCCACAATCTTTGAGTGTGAAGAAGAGCTGGAGAGGGTGCTGTCGGAGGAGAGGATAGATGAGGAGAACGAGGAGGAAGTGGAAGCCAACTCAAAGAGTCAAGTCGGTCAGATAACACCTAGAAATAATCTAGATCAGTGCAGAACTGAGAACAGGGTAAACAATCAGAGAAGTAGTAGTGTTGCAGTGCCTCTACAACAGCAGAGTTCCTTCGAGAGTTCTGCTCTTACCGTTGAGGAAGGAGACAAGTTGGATTCTCCTAAAGATGCGAAAAAGAAATTCAAGTTTAAGTTCCCCAAGAAGCAGCTTGCAGCTATTGGTCAGGCCCTTCGTGCGGGCAAAAAAATGGGCAAAAAGACACTGCAGGTAGTTGTTTATGAGGATGAAGAGGAACCAGATGGAACCTTGACTGAGCTCAAAGAAGCTAAAAGGTTTGAGATCAAGTCCCACACAGATTCTGATTCTACCACCCCTAGGTCTTCATCGCACAACCAGACCACCACTTCACAGAGCACCAAAGACAGAACTGAGGAACTCCGTAAGACGACTTACCAAACATTAGACAGCCTTGAGCAGACCATTAAGCAGTTAGAAAGCACCATCAGCGATATTGGGCCTACATTGGTTTCGGAAGTCTCCCGCAAAGAGGAATTGAAAGCAAAGAGAATTACCACCGATGCCGAACCCGAGGAGGGCAGTCCCACAAAAAAGCCAGCACCTCTAAAGCCCAAACCCCACAAGTCATCTCTGCAAAAGAGATCCAAAACACAGTCTCGGTCCTCCTCAAGCACATCCAGTTCCTCCAGTTCCTCCAGCAGTAAACAGGTCTTTCTCAACTCCTTTGCACCCTTCTGCTGGTGGCTTGGGTTTGCTTTAAAAGCCTGACTTTCTAACCAATCAACTTTGAATGTTTCATAGGTGCCTTCGGGTGAACTTACTTGGGTATGCTCTTCTTTGAGGGCTCTGTGTGATTTCGGTGGACATGATTATGGACTTGGTGTTCTTCTTTTTCAAACCACTCTGTCTACTTTCACTGTTCAGACTTTTAGTGAGGTTGAACCCACAAGCCGTTTCTCTGTCTGAGCACCTCGCTCTGATCTATTTTGGGATTAATAAAGTGCATGTACTTTGGTTGGGAAATGGTTCTGCATGCTGCCTGTATTTTCTCTCCCCAATCATGTCTACAAATGAGAAATCTTTAAAAGCTCTGTCCTCATTCTGTCGTGAACTTGTCAATCACCTCAATCCATCACTGACGTTGTTTCCTTATTGATCTTTTCAGAACTCTGGTGACTCTCCAGCTTCGAGTCAGATTTCCTCACCCAAGTCTCGGCAGCAGCCAGCAGGGAGTGTGGAAAAACCCGGGAAACCTCAAAAGCTCCAGGACTCCCAGAGGCAATTCCGTCAGGTAGTTTTACTGTAGGGCAGTGAAGACACAGATGAGAAATATCTGAGTAATTTTATTGTGGACAAACATGGATCCAATATGATGATCTCTCTTCCCCTACAATTCATCAAAACCAACTCCTTGTGCATGTTTATCATTTACACAGACACTTTCAAGCTAAGATACTTTTTACCAACCCTTGCGCTCCAACGTTAGCATGATGCTCCAGTTGACAGTCAATCATAGAATCAGACACTAGGAACGTAGAGTGTTGGTTGGGGAGTGATGGTTTATATTTCCATTTCTTTGGATTATGAAGACATTTTGAAGACTTCTGACCACTTTGGTCTGGTGCCCAAATTCCTTCTTTTATTCCTTCTTTTCTCTCCTTATTGCTTAATGTGTGAATAAACTGAGAGAAAAGAGCGAACCAAACTTATGCCTTTTGTTACAAGAGTAATATTTTTGTTGGTGTTGTACTGTAGAATATTTTTATGGAATATAGAGCTCTATATTTTCACGTATGTGTTATCACCCTAGTTGACTTTCCATGTCTTCCGACATCTTTGTTCGCAGGCTAACGGGAGTGCTATGAAAGCTGGTGGGAATAGTAAACATGCTTTCCTTGCTTTGCCCGCTTCTAAGATCCCAGCTTTTATACCTAGCTCATGGAAACATAGCTCAACCCGTGCTCCTCGTTCAAATGAGTCTAGACTTACTAACCAAACCTCTTCCTCTTGTTCTAAGTCCTCTATCCCATGTCTCAGCCTGAGCTGGCCCAGCTGTAGACCCGTCTCACCTTCAAAATCTCCTGAGCCCTCTCAGCAGCCTGAAGGTCAAAACCTAACCCTTCCTCCACAGACTCAAAATGGCCAGTCCTGCTCCCATTCCTACTCATCTTCATCCTCCCCTAGCTCATACTCTTCCTCCTCCTTCTCCTCTGTTTCTCCAACTTCTACTTCCTCTTCCTCATCCCCTTCTTCTCCTACTGCCATGGGCCGGGGAGGTAGAGCTGTACACATGCCCTGCTTCAGCAGCCGCAGGTCTCTGAAGGCCAGCAGTGGCCAAGCCGCTATCACAGCAGCATCCTTTACTGGGAACATGGCATGAGCTGTCCATTTTTCTCTTTTGCTCATTCTGTTTGCACTTGTTCTGGTGGTATTTAAGGTGTAACAAATACTGATTTAGTTATGCCGTGTATTTGGGGTGGTGTTATTGTCTTCTTATTGCACTTCCACTAAAATCCATAAGTATTTCAGAGTCTAGAGCCGCATATGGTGCTTCTGAAAAATGGATTTTGTTTTGGTATATGTGAGGGATTAAACTTGACAGTGTTGGCTTTATATTTTATAGAAGTGCATTTGTTTACTTACATGAACTATATTAAATATACACTGCTATTGTAGAGAAAGGAAATATTATATTTTAGCGTATTTTGTTTTAAATTAGCCATATATAGTGGGGTCCAAAAGTCTGAGAGTGCAATGTGGTAGTTGCGGTACTGTCTATGCAGGGTCAGAAAGCTCTCGGATTTCATCAAAAATATCTTACTTTGTGTTCCGAAGATGAACAAAGGTTTTACGGGTTTGGAGCAACATGAGGGTCAGTAATTAATGCCAGAATATTCTTTAATTTTGGGTGAACTGTCCCTTTAAATATTAAAGATGCAAAATAACAGCAGTTTAACCAGATGTCTCAGACTTTTGGAGCCCGCTGTATATCTATCCGAAATGGTTTAACAGGTTTGTGGTGGTTGATTTGACAGTTTGACCAGGATTTAACCAAATTTAATCTGAATTGTTGTTCTTTGGCCTCCAATGCACTGCCAGTTTTAACAATATGCAGTTTGTAGTGTTTTGACATAAAACCAAAGTTTGTTTTTCATTTAATAACTCCAAACTAAAGTGTATATATACAGTAGTGTGAGTGGATGATGTGCAACCATCATAGTGGTTCTGTAGCCTAGCTTTGTGTTACTTTATTCTTGTAGCCTACTCCTTCAAATAGCTCATGTCAATTGCCAAACAACATAGTGATTTACATCATTAAATATTATTCTCAAAAATATTGGCTATGAAAATAGTTTTAAATTGCCAAATTTTACTCTATGCATGCTTTTGAGATATTTAACCATGGATAATGCAAAGATAAATGCTGTAAATATTCCCTCTGATTTTGTAATACTGTATAAATTGTACAAAAAATGTTTGGAAAAAAAATGCTTGCCAGAGATGTTTATCAAATAAAGGGCTTCCAGTGTATTGTCATTTATTTATTTGTGTTTTTGTTTTTAATGCTGTGCATGTGAATGTGTGAAATGTCTGACAAATACAACTGAAGTCAAAAGTTTACATGCACCTCCTGGCAGAATCTGCAAAATGTTAATTATTTTACCAAAATTAGAGGGATCATACAAAATGCATGTTATTTTTTATTTAGTACTGACCTGAAAAAGATATTTTACGTAAAATATGTTTACATATAGTCCACAAGAGAAAATAATAGTTGCATTAATAAAAATGACCCTGTTCAAAAGTTTACATTTGATTCTTAATACTGTGTTGTTGCCTGAATGATCCACAGCTTTTTAGTGATAATTGTTCATGAGTCCTTTATTTGTCCTGAACAGTTAAACTGCCTTTCTTTAGAAAAGTCCTTCAAATCCCACAGATTCTTTGGTTTTTCAGCATTTTTTGTGTGTTTAAACCCTTTCCAACAATGTATGATTTTGAGATCCATCTTTTCACACTGAGGACAACTGAGGGACTCATATGCAACTATTACAGAAGGTTCAAAGCTCACTGATGCTTCAGTAGGAAAAATGAATGCATTAGAAGCCACACTGAAGATCAAGGAAATTTCATTTATTTTATCTTCTGATGAACATGTAATATCTTCTGTAGCATTTGAAAAGCAGTAATACATGAAAAAAAAAGATACTTAGGCAAAATAAGAAAAAAGTACACAACCACAAAGCCAAAATGCTGAAAAACCAAACTCAAGATCATTTAGGTAACAACACACTATTAAGAATCAAGTGTGTGTAAACTTTTGAACATGGATATTTTTATAAATTCAACAAAAATTCTTTTTTTTTTTTTTTTTTGTGGACTAAATGTAAATGTATTTTATGTAAAATATATTCAGGTCAGTACTAAATAAAAAATAACATGCATTTGTATGATGCCTCTTATTTTGGTAAAATAATTAACATTTTGCAGTTTCTGCAAGGTGCTTGTAACCTTTTGACTACAACTGTATATACTTTAAAACAAGGATGCAGAACAGAATTCAAAGCAAATGTGATAACATCACACGTGTCTCTATAGCAAACATAAACTAGTTAACCTGTTTCAAGGCCTGATAAAACAATTTAAAAACTGATGACAGCACATTTTCATCACTTCAATATTCAACTGCAGAGGGCAGCACTGACTTGCAGGACTTTTCATTTAAGAGACATGTTGTAGTCATCGGAAGTTCGATTGGAACCTCAGTATTTTTTAAAAAAAAAAAGTATTGTTGATTTCATATTTTGCCTTTTTTATGGCAGAGCTTAACTTTGTGGTAGAAAAAAATATATTGACCCAGTAAAGCTCAACAGCTGATAACATTTTCAGCACTTGCAGTAATAAAAACGTATTTTTTTTTCTTTCATATGCCTTACTATGATATTGTTTGGCCGTGATGCTCACAGAGTTACCCAGAGTAGCCCATTACTATTCCAGACCTTTAAGTAACAATTTAAGAAAGGCTATATTGAGATATCAGATAAACTGAAGTGGGGATCTTAAACAAAAGTCTTTAAAAATGGGTTTCAAAAGCCATTTTAGAACTGTGCCTATGCCCCTTAGCAGTCATTTCATTATATGAGACACGAAAGCAATTAATACCTGATTGATGTAAGAGTCATATCTATTATGTGGACAGCAGAACTCCTCCGAGACAAATGATTGGCACGTCTATTAATTTGGACTTCTCCTCCGCGCTTAGATATGCATTACTTTTAACGCCAAGTTCAATTCCGTCTTAAAGAATTAATTTAGCTTACCTGGTGAGACACATGGTGCAGTCCATCATCAGCTGAGAACGCCAGTTTTATCGTTGCCATTCACATACTAAGCACGATGAGATTCAAAGGGCATTTCTTATAGTGTTTTCACAACACTTTTAACTTTAACATAAACGTAAAAAAAATCCACTGAACCGAACGAAACTCGCATGTTTTGCTGATAATTGCTGCCGAAAATGGTCAATTATTTATTGCCAAGTTTTGGGCTGTACTAATCGATCGGACCGGGAAAAACATTTGAAGTACTGGAGACTGCCAAAAGTAGAGTGCAAAAAACTGAGGAACAAAATATGTTTGTCGTTGACCAGAATTTCCAAGGCAAGAATCTTGACAACATCCGTGTTTGTTCTTATAATTTCCAGTCAGGTAAAGTAAGGTTAGGTGAAATATTAGGCTAATATCTTAATTAATATTACTGCTCGTAACATTATCGTTACCACCTATTAACTATAGTTTGTCAAAATATTGCACCCTTTCCCGCTTACTAAATCCTTGTCTATATGATTCCGCAGCTTACACTCGTTTTTTTCCGTGGTTTAGACAGCAACAATTAGCAGAACATCGTCTTGTTGTTTACATAGGAGTTTCGCCAATATGCCCGCGCATCCGGGTAACTGACCAAATCGTGAGGTAAGAGCAAACCATCTAAAACAACTGCAGTAAACGGTAAAACTGTTTGCACTACCAACCAATGTGTTCATAATTAAGATAATACATTAAAATAATATAGTAAGACACCAATTTCTAGGGCTGGGTAAAAAATATCGATTCTCCGATTTTAATCGATCTTCAGTTTAACGCAACGATATCGATTCGGGAAATCCCCGAATCGATACGTAATGAGCGTGCTTCACGTAAGAGGTTCTGAATATTCACCTCTCGTCCTGAAGGTGTCACCATCAGCTGCTTTTTTTGCAGAAAATCTGGTGATCGAAAATGATTAGGCTGTAGTTAAGAACTGTTTTATGGACAGTTAGAATGTTTTGTATACGCAGACAAGGGCTTTATGATGGGCCCGTTTTGAACGTTTTGAATTTAGAAAAATGTTTTATTTCTTAAACATGTTTGAAGTTCTTAATAGATTTCACTGTTGCACATTTAGTCTTTTTATTTTTTTACAGTAATGTGCATTTTGCAGTTTGTTTACATGGTGTACAATGGATGCACATATTTATGACTTCTTGTTACAGTGTTCATTTAAAATAAAAGTTGTTTAAAATAAACAACTGTGTGCACCCTATTAATAATGTAGATGTGTATTTCAGTAATAAACTTGAGTAGGAGAGTTTCAGTTACCAGCATTTATATCAAAATATGGATCCCATGTCTGCAAAACTAACATTTTAAATGAAATATTGATAGCTAATCGATATCGAATCGAAATCGAAACGAAACCATAAAAATAAGAATCGAATCGCCGAATTGGTCACAATACCCAGCCCTACCAATTTCCAATATCAAGCAGTAAAACAAGCTATTTTGTACAGCTAAAAATAGCTGGATGCAGATGAGACTAGGGGTGTGCGGTACTGCAAATTTTGGTATCGATCCGATACCAAGTAAATACAGGGCCAATATCGCCGATATTGATACCGATACTTTTTCCTTTTTTAAAAACATAAACTTAAATGACCAATTACACATTGTGAATCAATAATAACTGTTGATATGACAAAATATTATATTATATTGTATTTATTTGACCATCTAGCACCCTCTATTCAAATTATATTCTTTATAAAACAAATCTTTTACTCTATTTACTTACTGCTTGTTTTCTTAACAAAAAAAAAAATTCACCTTATTCTTTGCCTTTCTAAAAGGAGTTTGCAAGCAGAGGACTCTAGAATATGAAAGCAATGCATATAGTTTTATGTTAAGCATTTACCTCCCATAGAGTTATAAACATAAACTTAACATGACTTAATGCATTAAAAAGATTAATAATAAAAGGCCAAACTCAGTATACTGATGATGCTAATGATGTGCAGGCAAGCAGCCCAGCATATGAACACAAAGTGCATGCATGTTAAGTGTTTTCCTCTGATAGAAAACCATTTATACAGAAAACGCTTAACGTGGCTTAATGGTTAAAGACAGTGATACTGAATAAAAAGGCCAAATCCGAGAAATGCAATGGATCTGGCTTCCAGTCTCATCTGCTTCCAGCAAATTTAGCAGTACAAAACAGGTCGTTTTGCTGATATTGAAAACAGGTGTTTCTTGCCATATTATTTTAATGTATTGTCTTATTTATAAACACACAGGGTGGATAGCACAAACATTTAAAAAGTTTACTTCTGCATTGAAAAATAATGTGGATAAGTTGGTGGTGTTGCCACAGATGCAAATTTGTACTATTCCATATCTCGCTTTAACCAAAAGTATCCGCTTACGGTTGGAGTCACGTGATGGCATAACAACAAAACAGCCTATCAGGGGAGCAGCAGCAATGTTTGCGTACGAGATGTGAAAACAGCGGCATATACACAGGTATACTCTTTGTTAAATGTATTGAGCAATGCATTAGTGTAGAGGAGAAAAAAATAACTTAAAGTATCAATCTCAGCAGGCTAGTATCGATCCGATTCCAATACCAACGTTAGTATCGATACTATCGATATTAGGATCGATCCGCCCACCCCTAGATGAGACCATAAGGAGTAGTTCACTTTCAGAACAATAATTTACAGATGTACTTGAATTGTACTTGAAGAATGTACTTACCCCCTTCTCATCCAAGATGTTCATGTCTTTCTTTCTTCAGTCGTGAAGAAATTGTTTTCTGAGGAAAACATGTCAGGATTTCTCTCCATATAATGGACTTCTATGGTGCCCCCGAGTTTGAACTTCTAAAATGCAGTCTAAATGCAGCTTCAAAGGGCTCTAAATGATCCCAGCCGAGGAAGAAGGGTCTTATCTAGCGAAACGATCGATTATTTTCTAAAAACATTTACAATTTATATACTTTTTAACCTCTACACAGAGTGCACACAGAGCTAGACAAGATGAACATTTGAGGTTGAAAAGTATATAAATTGGAATTTTTTTTTTAGAAAATAACAGATCGTTTAGCAAGATAATACCCCTTTTTACTCAACTGTTATCGTTTAGAGCCATTTGAAGCTGCATTTTGGAAGTTCAAACTCGGGGGCACCATAGAAATCCATTATATGGAGAGAAATCCTGAAATGTTTTTCTCAAAAAACATAATTTCCTTACGACTGAAGAAAGAAAGACATGAACATCTTGGATAACAAGAGGGTGAGGACATTTCTGTAAATGTTTGTTCTGAAAGTGAACTACTCCTTTAAAGTAAAAATAAGGTGGATGAATTAATTTTCAGATTTGATCAGGTTTTCCAAATGTACAGGCACAAACAATTTAACATCTAATTAGAGATAAAAACACTGTCTGGACAAAGGAACGCTCACTGCGTTTTCCATTCCAGGTCCTCCTCAAAATTGTAATTAGCCAGCTTTAATGAAAGATAATTAGTTCATATGCAAATTTTAGAATGACTGAATCCCTAAGCTTGGCACCATCTAATTAGCATGTAATTTGTATATTATAATACATTTACCATTAAGAAGTGAGGAGTCCAAACGCTACAATGCTATAGAGAGGAGGAGAACAAGAGTAATTAAAGCGCAAGTCCTTTTAGCATTTAAGATTAATTATTGTGTCTCCTGATGTTTTATGGTACAAGAGCATCAACATCATAAATCTTTGAGGACATTAACAAACCAACAAGGAACTTGTGTAAGTTAATCAAAGATCTGGTCACTAATTTGCATTTTTAATTTGTCGCAATTAACAAGAGCGTCAGTTGGATAGGATATTAGGAAGGCTGCGATAGCTATTCAAGCTACTGCTGTTTGCTTAAAATTCCTCACGTTTATGCTTGTCGCTCTTCTGTTAGAGCCTATTTACAGTAACTTAACCAGATAACCTATGATTAAAAACACATTTTGTCATCACAGAACTGAATTAATGTGTTAAGTAAAACACATTCACAACAATAGATTCAAGGTTTTTGTAGCTGATGTATGAGGTTTGCAAAAGAATATAGAGTTGTAAGCATTCCCTCATGCAGTATGTTAGACACCGAAACAAAAGCATCGTGAAGACACTCTCAGCGCAGATGCGTCGATCGATATTTCCACACTTGAGTGGGTGATCTGAAGCTCTGGGTGAACCACCTATTGTTTCCCCTGTTGCATTTCTGGCACATGACCTTGGCTGGGTAAGTTTTAATTTATCCCATTTTAGAGGGCATTACTGCCAGCTCCACTCCACAACCCAGCTCAGGAGCCATGGGATCACCCCAGGCGAACTGTCTGACAGCACACAATTGCCTTCCACCGGTAAGTACTCTAACACTTCATTAGCATTTAATTGAATTTTGTCTATCAGGAATAATGCTTTTAAGAGAAATATGCCTCAATGAGAACAGAGTACCCTGTGTACTCCCAAAAGCATCGGTGAGATGACATGATTGTCATTGGGTAAATACGTTTTGTGACCTGCCAAACCTGGCAGTATTTTTAATATTTTAGTGCATTTTTTTTGGTTTAGATAGAATAAAGGGTCTTATTTAGGAAATCATTATTTCTTCTAGAACTGGCATTTATAAATACTACTCAAAGTTCAAGCTAGGGCTGTCACGATTCGTCGATTCAACTTGAGTATTTGATTATAATATTGTATAGTATATCAATGGATGTATAGAACCCATTTAAAAATCATAATAAAGCATAATACTATTGTGAATTCATAAACACTATGATTTAATTAAATAAATATATGAGATTTGTAAGGTAAATCATTCATAAACCATCATTAGAATACATCAATATCTTTCTCAATATGCTAACTGTTCGTCGCAATTTCAAAATAAAAGCTCAAACCCTCACTCTTGAGTAAAGAAATGGCCAAATTCTTGACCAATTATTGTTGCCTCATTGCTATTATGCAAGTCATTTTAAAGACAATTGTTTGCTTAGATCTATTTTTATTATATCAAAGTGTATTATAACTCGATTAATCTTTAGAATAATCGACCAGTTACTCAATTACCAAAATAATCGTTAGTCAGTCCTAGTTCAAGCAGACTCCAGAAATGTCTGTAAATGCAAGAATCAAATCAGATTCATTATTCAAATCACAATCATATTTAGATTTTATTCCAAAACCATAAAAGGGGCAAACATTTAATCACAGTAAAAACATAGCTTTGCCTTCATTTAAAACAATCGTTACAAATAACAGTAATTTATTTAGTGTCACTGTTACTTTGTTTACAAAACTGGTAACAAATTATTTATTAAATCAAGTAATAAAATACAAACATTGAAATATAACATGACTGTACAGTAAAATTTAATAAAAAGTAACCTTTAGCGTTGATCCAGAACAGGGCACCAGCAGTCATATAATATTCATGTCCTTACAAGGACATCATGTGAATTTATATGTGAGACTGTTAAGGAGCATAACAAAACATACAAAACATAAATCAACAAATGCGTTAAAATGTGTAACAACGTACGAACATCAGTAATTGGTTCAGAAGTGATTGTTTTTCACGTGTCTGTTAAATCTTGCATGCATTTTAAAAGGATATGATTCATAATCCAAGGTCTGAGTCAACACCCCCGTCAAAATGAGCTCAGCAGTGTAAACATCTGAAAAATAAAGACATCATCAAAAAATCATTAGATTGTGCTTGAATGATGGCTGATTGAAGTGTGTACACATGTTACATTTTCATACTACAGTGGTTTTGTATTATACAGTGAGATGGGAACTGGGCCTGAAGGATGTGCCCTCTTACCGATGTTCTTCAGGAAGTACTCTCGACACAGATGGGAGTCATTTTCACAGGTTATTAAAATGATCTCCGGTAAATTCTAAAACAAACATAATTTACATAAGAGTGTCAGATACTATTACACAGACAAACAGCAACAGAACCAACTATTATCATTTTAAATCAGCTCTTACATGTAGTTCAAAGCATGCTTAGGCTGTAGTTAATGACAGATTTGTCAAAGAACATTTGTAGAAATAGAAATAATCGTTATTGCTAGAGATGCACCGATCGATCGGCATCCGATCGCAATCGACCGATAGGGGCGCTATCGGTTTTGATCGGAGTTCTCAAAATAGATCAGAGCAGGCCGATCAGATGACGTTTACAACAACAAACAGCCGCCAGAGCACGCATTCCCACTTCTCAGACTAGGGTCTCCTAATGGGCGTGGCTGTCTCTACCAAAGAGTATAGAAGTACTCTTTGTCTCTACAACGCATTAACACTGAAGATGACGTCGCCGGTGAGGGGATTTCCTCCCCTCTGGTCTATGCATCCCTGCCTCTGCTGAATTATTTTTATCCACGGTGGGGATAAAACGTCCCGCGAAGCCGCTCCTACGTCCCGATCTAAATCAAATTATTTGCAATACGCGCTTTAAAGTCGTCTAAATCAAATGATTCGCCATACGCGCTTTGAAGTTGAACGTACTGAATCAAATGATTCGCGATCCGATTGGAGCGCTTCAAAACAGTGAATCTTTTTGCGACGCAGTGGTTTACTGATTCTGAGTTTCCAAAAAGCTCCGTTGATACTTTGCTCACCTTCTCTATAAAATGTATTCGTTGTTTGAAATTAAACCATTACTATTAATACAATGTTTTTATTAAATTGTGATCACATAATACAGCTTCTGTCATATTAAAAAAAATTCATGACCTGACACTCATTATCTGGTTCTTGCCTAAAAAGACGGGTATAATGCGCGTTGTTAACAGATTACAGTAACAGTTTGGTCAACCTCTCCCTATGGAGAGAGAAAAAAAAAGTTTCTAAAAGCATCCCCCCTTCTGTTTTTTTTCACAAATTGCACCCTGTATATGTATATGTATGTGTATATGCATATGTATGGCATATTTATTTTATTTTTCCACAAAAAGCTTGTTGCTAAACTCTAAATTGTGATTTTAAGAAAGAGCCTCCTGAGAGTTAAATGTTTATTATGGTGCACATGTGTATTTTGCAAATAATCATTTTTTTATTTTAAGATTTAACTCTTTTATTAGATTTAACTTTTTCCACAGAAAAACTAAGGTTCATAGTTTACAAATTGTGTCAGCTCTAAAAGAGTGAAATGTTGTGTTGTACATAATTACTGCCAAAAGACAGTTTAAGATAGTAAGCAACACTTACTCTATGTAAGCTGAGTCCAAGTTGTCTATGAGAGTCTTGAGAGTGTTCAATATTGAAATTTGCCTCAGCCTGCAATAAAACTGGTCAATTCATGATACTTTCTCATTTCCTACTTTTTATACTAATAATACAATGTCAATGTTTGTACATGGGACAACAATATTGAAGAATTTATGGATTTGACGCTGTGATCGGTAATATCGGGATCGGCAGATACTGCTTTTGGTGATCGGTGATCGGTGATCGGCCCCCAAAATCCAGATCGGTGCATCTCTAGTTATTGCATCTATTAATTACACACTACCATTCAAAAATACAGTTGAGGTTTAACAGTTTACATACACCTTGCAGAATCTGCAAAATGTTAATTATTTTACTAAATTAAAAGGGATCATACAAAATGCATGTTATTTTTTATTTAGTACTGACCTGAATAAGAGGCTTCACATAAAAGACGTTTACATATAGTCCACAAGAGAAAATAATAGTTGAATTGATAAAATTACCCTGTTCAAAAGTTTACATACACTTGATTCTTAATACGGTGTTGAATTTTTTATTTTTTTTTTTTGTTTGGTGATAGTTGTTCATGAGTCCCTTGTTTGTCCTGAACTGTTCAACTGCCCGCTGTTCTTCAGAAAAATCCTTCAGGTCCTTTGGTTTTTCAGAATTTTTGTGTATTTGAACCCTTACCAACAATGACTATGATTTTGAGATCCATCTTTTCACAAGGAGGACAATTGAGGGACTCATATGCAACTACTACAGAAGGTTCAAATGCTCACTGATGCTTCAGAAGGAAAAATGACACATTAAGTGGGTGTAAATTTTGGAACTTAAAAATAAATCAATTTTGTTATTTTTCTCTCTCTTTTTTTTTCTTATTTTATCTCCTTCAGGTCAGTACTAAATTTAAAAAACAACATGCATTTTGTATGTTCCCTCTTATTTTGGTAAAATACTTAGCATTTTGCAGATTCCGCAAGGTGTATGTGAACTTTTGACCTTAAAGGGATAGTTCACCCAAAAATGAAAATTTTATGTTTATCTGCTTACCACCAGGGCATCCAAGATGTAGGTGACTTTGTTTCCTCAGAAGAACACAAACGAAGATTTTTAACGAAAACCGGTGCAGTCTGTCAGCCAAATAATGGCAGTGGATGGGCACCAGACCTTTAAAAGTAAACAAAAACATGCACAGACAAATCCAAATTACACCCTGCAGCTCATGACGATACATTGATGTCTTAAGACACGAAACGATCGCTTTTTGCGAGAAACTGAACAGTATTTATATCATTTTTTACCTTTGATACACAGCCACGTCTATCTGTCCTGAGCACGAGCTTGTCATCCGGATCGTTACATGTGCACGCGCTCTGGCGTAGAATACGCAAACACCGTAAGGGGAAAATCGGTGAAAAGTCCCGGATGAGTTTGCGCAAGCAAACGTAATCTTTTAGCTTTAAATTGGTTTAATCAATCAGGATAAGCGCAAGTAATTACCATTTTGAATAGCCGCTATACCCACAATCTCGGTGCACGGTGTAAACAAGTGTTGTATATACACGACAGATCGCTTTTCCGGTGTTTGCGTATACTACGCCAGAGTGCGTACATGTGTAACGATCCGGATGACAAGCTCGTGCTCAGGACTGACTGTGTATCAAAGGTATAAAAAAAATGATATAAATACTGTTCAGTTTCTCGCAAAAAACGATTGTTTTGTGTCTTAGGACATAAATGTATCGTCACGAGCTGCAGGGTGTAATTTGGATTTGTCTGTGCATGTTTTTGTTTACTTTTAAAGGTGCCCATCCACGTCCATTATTTGGCTGGCAGACTGCACCGGTTTTCGTTAAAAATCTTCGTTTGTGTTCTGCTGAGGAAACAAAGTCACCTACTTCTTGGATGCCCTGGGGGTAAGCAGATAAACAAATGTTTCCATCTGTGGAAACTTTTTTTTAGTATTTTTTGAATATTTATTTAACAAAAGTTGATTGATTTTGCGATTCTATTCAATATCAGTTGGTACTACGTTACTATAGTATTGAAGGTTAAAATGAACTGATTTGTATAAAACGCATAAATTACACTCAATGAGGTTTTCATAATCATAAAGTTACAATTACAAAATTATATTTCTACTCCAATACATTGAAATACAAAAACTGAAATAGTGGCTGTCATAAAAACTTGACAGATTTATTCAAATGTAAATTAAACATTGAAGAACATTAAAAATTATAATGAATGTTATGGTGCATATATTTAGAAAATGCTTCTCTTTAGAGTTTTCTAGCTGACTAACAAGTTTATGAATATTTTTTTCTGAGGTAAATGTGATATTACGTGACATTATTTAGAAGCTGTTATATTGATGTTTTTGTGCGATTGACTTTCTTTTAACATATCTTCGAATGTTTATTCACATTTATTTCATGCTGAAACTGGAATTAAAGCGGAGGAGACGATTAGTTCATGTGCGCTTTGCACTCTTACTTCTCTTGAACTGAGGCGCTACAGCGATCAGTCACTCCACATTAAACAGCACCAAAATGGCATTTATTCTTTGAATACTGTAATAAAATTAACAATTTAAAATCTGAGACTGTTTCATATCAAAAGTAACAAAGCTTATTGCAATTTATTGGATGAAAGGCGTGCTACAATTTCTGTTCATTAACTGAAAACAGGCTAAACTAATCGTTTCTTGGGTTTTATGAATCAATATCATTTCGTGAAAATGAGAATTGATTAAAATCAAGAAATTTATATTTTTTTACCCAACTCTAGTAACTATGAATGTAATTAGTAATTTTGATTAACTTAATGTGTCCTTGCTGAAAAGGAATAAGTTTTTTAAAAGCATAATTTTACTGCCTTCATTGAATTCAAATTGTGACTCAGAGTAATTATTCCAAACAAAACAAAAGGAGCACAAAATCCAAAGAACAGCTGTGCTGGCTGTAAATAGGTGTTCATTAAGTGAGCGAGTCGAGTCTGACACAGCATCCTCATCAATACAACAGCCCCACACGCCTCTATATTAGGGATCTGATTAGGGTACCTTGTTTTGCTTGTGCTCCATGATCTTGCGGTAGGAGGGCTGCTTGGACAGCACTTTCCCTCCGGCACTCTCAACTATAACTTTCATTGTGCTGAGGCTTGGACAGATTCCGGGGGTTATATAGAAATACTTCCCCTGTAAAAGAACAACAAAACAACTGAGTACACGCTTCTCTGTGATATCCAATTAGGCCACATGTCAGTGCAGAGATACATGGTTGTTTTGGCCTATTGTTCTGCACAGTCACATAAACAAGTCTGTTGGAGTGCAAGTACATGCATTTAAAGTGGGGAAGTGATAGAGTGGATGAACTCTAAATATCCCAAAGCTCCTAACCTTGAAGAGTGAAGCCGCATGAGCTCTCTTCAGTGACTCCTCCAGACTGAAACAGAACAGCACCTCTGCCTCTGCATCTCGCAGCATGTAGTTCTGCTCATCTGCAAACACAAAGGCAAACAAATCTAATTAGTATTAGGGCTGCGTAATACTCTGTATCTACCAATATAAATGTTCTTAAAGGGATAGTTCACCTAAAAATGAAAATTCAGTCATTAATTACTCACCCTCATGTCGTTCAAAACCCATAACACTTTTGTTCATCTTCGAAACATGAATGAAGATATTTTTGTTGAAAGCCATCAGCTTTTTTGACCCTCCATAGACAGCAAAGTATTTACCACATTCAAGTACCAGAAAGGTAGTAAGAACATTAAGATAAGAAATTGTTGAATAAAGTTATTTTCAGGGTTCATACAGATACTGTAAAATGAAATTCCAGGACATTGAAGGACTTTTCAAGCACTACTTTGATTTTACTTAAATCAGAAATCTTACTTATCAATGTCTTTCTAAAAATTCTAAAAAAAAGAAATAGAAAAATAAAAATATACTTATAAAAAATAGAAAAAAAATTGAAGCTACACTTTTACTATAGTAAAACCACTGTTAATTTTCTTTTCGGGATTTGTATTTGTGTATACTTTTTTTTGTTTGTTTGTTTTTATATCTGTACTGCATTAATGGTTGGATGTTTTCTACTGTTTAATAAAAAGTACATTTGCGAAATAGCTCAAGAAAGACAAGAAAAGAAAGAAAGAATCACTCACTGCTCTTGACTAAATCACTTCAGCAGCCCTAATAAAGATTAATCTAAATTTATTTATATAAATAAATGTCTGCTTGAAAGAATGAAGAATCTATCACAATAAAACCTTAATATCAAACCTATAGTAATTTTAGAGAAATGCTTAAATGCATTACACTAACTAAATCCATTTGATTATTTTTTCCAACTAAATCTACTGAAGATTTAGTTGACTAAAATCTTAGGATATTTAGTCAACTAAAACAATTCAGATGGCAAAAATATGACTAAAACTAAATGGCATTTTAGGACTATGCCTAGGACTAAATCAAAATTTGCTGTCAAAATTAACACTGAAGCAATGTCGAAATTCAAAAACGAAAGTCACGAGTTTGAATCAATCGGAGCAGTTCCAGCATAAATGACTCACTCAATTGATTCGGTTTGTCTGTTCCTCTTTTCGCAGCTTCAGCCATGTTTACACAACACGTTTTTTTAATTTTGATATGTGTAAGATATGTGCTTATTGATAAAATTAAACACTTACTTCATAGATACATTGTCTTTCAATAATTCAATAACTTTTCAAGTATCTCTTCAGGAGTACTGCTATTTTCAAAGGGTTTTTCAGGCCTTAAATTTCAAAAAGTCAAATTTAAGTACTTTAAGCACCTTGTACGAACCCTGTATTTTTGTTTTCTTTGCACACAAAAAGTATTTCTCATAGTTTCATAAAATTAAGGTTGAATCACTGATGTCACATGGACTATTTTAACAATGTCCTTACTACCATTCTGGGCCTTCAACGTGTTAGTTGCGTTGCTGTCTATGCAGGTCAGAGAGCTCTTGGATTTCATCAAAAATATCTTGATTTGTGTTCCAAAGGTGATAGAAGGTCTTAAGGGTTTGTAACGACATGAGGGTGAGTAATTAATGACAGAATTGTAATTTTTGGGTGAACTACCCCTTTAAAGTACAGCCACTGGTGTGATTAAAACATTAGAGGACGTAGATTATATCAGAAACTTTTTGTAAATTAGTTGTAACATTCTACATCAGATCTTATGGCAAATACACTACAAGACTGATGATTCCAAAATTCTTTCCAGAACCTCAAACTTTCAGCTGTTTTCTTGCTCCTTGCTCATTCCTGACAAGTGGTTAAATTTCAAACCAGTTTGAATTATTTAAAATCATTTCAAACCTGTCTGAAAAATTTGAAACCTAAAATATTTGCCAGGTGGCAGGTTGGCTTGGCATTGGTGTCAAAAAAAAATTAGCAGTACCACATCACCACATTCGGTATAGAACTGACTTAACACCCAAGTTGGAGGTGAGTTGAGATTGCTTGTCCATTTCTATGGAAACAGCTTGAGAAGTCAAGAACCAACTATATTCCAATCGATTTCTCATTACATAACATTAATATTTAATTTTTTAATCACAAAACATTCTTGCTGGAATATGAAGCAAGGCTCCTCAGAGCGTCCACACATCAGTAATAATCGATTGAAACAGAAATTAAACTGCACACTGACTCACCCACAAATTTCTGGCTTTTCCAGCTTTCCTCCAGCCATTCCAGAGTGACTATGTGCTTGACTACAGATACAGCAGTGAGGAACTTCACAGTTCTTGTCACTTTGTTAGCAACCAGATGAGTGCACTTCTGAGCGCTGTCAGCCACTTCCCCTCCAAGATCATACAATTTCTGCAGCCAAGGAGGAGAGAGAGAGAGAGAGAGAGAGAGAGAGAGAGAGAGATGATAAAAGAGAGGATAAAAGGATGCAGGAGAGGGCGAGCCGAACACCATGAGGGTTACTTACTGAAGCGCATCTGAATTGAGCAATATATTTCTCAGTGCTCTTGAACAGTTCAGAGGAAATGAGCTCATGACCATTTTACAAACATGTTCATTTTCAGAGCTTTCCTGCAGCCTTGAAAGCTGCTAGCTAGACACAATGTGACTAGAGACATTTTAAGGTACTTTTTAAAACTAAGCCAGTGTCATTAATTTTTCTCCTCTGCTTATCAAAAAGTGTGCATGTGTTTAGTTACCTTTACGTACTGCTGAACTTGCAGAGGTTCGAAACCTGTGAAAAGCACATAAGGGGTGGACTCGGGAGGAAGCTTTTTAGTAGGTGTTGGCAACTCTTCTAACCTGCAAAAGAACAGAAAATGATTTTTTTTATCCATTTTGTCACCTATTTAAGCCCAAAGTATGCATAAGCTAGCATGTGAAGCAAATTTCATTTTTTGTCCTGTGTTTAAGTGCTATTAATCGGGCTTCCAGTGCATCTACCAACCCAAAAAATATGAAAAAGAACTCAGTAACTTTGTTTTGGTAAGCCTTTTTTCTGCAAGCATGTGAAAAAACAAGCGTGATTTTTTTTTTATATTATCACTCTTGATCTGTACGTTTCCACCCACGGCGCCGTCATTTTGTTTTCGCAAGCGTCAACGGTGTAACAGTTCTAACACCACTCCAAAAGTTCAAGCAAAGCATGCTAACTGTTCTGTCTTGGCTGCACTGATGAGCAAGGAACACTATTTAGACTCCCAGCCTCAGAGAAACAAGAGAGCAGTGAATTTATTTATTTACTGTATATTACAGAGAACTTACTTCAGTACTGACATGCCGTTTGACAGCCACTTTCTGTGCGCGTGATTCAGATGTGTGCGCTCAGAAAACCATATATCAGAAGTTTAAGCTAATATGTTTCAAAACGCATGACTTCAGCGCAATACACACGATGATTAAAACCAAACAGATGTTTTTAGTAGAGTATCTCTATGGTAGAGTCCCAACAATCTTTCACTGTTTGAGCTCACCTGGGCCTCTTGCTGGGCGGCTGCGAGCCAACATCAGCCTGTTTCTGTTTCAGCTGCAGACGTAAGCTCTGTGTGAGGCGACAACAAAAAAAGATGACTGTGAGTCCTCTGCCCAGACATGCTGTTACATGTGTATCCACTGAGGACTTTAACTGCAAGGCTCAAGCATCACAAACAAGAGAGCAAGCAATCAGAGTGTGTCCGTGTGAGAGCCCACTCACCGCCAACACCTCCGGTGAGATCTTCACAGGAATACGCCAAGCACCTGACCGCAAAAATGAGAGCATATTATGTTCTACCTCCTTGACGGCTTGGAAATCTGGCAGCCATAGCATCGTAATCACTCAAAATTACATTGCTGAAGTTTGGAATAAAGCTTACCCAGAAGATTGTGCACAAGATGAGGGTTGGGTGCCAGCGGTTCAGGCAAATTGAACTGGGAGTATCTGCTGTGCTGGATTTGCCGCAGAGCTTCAAAGTGCCCCAGTAGGATGTCGCACAGCCATTGGGCGTTCACACATGGGATCCTCCACTCCTTTGCCTTCTCGTATTTCAGCCCACTCGGTCTGATAGCATAGAGAGAGTGGGCATTGCATATATGAATGATAAGACTGAGCTTTCAGAAAGATATAAAAACATTAATGTGGTTTGTTGTTTTAAATATATTTGCTCAATTATAAGAAACTTTAATAACTGCTTCATAAGGGAATTCAAAATAAAATTGTCTCGGAAAAGGGGGAAAAGAAAATACTAATATCAACCACTGAAAGTAAAAAACAAATCCAAAGATGCATTGCAAATTTTCAGTTTACTATTTCCAGTGGGGAAAACAAACTAGATTTACTACAGAAGAAACTTTTAACAGTTTCTGGAAGGCAAAAACTCTCCAAAAGTGAACAACAAGTTGAAAAATGGCAACAACTGGAGACTGCACTGGTTCTTACTCTTTACAGATGAGCACAGTGTTGCTACGACATAGATAGCCAGTGTATCGGGCTCCTGCTAAATAGGCCATGAGCTTCAAGTCATCACGATCACTGTCCACAAATCCAGTCACAGAAATGATCTGTTACAACAAAAAACAAACACGAAATGTGAACATGATTGGGTGTTGGCAGTAATTTCTAGATTGAATTTGATTCATAAAAAAAAAGTTTTGAACAGTTAGAATTTTGTTTTTTAAAGCCATCTTTTCTGCTCACCAAGCCTTCATTCATTCGATCCAAAGTACAGCAAAAAGTCAAATGTTGAAATATTTTTATTTAAAATAACTTTTCTATTTGAACGCATTTTAAAATGTAATTTATTCTTGTGATTTTAAAGCTACATTTTTAGCATCATTATTCCAGTCACATGATCCTTTAGATGAATGAAAGTTCAGAAGAACAGCATTTATCCAAAATAGAAATCTTTTGTAAATAAGATAATCACTTTTGAACTATTTGAAGAATCCTTGCTGAATAAAAGCATTCATTTCTACAATTTCAAAATGTGGTTTTGATCACAGGAATATATTACATTTTAAAATGTATTTAAATTGAAAACATTTATTTTTAATAGTACAAATATTTCTAAATGTTACTGTTTTTGTTGTACTTTGTATCAAATAAATGCAGGGCTGGTGAGCAAAAGAGACTTCTTTAAAAAGATTAAACATCTTACTGTTCAAAAACCTTTGACTGGTAGTGTAATTATCAATACTAAAGTATTATTTAAAATATTGTGAATATTTAAAATCAGTACATTTTTTTTTAAGAATAAGAAAATATTAGACTATTTAAAATCTGACTATTTGTTCTTACTTTTTACTTAAATCAGCATTTTAAGTGTTTTAATTACAATTAACAGCAATAATAATAATTTCCACTGATTCAATGACAAGTAGGCAAACTGTTCTAATGAAAATTGAATTTGTTCTAATGAACACTGACAATTTCAATAGTTTTACCCAGCCCTAATTTAATATGATGTTGAACTATTGAACACAGCCACTGCACAGAAAGGACTGGTTCGTACATGCTGCGAGCAGGGCTTGGCCCCTGGAGGGAAGCTGAAGGGAAGATGAAGGGTCCTGTGAGGGGGAACCATCCTCTTCTTCTTGAGAACAGTGTTAAGCCAGTGAGCCGTCACACAACGCTTTCCCTCTCTCAGAGCCTGGCACAGGAAAAAACAGTTTAATAACAGATCATTAGTAAATGTCACGACTGAAAGTAGCCTTAAAAAAAAAAAGCACACATAACATTCAGGACGTTTTCCCACCAATTAAACCACTATGCAGTTTAACAGACGGTAAGGATAATGTATAATATATGCTTCTTTTTAAAACAAGCTTTTATGTTTACCTGGACATAGGTATTGCTGGCTTGACTCTCACAAAGTAAATGAGTACAACGGCTGAGAACAGAGTCCACAGTCCCTCCATTTGCCTGTATGATCTGTGTGCAAAATAACAAATGTCTTATTTGCATTCTGCCAGAAAAAAAAAAAAAAAAAAAAAACAACTAACAGGATGTTCAAGAAGTGGATTTCGAACATGCATCTTCCTACTGATATTTGAAAATACTATTTCATGTGTTAGTAACATAAATGGAAAATTATGGGTCATTACTTAATCATTTAAAATATATAATATATTCAAATAGAAAACAGTTATTTTAAACAGTAAAAATACTTCATAATTTAATTCTTTTGCTGTACTTTGGATCAAATAAATACAGACTTTGTGAGCAGAATAGGCTTCTTTAACAAAAAAAAAAAAAACATTAAAAATCTTACTGTTCAAAAAAGTGTATATTCATTTCAAATATATTATAATGCCAATTTTCTTTTGCTTTTTTTTGATAAGAAAATGTTAATTTAGAATTAAAATTCTAAAATTAATCTAGCTCATATATCAAACTCAAGAAAATATTGTCATATTCAAGACAACAAGAATCATGGTACTTCAAAGAAAAACATTAAATTAAAAATCCACATTTTAAATGAATGAAAATAGCTTATTTTCATGCATGTTTTGTCTTATTTTATGTCATCTTGAGGTCCCCGGTTGAGAACCACTGCTCTAAACTGTCTAAATTTGTACATTTCTTCTTAAAGTACAAGTATGAAAAAAACAACGTTATATTCAAGAGTGACTAATTCAATATTGTCTGAGGTGCAGTGGAGTCACTTACCCTTTTCCATGTGGCCAGTAACTGTTTATCAGCCATCTGTTCTGGATAGTCTGCGATGGCAAAGATACAGCCAACCAGAAATCCCTCTTCAGGGACTGAAGAAAAAAAAAATGCATTCTGTTAAATTCCCTGGCATCTTGTAAGACGCGTACATCTCAATAACAAATAGGGATGCACCGATCCGTATCGGCCGATCACTTGCGCGTTTTGTCAGTAAAGCCGGTTCTGTAATCAGCGGTAAATGCCATCAGGTGCATGATTTCACGTTGAGCCGTATATACTACACACAGCCGTTGTTCACCGGTCGGTAAACAACGGCTGTGTGTAGTATATACGGCTCAACGTGAAATCACGCACCTGATGGCATTTACCGCTGATTACAGAACCGGCTTTACTGACAAAACGTGCAAGCATGATCGGCCGATTCGGATCGGTGCACCCCTAATAACAAAGACAAACTATTTGTAATGCCACTACACTTACTGTCTTGGCCTGGCTCGTGCCCGAACAGTTGGTGCAGCTGCGCAGGCATCACTGGAGGTTGCAGAATGGTCTGAGTCTCATGTGGAGTAACCTGCTGGTTCTGATGTTGCAGAGACTGCTGGTTCTGCAGATGCTGCTGTTGCATTTGCTGCTGTTGTTGCAGCTGTTGCATGTGCTGCTGTTGGAGTTGCTGTTGTAAGAAATGTTGTTGCTGCTGCTGCTGCAAATGCTGTTGGTGCATCTGCTGCTGGTTTTGCTGTTGTTGTTGTTGCTGCTGCTGCTGTTGTTGCTGCTGCTGCTGTTGTTGTTGTTGTTGTTGTTGCAACTGCAACTGGAGCCTATGCTGCTGTTGTAACTGCTGCAACTGTTGCTGCAATGCATGTTGCTGCTGCTGCTGCTGCAAGGGTGGCCTCGGGAGCTGCTGTGGTCGCATTTGTTGCTGTGGGAATGCGTGTTGTTGTTGCTGCTGCTGCTGCTGTTGTTGTTGTTGTTGTTGTTGTTGTGCATACATCTGCTGATGCATCTGCTGCTGTAAGAATTGATGAGGCTGCTGAGGCATCTGAGGGAAGCCTTGCTGCGGCTGCTGTTGTTGTTGCGGTTGCTGCTGCTGATGGTGGTGCATCTGCATGACCTGTGGCAGCATCATAGGATGCCGTTGTGCTATTTGTTGCGGGTGCTGTTGTTGCTGTTGTGGTAGCTGATGTGACTGTTGCTGCTGCATTAACTGCTGCTGTGCTTCTGGCGGTAGTTGCTGCTGGGTCTTAACCGGATTAAACTGAAGCTGGCTGGGAACGCCAGACTGGCCTTGGTTTCCCAGGTGCTCCACCACACCTTTAGAGGAGGCTGAAAGACTCTGGAGGATCTGAGATTACAGAATAATTAAATAAATATTCAGCTTTGATATCACAGGAATTAACATTTTTACATAACATATTAAAACAGAAACTTTTGAACAGTAGAGTACACTACCAGTCAAAAGTTTTTAAACAGTAAGATTTTGTTTTTTAAAGAAGTCTCTTCTGCTCACCAAGCCAACACTTATTTGATCCAAAGTACAGCAAAAACTAAAATTGAGTTGAGAAACTGATCAAAAGTGATGATAAAGACATGTATAATGGTACAACAGATTTGAAAATAAATGTTTTTTGAGGAGCAAATCAGAATATAAAAATGAAATATCATGTGACTGAAGTAATGATGCTAAAAAATCCGCTTTGAAAAGGAATAAATTACATTTTAAAATATTAAAATAGAAAATTTTTATTTTTTATTTTTTTAAATCGCAAAAATTTTAATATTTAACTGTTTTTGCTGTACTTTGGATCAAATAAATGCAGGATGGTGAGCAGTGACTTCTTTTGACTGGTAGTGTATATACCAGAATCTCTATTGTCCCACGTTAGAATTAGTCATAGAACCAGCCCTATTTACATTATAAATTGAGGAGAATTTCTGCTTTAGTATAAATTACATTCAGAACCAAACTCCTTACATGTGCCACATTGGAGGGTCGCGAGGGCTGTTGTGTGTCTGTGTTGTTAGTAATGTTCCTCAGAGTCCTTGCAGCAGGATTCCATACACCCATGACATCCGATCGCTCCACCCCTAGAGGCACACCTCCACCTGCGCCGACCAGCCGTGTATCTGGCGGCCCAAAGCCTCCAGGTACAGGTGGGACATTGGCACAGAGATTTATCAAACCGGTTTCTTTGCCAGGCTGTAATCGACGCTTGGCGGGGCCAGGCTGTGGCACCTCAGCAGGGGTCCAGTTTAAGTTGCGGTCCTCTTTCTCTGGGGACGAGTCATCAGAGTCATCGAACATCAACTCTGATTTGCGCTCATGTTTTGGTGCAGGTGAACGGCTACGCCTGCCTACTGGGGAAGCATCGCGGGACGATGTAGGGCTGGACCGCCGGCTGTGAGGTGAGCGTCTGTCACTGTAGCTGCCTTCAGAGCTCCTTTCATTTTCATAGTCACTGCCTTCCTCTTCCGGTGCCTCGTATACTGTAAGACGTGGGTGATATAGAGTCTCATCCTTCCTGTTCTTTTCTTTTACAGAGTCCAAAATCCATTCTGGAGTTACGATCTTAATGTTGCTATGCCGCAAAGCACATTCATACTTGGCCTGTAAAAGACAGAGAAGCTCAAATGAGAAACAAATTACACTAATCAAAATACAACCGAAATTGCAGTATGGCCCAGTGTGATTATCAAATCACAAAGGCTGCAATTTAATTAACCCTTGTGCGACCTTATGGACATTTTTGTCCATTTCAGTTTTGTTTTTTTGTTATAAGTGTGCCTGTGTTAATGCCAACTGCATACATCTTGGCTCAGGTGTGTATTTCTATTGAAATTTTAATATTTCACCCTCATTTCCTTCAAAAAATTAATTTTACCCTCCGTACAAAAAAAAATGCTCACACTCAGGACCTTAAGGACAAAAATGTCCACATTGAAACCCATTAAAACTGCAATTTTTTAACCCAGGGCCATTTGACTATAAAATGATGCAATATTTGCTAATAGGCATTCATTCTATCGACAAGGCTTCAAATTTTACATTTTTACTAGATTGTGCCATTTTTTTTTTTTTTTCAAATTTGGCATATGAAAGAAATACTCGTTTTTTGTGTCTTCTGCTTATGCATATTATAGTCTATTATAGAGTCAGTTGGAAAAATAATGCAGCTATAATTGTGTGGGTATGTTGGTAAGGATGTCAGAGTGTGGTTTGCATGTGTTTACTGAAAATTTTATGGGTGTAATTAGTTTGAAAGAAATGATATTGTACTGGTAATCAAAAATCCCACTCCATGTATATGAGTCACACCCTTGGCAGGGTCATAGGGCCATGTCAAAACTATGAATAAGGTCAAAGAAGGTTAATGAGCTTTAAGGATTTTTCTTTTTCACCCAAACACACATCTTATTCCTTAATTGCACTTTTTTATTTGTTATTGTTTTTGTACAGAGATAAAAGGTGAGCTTGAATTTGATGTAGAAGTTCAGAAGACCCTAAACACATTGTTTTTGTTTTCACCACAAGAAAATGCTGATTGTTTAGTCTGGTAGATTTTATACAAAGTTTGAGTGTTCGCACAGCCCAGACAGGTGTTCGCAAAGCAAAACCTATACATATTTGGTGCTTGAGGGCTTGATCATTTCATTGCTTGCAAGATGAATAGACGTTACTCAGCAGAGGAAGCTCTGGAGCTGGTGTTGCGCACTGACAGTGAGCATTATGTAAAGAAAACAGCTTTTAAAGCATTACAATTCTGAAAATTAATGAATGTTTGGTAATTATGAATAGAAGAGATGCTGATAAAAAAAACAACAGTCAGTGAAAGTAGAAAAAAAATATTAATATATAACATTTCTATGACAGTTTTTTGACATGGACATTTTTGTCCATTATGGGCCTCAGTGTTAGTTTTTTTTTTTTAAATCTGATACTACATAAAAAATATAAATGCCTCAAAATGAATGTTGTTGTTCTTCATTGACACACCCAAGAAGCTAATAAGCAAAAAAAAAAATTCTGCTTATCATTTAGTATATGGAAATTAACTACTATTTTTAATTTTTTCATAAAAAAAACACCTGTGGCATTATATAAACAAACCAGCATTTAAAGGGTTAAAATTCTGAAAATTAATGAATGTTTGGTATCTATGGATAGAACAGATCCTGGTTAAAAAAAAATCAACATCAGTGAAAGTGGAAAAAAATATTAATAAATGATATTTTTATGGCAGTTTTTGGACACGGACATTTTTGTCCATTTTGCACCTATGTGTAACTTTTTTTTTGAACGCACAAGGGTTAAATAAACATGTGCTGTGCTTCACAGTAAATGCTGCTCATTTCTGCATGTGCAGCAAGTTTTGGTTGCTTATAATGTGCACTTGGGAACGCAAAATACGCCAACCTTCTTCCCAAACTTGTAAAGAGAAGCGCTTATAAAATGGCTGTTGTCAACAAAAAAGAAGCTTTAAGGGCTCCATGCTGTCAAATAAAAGTATTATTTTTATTATATTTTTAATTAGATTTCATGCTGAAATATAAAAATTGTAATACTCCACATTTTATTTCAAATTAATAGCATATTAAGTTTGCTATTATTATTATTATTATTATTATTATTATTATTATTTCATACACTACCAGACAAAAGTTTCTGAACAGTAAGATTTTTAATGTTTTTAAAGTCTTATCTGCTCACCAAACCTGCATTTATTTGATCAGTAAAATATTTTTTACAATTTAAAATAACCGCTTTCTATTGGAATATATTTTAAAATGTAATTTATTCCTGTGATTTTAAATTGATTTGATTATTTGAATTTCTAACAATTTTACTCCAGTCACATGATCCTTCAGAAATCTTTCTAATATTCTGATTTGCCGTTCAAAATATTCTTTATTTTAATTATATGTTAAAAACAGCTCAGCAGATTTTTTTTCAGGTTTCTTTGATTAATAGAAAATTCAGAAGAACAGCATTTATCTGAAATAGAAATGTTCTGTAACATTATAAATGTCTATCAACACTTAAATCATCCTTGCTTAACAAAGGTATTAATTTCTATAATTTCTTTCCCCCAAAAAAATACACCGATTACAAGCTTTTAAATAATATAGTGTATAATGTTACAAAAGCTTTTTATTTTAGAAAAATGCTGATCTTTGGATCTTTCTATATTTAAAGAATCCTGAAAAAGTGTACTCAACTGTTTTAAATATTAATAATAAATAATAACAACAAAATAAATTCTCAAACAGCAAATCAGCATATTCAAATGATTTCTGAAGGATCATGTGAAACTGAAGACTGTGACACTATAGTGATTCTATTTTTTCATATTACACAGGTCTTTTCTCAATATTAGGAACTGAATCAGAAAGGTTTCTGCATGCTCACTAGATAATACCAATGACATTTGTTACTAGGAGTACCTTATAAAAATGCAGGCTTTGAAAACCTAGACGGTTAAGATGGCGGGTTATAAAACTGACCTTTTTTTTTTTTTTTTAAACGGCACTCAGACTTCAAAAACAGAGCCAATAAAACACGACCAGCAATCCAGTTCCATCCCTCAATTGATCCAATAGCAAACAACCCACAGACGTAAACCCAGACCGAGTCTCCAAGATAGCAGCTGTTAAAGGCACTCTATTAGTCATAAACTTTAACTGAGCCGCTGGATCTCACACACCTCCCCCACTTTATTTTGGACTATAAGACTTTATATTGATGCACAATGTCTCATGAGGCACTATGCATAAAGTATTAGTAAAATCACAACAGCCTAACCTAACTTGATTATATGCATAAAGACAAGACATACAGACATTTGCTTACCCCCTTCGGTTCAGGCACAACCAGATGTGTGCATTTCTTGTTGAAGTGGAGTTGACAGTCACCTCCATAGAATGTAACAAAGGCCCAAAGTGTGTTGAGATCCTCTGACAGCTATATAAGTGACAAGATTGTTAAATACTAAAATCAATCCTGGTGACTGACAATGATATGTAGATATATATGTAGATTTGAATGAATCAGCAGAATATGCAGGCGCAACTTACATGTGGCAGACAAGCTGTAACACCAAAGAACACTTGTCCTGACTCTGGGGAAAATCCTGTAACTCTGATTGATTAACAGTCAAGATAAATAAACATTTAAATAGCACGCTATTCATCTTTAACTAGTCATCAGTTGCAAAGCTGCATTAGGGTGATGTGTGACATGTCGGGTGCAAAAACAACATGACAACTGTAGACTTTCAAACTCATTAATCATAGAAGGATACGGTAGCAGGTCTCCACATTTGACAGACAGGATCACCCAGCTCGGCTAAAAAAAAAAAAAAAAAAAAAAATCAAAGGATGATTGTTAAACATTGCAGCACATTTCTATTCATAACACTAACCCCCGGTTTCACAGACAAGGCTTAAAGGTTGTATCAGCGATTTCTAGCCTAAAACATAAAGTGTCAATTTCAGCTGACCTTTCTTCACGATCCGCTCGCTGCCTGCCCCATAAATTGTCTGTGAAAAAACCGCGTCTCTCTGGTCAGCCTAGGGTCCAAGATATGCCAAAAAAACAATCGGCACTACCAACCTTTCCACAGATAAACAAACAGTGTTCCAACCAATCAGCGTCAGGGGTTTGGTGTTGTGGACTTTCGCTCCGCCTCCCTCACATCCCTGCACCAGTAGGAAAGTCCACAACACCAAACCCCTGACGCTGATTGGTTGGAACACTGTTTGTTTATCTGTTGAATAGTTGATAGCGGCGATTGTTTTTTTTTGGCATATCTCGGACCCTAGGCTGACCAGAGAGACGCGTTTTTTTCACAGACAATTTATGGGGCAGGCAGCGAGCGGATCGTGAAGAAAGGTCAGCTGAAATTGACACTTTATGTTTTAGGCTAGAAATCGCTGATACAACCTTTAAGTCTAGTCCTAGACTAAAATGTAAGACTGAGCTGTTTCAACTAAAAGAAAATTGCACTGACTGATCTTAAAATATATCAGTGCCTTTGTTTTGTCTAAAGATGCACAGCAAAAATGTTTTTTTCGAAGCACATTTATAAAAATTACTTAAATGTCCTAATTGAACTATGGCCTAATCCTGGCTTAATTTAAACCCTGTCTGTGAAACCGGGCCTAAGTGTTCACATCTAATACTGGCAGGAGATCAGTCTAAATTGTTGCCAACTGTAAATGTCTTTTAAACCGTTCAATACAATATTAGGTGTGTTTACCTTCACAACAGGCAAGTCAAAGACCTCTCTGGATTCGCCGACCTCTGGATTGTCTCCATCTTCTGCTATAATGTGGGTGGCGAGGGCATTGTAAGACACTTCTTTTCCTTTTCCAGATTTCAGAAGTTGTACAACCTATCAGCAAATGCCAATAATCGATTATTACCATATCAGTCACATAACAGTCAATTTATCAAATAAAACATTATATGCTTTCTGTTAGCTTTTATCAGGAACTCCATACAAAAACCATGGAAGAATGTAATGTAACTTAAATATAATAAAGACTACACAAATGACACAATCTATAATTAAGCCAGAAGACACTGCTAACGTTATTACATATGCTAACGTTATTGCATTTATTCGACTTCCTATTTAAGACACAAGCTACCTTAGCAAAAAAGTGTTTACACACAGAATCATTCACAGAGTTGCAAATAAATCGCTACCACAACTCAAAGGTGAGCCCAACGTGAAAAGTGTCGCATTGTTGTCAATGATAATGGCTAGCATACTGAACACAGGACTGTCGCTAACAGCAGATATACAAAAAGGGGCGACCTGAATAAATAAAGCCTGTTGTATTTAAGAATAACATTCAGTACAATTTGTCCAGTGGTATCCTCTAGTTTTCATCATGTTATGAGTGTTACTGTGGGTTAGCCTTCATGCTAACTCCAGTCAGTATCCACTATTAGCCTAAAGGCTAAATGAATAGCCTACTACTGTTAAATGTAACGTTACCTTCTGATCAATGTCTCCCACCACATAGAACTTCACGTCCTTGAAAAGCTCTTCCGGTACTTTTAAGTCGTCTTCCGACATTGTTTTAACTGGTTTAATTAATTTTACAGCAGAAACTAAGCATTATGTGGCTGTCAGATTAGCGTACAACCGGCCTCATAGGAAAAGGGTACAGAAGCGCCAAAGAGGATTCGGCGGGCTCCGGACCCTTACATGTCTTTCGTGGGGGGAGATCAATATCTTTATGCAATTACGTTTGGTAAATGTATAAAATACAAGAATAATTTTATAAACCGTATTATAATACATACACCGTTTGGTTATTAAAAACATTTTTGGTCTTGAATTGTGTGGTTTTATTAAACGAAATATAGTTCTTATTTCATAACACCCCTGTATTTGTCCAATATGTCACATTTGTAGGCGGCACGTCATCTTTTACGCGCTTATTTACATCAATAAAAGCGCCAAATATGAAACACTGCTTTCTATATTGTGACTGTTTCATCTGTATAACCAACACATTTTAATTATGAAGAAATGTAACTTTGAATTTGAATGTAAACGGATTTGTATTTTGGCTACATAGGTCTACACTTACCTGTATTTTGTTTTTAACTTTAAGTAGCTAACATTTTGTCATTATATAGAATAGATCTATTAAGTTGCATTCTAGTAAAGGGGTCCAACACTTTTTAAACAGCTATTACTAAAATATTATGATGTAACAGGGTTGACAGTGACATAACCTAATAAAACCAAAAGCTACTAACTAAAAAGCTACATAAAATAGCTATATGACCCTGGACCACAAAACAATGCATTACAGATTTTAAAATGTCATGGTATAATTTAAAATAAAGCATACACAGTATTAATAATATTGTTTGACCCTGAACCACAAAACCAGTCATAAGTGTCATTTTTTTTTTATTTGAGATTTGTCGTCTGATCTGAATAAATAAGCTTTCCAATGATGTATGGTTTGTTAGAATATGACAATATTTAACCTATTTCAAAATCTGGAATCTGAGGGTGCAAAAAGAAGAAGAAGAAGAAGAAAATCATCTTTAAAGTTGTCCAAATTAAGTTCTCAGCAATGCATATTACTAATCAAAAATTAAGTTTTGATATATATACAGTGAGAAATTTACAAAATATCCAGATTTTTGGCATAAAAGAAAAATCTGTCATTTTGATGCAAACAATGTATTGTATATAAATATACCCATACTACTGTACTTACGAATGGTTTTATGGTCCAGGGTCATATATTATGTCCAAGAAAAAAAAAAATAATAATAATAATAAATACAAAATTTAACCTTTAATTTCAATATGCACTGTCTGTGCAGAGGATTTTGTTGGTATGCAAAGAAAAAATAAATTTCTATAGTGTGTAAATAAAAAATAAAAATAAAAAAATCTATATTTGCAAAGAAAGCATATATTTGTCTTTTTCTTCTCCCGGTTATCTTTTATTGTCCAAAACCAATAATACAACCAGCTAATGAGATATTCTGTGTTTGCTTGTTTGTTTATTTCCTTTCTTTTTGTCTCAACATGTATGGCTTTAAACTCAGATTAAAACTTATCTGTTTATTTATTTGATTGTTTGATTTGTGTGTCTGTGTGTTTTGTATAGCTTTGTAATTTGTATTTTTGTATTTATTTATAATGTATAATGTCATTGAGTGCCTTAAAATGTGCCTAAAAAATAAAGGTATTATTATTATTTTATATTTTTAAAGAAGTCTCTTCTGCCCACCAAGCCTGCATTTATTTGATCCAAAGTACTGCAAAACAGTAAGATTCTAAAATATTTTTACTATTTAAAATAAGAGTTTTCTATTTGAATATATTTCAAAATGTAATTTATTCCTGTCATTTCAAAGCTGAATTTTTAGCATCATTACTCCAGTTACATGATTCTTCAGAAATCACTCTAATATTCTGATTTGCTGCTCAAAATCATTTTTTTTATTATTATTCTGTTCAAAACAGCTAAATAGAATTTCTTCAGGTTTCTTTGATAATTATAAAGTTCAGAAGAACAGCATTTATCTGAAATAGAAATTGTCTGTAACATTAAAAATCTTTATTGTCCCTTTTTTTTATTGTCCCTTGCTAAATAAAAATGTTAATTTCTAAATTTAATTTCCCAAAAAATAAAAAATAAATAAATAAATATGCTGACTTCAAGCTGGAATGGAATAGTGTGTAATGTTACAAAAGCTTTTTATTTAGGTGCTGATCTTTGGATCTTTCTATTCATCAAAGAATGCTGTACTCAACTGTTTTATAAGAATATTATAATGATTTCTGAAGGATCATGTGACACTGAAGACTGGAGTAATGATGCTGAAAATTTTGCTTTGCTATACTGCTTTTACTTTGGATCAAATAAATGCAGTCTTGGTGAGCAGAAGCATTTTACATCTTAATGTTCAAAAACTTTTTGACTGGTAGAGTACTAATATAAAAATACGTTTAAGTTCTCCTGACAATTTAAAATGCTCGAAAATCCACAAAATTATACTTCTAGACTAGTCTAATGTCAACAAGTGAGGATGTGCGTAAATATCAAACCAAATATCATGAAGCTTAGAAAATCATTTGTTATTGGTCCTCACGAATGTACAGTAGATTCATTCATAGTTTCAGATCTGTGTGGTTGTTTGCCTTGTTGATATAGCTGCCTCAGGGAATGACTGCAGAAAAAACTGCAGAAAGCTACAATCATAGAAAAAAATGAAAGAAACAATGTATACTAGCTACGCAATTAAAAAAAAACGTCTTAATGTACATGAGAAACGTCTAACTGTACATGATATGGTAACGCCGTGTTCTTAACCTTGTATCCATGTGGTCTGCGCCGAGGTGGCGACTTGAGAAACTGCAGTAGCACGGTCACTCCTCTAACACGAGATCCAGGGACTGACAGACACTGTTCACTCAGGATATTGTTTTCTATCGAATGGGGTGATACTGATTTCGCTGAAGCAAAAGTGCTCTTGCCTAAAGGTAAGTGGGAAGGGGAGGAAAACAACCAGCTGTGGTGAGATGCTGCGAATAGGTACGCGCTTAAATCTTGCAGAACAACGTTATGTGCCATTGAATGATGCTGTAGTCGCTGAGACATAACACTTAAAGTAATGTGAATGTCACATGAAAGTAGTCTTTTCAGTTTATTAGTTAAAATGTGTTAATAAATTAATATTTTCGCGAATTATAACTATAACTTTACTCAAATACTTTAACTCATTTGTTATCAATTTTCTTAAAATCCAGTGTTTGTGTGTGTGTGTGTGTGTGTGTGTGTGTGTGTGTGTGTGTGTGTGTGTGTGTGTAATAAACAATTTTGTTAATTAGCCTACATAATTGTTACGAATGCGTGTGTGACTCGCGCTATGTGCAGAATTCAAATTTTTTGCATACGCATGCACTTACATCGCTTCTGCATATGTTAATAGCAGGGCAGCTTTACAAGTAACAGTGAAGCTTAGCATATGTAAATCAATGCACAATGAACTGCCTTCACAGAGCAGTTCAGTGCACACTGTACCTTTTGATGTAGCTACTTTGGCCAGATGATGGATTTAAAGTATAGAGATGCACTCATGTTGCAAATTAAAACATTTTGCAAATGAACAGTACTTTTGAGAAATATCATTGAAATGTAGACTCGCAGAAAAAGCTTTTATTTTACATGCAGTGGGTCAATTGATCATGTTTCACTGCCATATTGACATCACATTACCAGAATAGTCATGCAGTTGAGGTAATAATAACCTAATAACAACATTAATTTCCTTTATCTAATGCTTTTAGTCAGTGCTTATGACTGATGCTTTAGGAAAAATGAACATAATAATAAATATAGACGCAAGAAGTGATTACCAGGGTTCAAGCACTTTAAATATATAAAAACATTACATATTATTTAGCAAGCCTGTAACCACCAAAATCAATTATTTAAAATGCATTTTTGGCAAATACAGGTAATTTGCCATAGAAATATGATGTTTGGTTTTTTTACATTTATGACTGTTATAGTGCCAGCCGTGGTCCGATCTCCCTAAAACTTTGCATACTTGTTTAAAATCACTTGTCGCATGTGCTCACCAAGTTTTGAGTTTTCATTTCGGCTTTATTGGCTTGTAGGTATATTTGGACAGGCCCTGTTATGGCTTCCCAAAAGGTACATTTCAAAACATTTTTTATAATTATTGACCTAGTAAGTCCAGAGAATTGTACTGCAGTGTTTTGTTACATTTTCTCAATCATTTTTAACAAACAGTTTGATTGACAGCAGTGCTTCAGGCAAAGTCGTTCGGAATGAGGAGGTCTGTCGTATGATACACATATTGTGCATATGTGTAAAAAAAACATGCAATATACAATCGTTTACGGCCTTCAAACAATGTGATCATGCCCACAGTGTTCAATTTCTTTCAAATTTCTCACAGACCTTTAGGGCAGAGAGTCAAACTGGCCCACTGAGTTGCATTCCGATTGACCTTTGTTAACCTTGTGTAACAGGTGATCAAAGTTCATTGGCCTATGTTTTTGGCCATGTATTTTAAGATACGTAAATCTCCTTATAGCCACTTGCGTATTTATATCCATTTTTATGTTTTTCCTTTTTATAGCTCCACCAAGTGGCCAAGCTCCACAACTTTTTTCATGTGACCTCAGATTCTTATATATGCATTGTGAGTTTGGCAAAGATATCTTATTGTGTTTAAAAGTTATAGCCTTTTTAGTAAAGGTGACCCTGCCCCTTTCAAACGTTTTGGTGTTTCTTTGCAATGGAGAGTTGAAAGTTCAACCTTTTTGATCATTATTGATATTAACTCTTTAGAGAATGTTTCTGCACTGGTTTGGTTCCAATCGGGCAAAAACCTAGGACTAGTTAGCAAAAGTAGGTTTTTTAAAAAATGCTAACTACCCCAAAATTTTGACTCAGAATTATGAGTGATTTTGTACTTTTGATCGCTGTAGCACCCCCATCAGGCCGATTGCGGCGAGCCTTGGTGACGTTGTGGACGGTGTGAGTACTACCATCCCTCCAAGTTTCAAGTCTCTTTGACTTACGGTTTGGTCTGCCTGATCAGTTTTACATGGAAATTGTTGATTTTTGGCCATTCTAAAAATTACAATAGGGTTTCAGCTAGTGGTGTAGTGGTGCCTGGAGAAGTGGGTATACGCTTCATTTATGAATCCTTCCCCACCACCACCCCCCACCGTGACTCTCTGCAATCTCTGATGAAATCAGTCGGGTTTTCTCTTTATTAGAGACGTTTTAAATTTCATATTTGAATGCATTACTGGATCCTTGGACTGAAAAGTTTACAGGGGTTCACTGGTTTAAGAAATTTCTGATCATAAAACCTGCTTCTTTTTATTTGTACGCCGTATACCCTCGTATTCCCTCCACTACACCAATGGTTTCAGTGCTTCACGCTTTAACTCCTAACAAACACAACATCAAAGATCTAAACTCAGTCATCCCCATTGTCTAGAGTAGATTAATTTAGGATAACAGTAACATTTTCCCAGTCCTTGTAATAGGAAATGTGTCCTAATTTACCTAAAATCACCTCTGTGGATCAGCATGTGCACAGTCCACCAGACAGTTCAGACAGAATGAGTACGAGTGTAGATATAAAATGTCCAAACAAACAGTCTCTGCTGGAGTGATTAAACAAACTGTGACGACCAGCAGCCCATCTCACAGATCAAGGAAAAATGCCTCTATCCAACGCACAGCAACCACAGGGAAGAGAACTCACGGCAGTCTGATCACAGTACAGTGCAGCAGTCAGACAGCTTACCAGTATGAACCTCCAACAACGCTCAAACATTAATTGCCATTGAATCCAAGAATCTCTGAGCTACTACAGATGTAGCACGAGACAAAAATAGCAAAACACACATCATGCATCAACAGCAATAGGTGTCATTATACCAGTCCAAAACTACTGGTGCTACAGTCTCTCAAAGCGCTATGTTTAGCATGGTATGTGTGCATACAATATAAAACATTTGTTTTCTGTGTGGTTTACATGTACTTGCCAGAAACAGTTCGAAGCAGCCTTGTGTTACTGAGCACGTCTGTAAGTGTACTGAAATGAACCCTTGTCACCTTACGTTTGAAGGAATCCACTGTGAAGAGTGAAGAAGTGCCAGTGTGATTAGGATGAGCCCTCCAACGCAGCACTGTTTTAACTGTCATTAAAGTAATGATTCAAAGATGAGGGCATTAGCTATGTGAGAGCGGATGACACAGTCTGTTGAATGTCTCATATTTGATTAAAGGAAATTATGTGGTTTATGAAAATCCTAACTTCCCACACATGCATTTCATTTCTTAAAGACTGTCTAAAAGAACAGTTTGAAAGTTGGAGCTGATGTTTGATTTAGACCGTATACCAATAGATGAACATATTTTATTGATTTATTGCGTGTATGCACATGCAAGCTGGAGGTGTTCTGAATATTTTAATGTTTTACATACATTGTGCATATATTATTCACTGCTATATTATCCACTGCTCATACCCTTAAGGGATGGGAAGACAAGAAGGGCTATTTTGGTCAGCAGTCTTTCCATATTTCGCCTCTTCTGTTGGACATGTTTATTGTTTCTGCTCATGGATTTCCCCTAGCCATACATGAATGCTTAATCAGTTTGGCCATTGTTGGAAAGCGCAATTACGTTTTCGAACAATCACATCTTGAACAGATTCCAGTGGCAGATTCATTATGGAATCACAAAGCATGAGGAATGCATGTTCTAAAATATTGATGTAAGCACCTGTAGTAAAATATGGATTTAAACTTTTCGCTCACATTAAATATGAATAAATTATCAATGACTTCATTAGATTTTGCTCCCAGCAAGATGCATATCAAAATGCAAACACTTTGATCATTAAAATAGAGCAGTTGAAGTAAGGATCAGTTAAAAGTGCACAATCCACCCAGAATCCAATTTGTGAAGGAGACGTGTTATAAGCAGTGCTATATTTTACATCCAATTATCAGCACAAATGGTTGCAAAAAATAGTTTCTGAAGATTCAGATTTCAGAAGGATAGAGTATATGACTCTTCTTATAGGCTAGTAACCATAGGCAGATGCAGGAAAAAAAAATCAATTAAATGTTTCTTCATTGAGAAAATAACTATTTAACAGCTGTACCTCTCTGCCTGTAACATTTTTACCAAGGTGAAATGTTACACAGGACATGTCAGGCACGTTGACATGTTTCCAGCCCGGATCTGCCTTAGTATACCATTTCAAAGTCAGCCCTGTCACACCAGAGATGGCGAATGACATATTTTCTCTGGTATGTCATTTTAGCTAAAAATATTTTTTATTACACAATGTCTGCTGACAAGAATATGTGGTAACTGTCTTTTTCACAGTTTTTTTTGGGTCATCTACATGTGGTAATACTAGCAGACTGTACTGTGGTCCAATATTCCTTACTATTTGCATTATCGGCCACTGGCAATGCGGTATACGGTGACTAAGTTTCACTTCGTAAATATGTATAATGACTTTTATTTCATTCACTAGTAGTCCACCTTTCTGTGATGAAAGGCAGTGGGCTCTGGCCATGGTAGTTCACTGCTTAGGGGGATGTTCACACAAAACACATTTTTGCGTTCTACTGCACTGTTATAACCAAGATGTCTTACGTCTTTTGCAGAGCCTTGCGCATGACACAACCTTCTAAAAATGTTGTGCTTTAAGGGATAGTTTAAGAAAAATGAAAATTCTGTCATTAATTACTTACCTTCGTTCATCTTCGGAACACATTAAGATATTTTTGATGAAAGTTTTGTGCATTTTCAGGCTCCCAAAATGCCATTGTCATGTAAATGAACAGCCAAAACGCATAAAAAGTCTTCAGTTTTTAGTTGAAAACAATGTTGCATAAACACCGCCTAATCAACAACTCTAGACTCACATTAGCGTCTCACATTTTTAAATGCAAAGTCACATTTTCTCACAATTAATGCTTCTTTTTCATCCTACTTAGCTAGCTTTTGAATTATTTTATACTGTGTGAAATATGTGAAATATGTGAATATGTGAAATATCTTATTCAGGTCAGTAGCTACTAAATTTAAAAAAACATGCATTTTGTATGATCCCTCTTATTTTGGTAAAATAATGAACATTTTGTAGATTCTGCAAGGTGTATGTAAACTTTTGATCTCAACTGTAAATATGCATGTCTCTGTGAATTTTAGCGCTGGGTTTCAAGTTCCCTTTAAGAACTTTTTCCATTTCATTTTCAAAGGATTAGGAGCCAGGGGTGTAAACTTTTGAACAGAATGAAGATGTGTATATTTTAGCGCTGGGTGTCAAGTTTACTTTAAGAACTTTTTCCATTGCATTTTCAAAGCATTAGGAGCCAGGGTTGTAAATTTTTGAACAGAATGAAGATGTGTATTTTTTTCTTATTTTGCCTAAATATCATATTTTTTTTATTTTAGTACTGCCCTTTAGAAGCTACAGAAGATACGTACATGTTTCCCAGAAGACAAAATAAGTTACATTTACCCTCAAAAAGTTTTGACCCCCTGGCCCTTAATGCATCGTGTTTCCTTCTGAAGCATCAGTGAGCGTTTGAACCTTCTGTAATAGTTGCATATGAGTCCCTCAGTTGTCCTCAGTATGAAAAGATGGATCCTAAAATCATACAGTCATTGTTGGAAAGGGTTCAAATCCACAAAAAATGATGAAAAACCAAAGAATTTGTGGGACAATCTTCTTTAATTTTTTATTTATATATTTTATTTAAAAAGGGTAAATATAGGCCTGCATTTAAAAAATAAACCCCTTTTAGAGTGTTATTGAGTGGCTGACTGTACATTAACCCTTACATTTCTAGATGTAACACTATCATTATATAGCTGAATGTTCAAGCACGTTCAAGCACCTGTTGTTGTATTGATTGGATATCGCTATATTTTTTTGAGTTGACAGAACTGAATGTCTGTAAAAGCTGAATTGTTTCTGTTTTCTCACTTTTTGCAGCTGTTGCAGTCCAGTGAAGATCTTTCTTGTTATTTTGTAAGTGTTGTAAAGCGGAAAAAAGAACACTCACTAACATGGCTGATGTCAGCCAGAACAGCTCATTTAATCAAAGCTCAGAATATGGAAATGTCTACAGACCACAAACAGTGTTCAGCGTCTTGATGTTCACCCTGCTGGCTATGCTTGTGGTGGCGACATTTTTCTGGAACATGCTCGTCCTAGTCACAATTCTCAGAGTCAGAACGTTCCACCGTGTGCCCCACAATCTGGTGGCCTCCATGGCCATATCTGATGTTATGGTGGCTGCTTTGGTGATGCCTCTGAGTCTGGTCCATGAGCTGAACGGCCGTCGATGGAAGTTGGGCCGAGTTCTCTGCCAAGTCTGGATATCCTTTGACGTTCTGTGCTGTACGGCTAGCATTTGGAACGTGACCGCAATAGCCCTTGACCGTTACTGGTCTATAACACGCCACCTGGAGTACACGCTGAAGACACGAAAGAAGATCTCCAATGTGATGATTGGCTTGACCTGGCTGCTGTCGTCTGTTATTTCCCTCTCCCCTCTGTTTGGCTGGGGTGAGACGTATTCAGAGGAGGACATGGAGTGCCAGGTGAGCCAGGAGCCGTCTTACACCATCTTTTCCACATTCGGGGCCTTCTATCTGCCTCTTTGTGTTGTGCTGTTTGTCTACTGGAAGATATACAAAGCTGCTAAGTTCCGTATTGGATCAAAGAGGACCAACACCATCACTCCAGTTGCAGAGGCTGGAGAGGTACAGATGTTGTGATGTTCTTTTTTTCAGCAACTCTTTAGGTTCTTTAAGTGTACTGGTATTTTAATACTGTACTGTGCAGAGAATTTCCTTCTTTAGAATTCTTAATGTAATTTATTGTTTCAGATCAGACTATTCATGTTTCACCTGTCATTATTTTACACAACGTTACTACACAGCAATTCGATAGCCAATTGAACTTGAATGTCCCATTATGTTGCTGCATTACCTTGAACAGCATGGTATATCTCTGAGCATGTCACAACACTTTAGCGAATACTATTCCTGACACCTTCCTTAGATAAGTTCTACATTATTTTCCACTCTATTACCATCCTGTTCTACTTCAGTGAGTTTAGGAGGGGCTGTCACAGGTTTGACACAGAAACTTTAGGGGTTTAAAGGCTTATGCGTAAATGGCTATTTTCTTGGCCATTACAATACTTCAGAAGTTCTATGCATTTTTATATTATTTTATCTTAACCCGAAAAAGAATGACTCGAAAAACCAAAGGCATGACAAAATCTCTGTACTGGATTCAGTAGCTTTTGCTTTTCGTTTTTGTTTGTTTTCATCTGTATTCTCAGTATAATGAAATCAGTATGAAATAAGGATGCAAAGTTGATCAAAATAATAACTGACTTACCCCCATGTCAGGTTTTTGAGAAAAACATTCCAGGATTTTTTTCCATATAGTGGACTTCAATGGGAACCAACAGCTTGAAAGAGGTCCAAATTGCAGTTTCAATGCAACTTCAAAGGGCTCTACACGATCCCAGCTGAGTCTTGTCTAGCGAAACAAAACTCTTATTTTAAAAAAAAAATACAATTTATATGCTTTTTAATCACAGAATATCTGCACATATACAACTACACACGACATAATCAAGTTGGAAAAGTCACGTGTTTAGGTCTTCTTCTGTGTGCTCTGGTTCAAAAAAGTAGGGTAGGGTGAAAAACTCCATCTCATTTTCTCCTCCAACTTAAAAATCATCCAACATTGTTGTTTTATACTTTTTTGTAAAGTGCATTTGACTTTCTTTGTACGTTTGCTTTGTAATCACAAAGTTGGTACTTCACTCGTGACCTTTCCAACGGAATTACGTAATGCATGAAGTCATGGACACAGAGCTAGTGCAAGGCAAGCATTTGTGGTAAAAAGTATTTAAATGTTTTTGTCATGATCTGGGCTGTGGGGTTTCCCGCAGCCACCTGAGAGCGCTGTTTCCCTTCCCTGCACTGCACTTCCCTGATTATAAACACCTGTCGTTGATTGTCACTCGTGTCTTCCACAGCTGTTCACTATTATCACTGTCTTTATAATCCCCACTTTCCCCCTACGCTGGTGTGTCTGCATTGTCTTTAGTTCTGTCGTGTATTCTGTGTTTCTGTATCCCTGACCTTTGATCGTGTTCTTGGTTTTGTTTATTTTTGTGTTTAAGTGAGTAGTTTGTGCCGTGTTGGCCTTTTGGTTTGTTTATTCGTTTGTTTATTTGTGTTAATTTAATAAATTCTCTACCTGCATCTGGACCCAGACCCCTTCCTTCTCCCAAACATGACAGAATGCAGACAACCAAGATGGGTCCAGCGGGGAGGAAATTTTTTTCCGCGGAGACGGTGATTGTGCCTTTCGCGGAGACGGTGACTGTGACCGAGGGGATGGCGGCCATTTGCGTTCGTTGGGCGGCGGAGGCGGCAGCGTCCGCTATCTCGGTTCCTCACGCGCCGGTCGTTGAGGCGGCTGTGCCCGAGTGGATGGCGGCCATCTACTCTCGTTGGGCAGTGGAGGACGCTCGTCTGGCGGCGGTTCCCGGGGCGGCGGCGACCGCTATCTCTGTTCCTGACGCGGCTGTGACCGCGCTCTCTGTTCCTGACGCGGCTGTGACCGCGCTCTCTGTTCCTGACGCGGCTGTGACCGCGCTCTCTGTTCCTGACGCGGCTGTGACCGCGCTCTCTGTTCCTGACGCGGAGGCGACCGCGCTCTCTGTTCCTGACGCGGCTGTGACCGCGCTCTCTGTTCCTGACGCGGAGGCGACCGCGCTCTCTGTTCCTGACGCGGAGGCGACCGCGCTCTCTGTTCCTGACGCGGAGGTGACCGCGCTCTCTGTTCCTGACGCGGAGGCGACCGCGCTCTCTGTTCCTGACGCGGAGGCGACCGCGCTCTCTGTTCCTGACGCGGAAGTGACCGCTGTCTCTGTTCCTGACGCGGCGGCGAACGCTATCTCTGTTCCTGACGCGGCGGTGACCGCTATCTCTGGTCCCGAAGCGGCGGCGACTGCTATCTCTGTTCCTGATGCGGCGGCGACCGCACTCTCTGTTCCTCATGCGGCGGTGACAGCTATCTCTGTTCCTGACGCGGCGGTGACCGCTATCTCTGGTCCCGAAGCGGCGGCAACTGCTATCTCTGTTCCTGATGCGGCGGTGACCGCTATCTCTGGTCCCGAAGCGGCGGCGACCGCTATCTCTCTTCCTGATGCGGCGGCGACCGCTGTTTCTGTTCCTGATGCGGCGGGGACCGCTATCTCTGTTCCTGATGCACCGGTGACAGCTATCTCTGGTCCCGAAGCAGTGGCGATTGTTATCGCCGTTCCTGATGCGGCGGCGACTGCTATCTGAGTTCCTGATGTGGCGGTGACCGCTATCTCAGTTCCTGATGTGGCGGTGACCGCTATCTCTGTTCCTGACGTGGCGGTGACCGCTATCTCTGTTCCTGACGTGGCGGTGACCGCTATCTCCGTTCCTGATGTGGCGGCGACCGCTAGACCACAGTATGTAAGGATGCATAACTGTGTGTCTCAAGTAGTTACAAGTAGCACTGGTGTTCCCCAAGGAACGGTTTTAGCTCCGTTTTTATTTACTTTTTATACTTCAGATTTTCAGTACAACTCTAAAAACTGTCATCTCCAGAAATTCTCAGATGATTCTGCAGTTGTTGGCTGTATAAAGGAGCATGATGAGAGTGAATACAGGGAGCTTTTAAAGAGTTTTGTAGACTGGTGTGAAATGAATGGTCTTAGGCTTAACGCTAGTAAGACCAAGGAAATTGTGGTTGATTTTAGTAGATATCCTCACAAAGTGGTGCCAGTGAATATTCAAGAGTCTGAAATTGAGATTGTCACGTCATATAAATACTTGGGTGTGTATTTGAATAACAAGCTTGATTGGTCTGACAATACAGTACAGGTTTATAAGAAGGGTCAGAGTCGTATTCATTTACTAAGGCGACTGAGATCCTTTGGAGTGTGTCAGGCACTGTTGAAGACTTTTTATGATTCTGTGGTGTCATCTGTGATCTTGTATGCTGTCACCTGCTGGGGAGGGGGATTGCTTGAGAAGGAGTAGAATAAGCTTAATAAGTTGATAAAAAAGGCAGGTTCTGTTGTGGGTTGCGTGTTGCCCACTATTGATGTGAGTGCACAGGATAGAATGACTGATAAATTGGTCAGTATAATGAAACAATATTGTCATCCTCTTCATGGAACAGTTCAAGCATGTGTGAGCACTTTTAGCTCAAGATTAATTCAGCCTCGATGCCATAAGGAACGATATAAAAAGTCATTTTTACCAACAGCCATTAGCTTATATAATCGATGTTATATTAGATGATTGATGTATTATTTTAAATTGTATTTGTGTAATATAGTGTAGAGTGTATTATGATGCTTGAAACTAGGGGGCTGTATGAAATATTGTATTATGAAGTATCTTTTCCTTTTTATTATTTTTTGTGATGAGCTGCTGTGACATGTGAATTTCCCTTTGGGATTAATAAAGTTAAATCAATCAATCAATTTCTGTTCCTGACGCGGCGGCGACCGCTATCTCTGTTTCTGACGCAGCGGCGACCGCTATCTCTGTTCCTGACGCGGCGGCAACCGCTATCTCTGTTCCTGATGCACCGGTGACAGCTATCTCTGGTCCCGAAGCAGCGGCGATTGTTATCGCCGTTCCTGACGCGGCGGTGACCGCTATCTCTGTTCCTGATGCGGCGGTGACCGCTATCTCCGTTCCTGATGTGGCGGTGACCGCTATCTCTGTTCCTGACGCGGCGGTGACCGCTATGTCCGTTCCTGATGTGGCGGTGACCGCTATCTCAGTTCCTGACGCGGCGGTGACCACTATCTCTGTTCCTGACGCGGCGGTGACCGCTATCTCTGGTCCCGAAGCGGCGGCAACCGCTATCTCTGTTCCTGATGCGGCGGTGACCGCTATCGCTGTTCCTGATGCGGCGGTGACCGCTATCTCTGTTCCTGATGCGGCGGCGACCGCTATCTCTGTTCCTGACGCGGCGGTGACCGCTATCTCTGTTCCTGATGCGGCGGCGACCGCTATCTCTGGTCCCGAAGCGGCGGCAACCGCTATCTCTGTTCCTGATGCGGCGGTGACCACTATCTCTGGTCCCGAAGCGGCGGCAACCGCTAACTCTGTTCCTGATGCGGCGGTGACCGCTTTCTCTGGACCCGAAGCAGCGGTGACCGCTGTTTCTGTTCCTGATGCGGCGGGGACCGCTATCTCTGTTCCTGATGCGCCGGTGACAGCTATCTCTGGTCCCGAAGCAGCGGCGATTGTTATCGCCGTTCCTGATGCGGCAGCGACTGCTATCTCAGTTCCTGATGTGGCGGTGACCGCTATCTCTGTTCCTGACGCGGCGGTGACCGCTATCTCCGTTCCTGATGTGGCGGCGACCGCTATTTCTGTTCCTGATGCGGCAGCGACCGCTATCTCTGTTTCTGACGCAGCGGCGACCGCTATCTCTGTTCCTGACGCGGCGGCGACCGCTATCGCTGTTCCTGAAGCAGCGGTGACCGCTATCTCTGGTCCCGAAGCGGCGGTGACCGCTATCTCTGTTCCTGACGCGGCGGCGACCGCTATCTCCGTTCCTGATGCGGCAGCGACCGCTATCTCCGTTCCTGAAGCGGCGGTGACCGCTATCTCTGGTCCCGAAGCGGCGGCGACCGCTATCTCCGTTCCTGACGCGGCGGCGACCGCTATCTCCGTTCCTAATGCGGCAGCGACCGCTATCTCCGTTCCTGATGCGGCGGTGACCGCTATTGCTGTTCCTGACGCGGCGGTGACCGCTATCTCTGTTCCTGACACGGCAGCGACCGTTATCTCTGTTCCCGAAGCAGCAGCGTCCGCTGACATTCCTCTAGCGGCGAGGCCAGCTCACGTTCCTCTGGCGGCAAGGCCAGTTCACGTTCCTCTGGCGGCGAGGCCGGCTAGCGTTCCTCTGGCTGCGGTGTCCGCGGAGGTTCCTCTGGCGGCGAGGACAGCTCACGTTATTCTGGCGGCGAGGCCAGCTCACGTTCCTCTGGCGGCGATGTCCGCTCACGTTACTCTGCTGCACTGGCCTGGCCCGCCATCCCTCCCCCTGATTCACCTTCCTCCTTCCTTCCTCCTCCTCCCTCCAGACTGTTTTTGGAAACGTCTGGAAGCCGTTCCCTTGAGGGGGGGTACTGTCATGATCTGGGCTGTGGGGTTTCCCGCAGCCACCTGAGAGCGCTGTTTCCCTTCCCTGCACTGCACTTCCCTGATTATAAACACCTGTCGTTGATTGTCACTCGTGTCTTCCACAGCTGTTCACTATTATCACTGTCTTTATAATCCCCACTTTCCCCCTACGCTGGTGTGTCTGCATTGCCTTTAGTTCTGTCGTGTATTCTGTGTTTCTGTATCCCTGACCTTTGATCGTGTTCTTGGTTTTGTTTATTTTTGTGTTTAAGTGAGTAGTTTGTGCCGTGTTGGCCTTTTGGTTTGTTTATTCGTTTGTTTATTTGTGTTAATTTAATAAATTCTCTACCTGCATCTGGACCCAGACCCCTTCCTTCTCCTGGTTTTTTTTTTTTTTTTCAGAAAATTACCAATCTTTTCGCTAGATAAGACCCTTCTTCCTCAGCTGGGATCGTGTAGACCCCTTTGAAGCTGCATTGAAATTTCAATTTGGATCTTTAACCCCTTTCGACTCTAACTTAAAAAATTGTCTGTTTTTTTACCTTTTTTTGTAAAGGGCGATTGACTTTCTTTGCATGTTCGCTTTGTAAACACTGGGTCTGTACTTCCGCTTACGCCATGCGTGACCTTTCCAACAGTATGCATGAATTCGTGGATGCAGAGCTAGTGCAAGACGAGCATTTGTGGTTAAAAAGTATATACATTTCTGCATTGAAACTGCAATTTGGACCTTCAGCCCGCTGGCTCCCAACTATATGGATAAAAATCCTGGAATGTTTTCCTCAAAAACCTTAATTTCCTTTCAACTGAAGAAAGAAAGACTTTTTGGATGAACATCTTCATTTTTGTTTGTTTTCTTCTATATTCTCAATGTAATGAATTCAGTCATTTGGTAAGGATGCATTAAATTGATTAAATAATCTTTTACACTACTCCATGTCATCAAAGATGTTCATGTCTTTCTTCCTTCAGTCGAAAAGAAATTACGATTTTTGAGAAAAACATTCCAGGATTTTTCTCTATATAGTGGACTTCAATGGGGATCAGCATGTTGAAGGTCCAAATTGCAGCTTCAAAGGGCTCTACATGATCCCAGCCGAGAAATAAGGGTCTTATCTAGCAAAAACGATCACAATTTTTGGGGGGGAAAAATTGCAGTTTCAATGCAGCTTCAAAGGGCTCTACGCAATCCCAGCTAAGGAATAAGGGTCTTATCTAGTGAAACAATTGGTAAATTTCTATACTTTTTAACCACAAATGCTCTATGATTCGCGCCTGCGACTTCATGCATTACATAATCACATTGGAGAGGTGACACATGGTTAGTTGTTCATCTGTGTACTTCAGTTCCAAAAGGTAAGACAAAAAACTCCACCTCATTTTCTTCTCCAACTTCAAAATCGTCCAACATCTTTGTTTTACACTTTTTTTGTCAAGGGCGTTTGACTTTCTTTGCACGTTCGCTTTGTTATCACTGGGTCAGTACTTCTGCATACGTCACACATGACCTTTCCAACATTATGTGTGAATTTGTGGACGCAGAGCTAGTGCAAGACGAGCATTTGTGGTTAAAAAGTATATACATTTCTGCATTGAAACTGCAATTTGGACCTTCAGCCCACTGGCTCCCAACTATATGGATAAAAATCCTGGAATGTTTTCCTCAAAAACCTTAAATCTTTTCAACTGAAGAAGTAATTTATAATAGTAAATTATTAATAGGGTTGTACACTCCCTGTATGTGTTCTAGGTTAAAACTAAATACTGTGGTTTATTTGACCTTAATCTGTGCTTCTAACTGATCCACTCACAGCAGTAATGCTCAAGACACATCTGTTCCCTCAGGTGAAAGAGGCCTCCAGGCAACAGCCTCAGATGGTGTTCACGGTACGCCATGCCACGGTGACATTTCAGACCGACAGCGAGACGTGGCGAGAGCAGAAAGAGAAGCGAGCAGCTCTGATGGTGGGCATCCTCATCGGAGTGTTTGTCCTGTGCTGGATCCCTTTCTTTCTCACCGAGCTCATCACCCCACTGTGCTCCTGCCACATTCCACCAATATGGAAGAGTGTCTTCCTCTGGCTGGGTTACTCCAACTCCTTCTTCAACCCGCTCATTTACACAGCCTTCAACAAGAACTATAATAACGCTTTTCGAAATCTCTTTTCCCGACAACGCTGAGAGATTCCCGAAATGTTGGCCTTGCCATAAATAAAAGTTTAAGCCACCCTTAAGATTTGGGAAAGTGTGGTTATCTGAGCTCTTCACAAAGCACAGATTCACAAAGAAACAGCGCTCAAGTAGGGATGGAATGAGGTCTGGGCTGTTACTGTCGGGCAAAGTGATGATTTGATCCAGTGAAGAATGCTCACCCAAAATGTCAGTCTGTATCCTGCATTAAATGAATATAGACCATGTCTGGTTTTTGACAGTCAGTTTATATGAGTTTATATTTACAGTATGACATATGAGCTTCATTCATTTAAACTGGACTAATTTTAACATTACATTTTGGAGTAATCCAAAAAAATTGAGAATATATATATATATATATATACACACACACACACACACACACACACACACACACACACACATACAACCCACTACCAGTCAAAAGTTTTTGAACAGTAAGATTTTTAATGTTTTTTAAAGAAGTCTCTTCTTTGCTCACTAAGCCTGCATTTATTTGATCCAAAGTACAGCAAAAACAGTAAAAAAAAAATTTAAATATTTTTACTATTCAAAATAAATGTTTTCTATTTTAATATATTTTAAAATAGAATTTATTTTTGTGTGATCAAAGCTACATTTTCAGCATCATTACTCTTGTGTGACTTTGTGTCACATGATCCTTCAGAAATCATTCTAATATGCTGATTTGCTGTTCAAGAAACATTTATTATTATTATTATTATTATCATCAATATTTTAAACAGTTGAGTACATTTTCTTCAGGATCCTTTGATGAATAGAAAGGTCCAAAGATCAGCATTTATCTGAAATAAAAAGCGCTTGTAACATTATACACATTATAACATTACAGTCAGTATCATTTTAATTCATTTATTTATATTAAATATATAATAATAAATTATATTTATATATATATTAATACTTTTATTTATAGCAAGGATGCTTTAAATTGTTCAAAAGTGATGATAAAGACATTTATAATGTTACAAAATTGCTGTTTTTCTGAACTTTCTATTCACAAAGAAACCAGAAAAAAATTTGCTCAGCTGTTTTCAACATAATAATAATAAATATTTTTGAACAGCAAATCAGAATATTAGAATGCTTTCTGAAGACTGGAGTAATGATGCTAAAATTTCAGCTTTGAAATCACAGGAATAAATTACATTTTAAAATATATTCAAATAAAAAACAGTTATTTTAAATAGTAAAAGTATTTTCACAATTTTACTGTTTTTGCTGTACTTTGGATCAAATAAATGCAGGCTTTGTGAACAGAAGAGACTTCTTTAAAAACATTACAAATCTTACTGTTCAAGACCTTTTGACTGGTAGTGTATAGTGCACATATATAAATGTCTGAAGAAATGCATACAGAACTTAAGAGGGTGAGAGAAAGAACATCTTCAATGTTTTAACATCAAAGATTGTAATATTTCAATGTTAAACTTGAATAAAAATTGTATTTATGTATTTTCTATTTTGGGGATGCATAACTTGAGACTTTTGAGATCTGATGTGTTTGTTTGTTTGTTTGTTTGTTTGTTTGTTTGTTTGTTTTACACTGATTCATATGAAAATGTGAGATATTGTCATCTTTAGGAGAAAAATCCCAGAACTACAGACAGAAGTTGGTAATAGCCCTTTGTTATTTTAGGCTTTATGTTTTATGATTTGGATACATTCATTTTTAATATTACATTTACAAACACGTTGTGCATTTGGTGTATGCTCCATTTTTGTGCACGTTAACCTTTTATGTTGTTCACTGTGTATCCTTATTCTTCCTGATTACAGTGCTCTGACTCAAATGAGTGGTACAGATGGTTTGTGTTGTCCTTGTTTGTTAACCGGAAAGACATAGCTTGTTATAAAAATAAAATAAACAAGTTTACTCTAACATCTCTGTTATGAGTAGAGTGAACATGGGAATAAAGTATTACAGCTCCACTGATGAACTACAGTTGCAATCAAAATTATTCAACCCCCTTAAAATAACATACTTTAGTTAAAATTTCTCAATGGTAGTGTAAAACAACACCCTTTTTACCTTGTCAAAAACAGCCCTGTTCACAGCAAGACGTTTTGGTGCATGTCCCTTAAAATGCTAATGAGCTCTTCTCACCCTGCCCCTCTCTTCCGTGTGGTGACGAGCAGTTCTCAGAGACTGTCTTTTGCTGCGTTTAGCCATAAAACTTTCCAACTAGCACATTATTAGGAAAGGCGATTTGCAAAAATTCGTAAAAAAAAAAACTTTATCTGTAGGTGAAGCTGGATCACGAATGATTTGTACGAATATAGACGCATTTAGGTAGATGGGGGGCGGGGTGCTTTCCCTTCAAAAACAAAAGTAATTCTCTGCGTCTTTAGCGGCTCAGATGTCGGGAGTAAATGACTCCTGCTCCGTTGACTAAACAATGGCGGACCATGGTAAGGTAAGACGGCATGTCACTTAATAATTGTGGGAGCAGCCGTGGTCTGTGTGATGTCACACAGCCAAGAATCTGAGAATAGCTTGATTTGAGAAAGAGGTTATTATTTATAGGGATTTTAAAAAATCCACTGGGTGGATTCGAACAACATGTGAAAGTAAATTTTGCATCCGATGACTTCTTTAATACACATCTGAGTGATTCTGAGAACATAAAGTTGATGAATAATAAAAAAAAAATCTAATTGGCTCTAAACATTCATGTCCAAACCACCAAAAGTCAAATTTAAACTGCATTTTGGAAGTTCAAATTTGGGGGCACCATAGAAGTCCATTACATGGAGAGAAATCCTGATGTTTTCCTCAAAAAACAACATTTCTTTACAACTGCAGAAAGAAAGAAATGAACATTTTGAATGATGGGGGGTGAGTACATTATCTGTACATTTTTGATGTTTACTTTGGGATGGCTGTCCTGCAGAAAGGCCCATTGATCATCAGCTTTAGTCCTTGCACCAAAGGCATCACAATTCTTGCCAAAATGGCCTAATATTTCAAAGAATTCACAATGTCCTTCATACAGTCATAATTTCCACTTCCTGCTACAGTAAAACACCCCCATAACAGGACTGGGCCACTTCCATGTTTGACAATGGAGATGGTGTTCTTCTGCTTATAAGCTTTAGCTTTTTTTGCACCACTGATCCATGGGTCCAAAAAGTTCCAGTTTGGTCACATCACTCCATAAAACATTCTTCCAGAACTCCACAGGTCTATCCAAATGAATTTTAAGTCAGCCTTTTTGTTCTTCTTGATCAAGAGTGGTATTCAGCAAGATGCCTTAACATGTAGGCCATACTGCCCTACAAAGGCAAAGAGCAGTAACTACGCCAACACTGAAACTGAGAAAAATGCCTTTAAAGTTTTTACACCAGCCAGTAAAACATGTTGTGGGTAGATTAGTGGTAATGCATTCATGTAATGCCTTCTTAGGAATACATTTTTTATAGATAAAACCATGACAACTGATGTGACCTTTGACCACCAAAGTGCAGATACTGCACTCTGCCTTTGGATAACTGAAATGCAGATCTTTATTCTTGAATGTGACAGGACACAAATGAAACTGCCCAGTTCTAGTAAATTTACGGATTATGCAAAAAAATCCATCATCATAAAAGTAGGTGTTTCAGTCTTTTAATTAGGTTGCCATTTTAAGGCTGACGTATTCTTTCTAATTTCCGTTTTAATCATGTGATCTAAATTGCGGATTGCAGACACAGGCGGATTCACAGGTATTTCAATACCGTTGATGCTGGGGGCCCTAGTTGTCACTTTGCTGAAGAGGCTAACTTTGCCTAACAATATTACTTTACCAGAGCCAACTAACTTATGAAGGAGTAACCGCTGTCACGTGGAGAGATGTCCAAATCAAAAAATATTAATGCGATTATAAATCGGATTATCATTACGTTGTCAGAGTGGATAATTGCCTTCAATGGAGCTGCTTGTTTAATTTGCTAGCGGCTGATTTTAAAATGATTATAAAGCTGTAATTTGCCTTGCTAGGAGTTAATATTTTGCTATCTTCCTTACCCGTCTTTGGATATTGTGTAATGGCAGACCGCAGGTGCCGTGTCAAAGCCGGGAAAATAAAGCTAGAACGCAGTAACATCACTCACTGCGGTTTGCCTTGGTATTAGTTTGGATTTTGTAGTTACTGCAATTTTGACACTGTTATTTCTCTGTAACGGGACAAAATTGAACCAGAAGACTTTGCCACAAGACAAAACAGTTGTCACAAAGCCCATTTTAAGCCTTAACTCAATTTTGACCAAATGTGTAGTTACTGCGCTTTGCCTTTGGAGGGCAGCATACTTGTCTAGTGTTCTTATATACTACATTTAAATGTTTTTCCTCCTTTTGTTGGTTCGTCTTCCAAGTCTTTGGCGTACATTGCAGGTTTTACTCAGATGCTCTGATCAAACATTTTATGATACTGTGCTTTTTGTTCAACACCCTCAAAGGTTTTCTGATACAACACATTTAAACTAAATAAGGCTGCCAGCTGTGTCTTGGAAATCTTCATGTAGCCTTGACTTTCTAATATATGCAAAACGATTTCTTCTCTATAGCTTTTGTGAGAGCTCTGTTTACTTTACCATATTTGCTACTCAACGTCAGCACATGCATGGGCTAAATGTATGTATGTGTAACAGCCCAAGCTAATTCTGTTTTCTAATAGAGTTTCTAAAGGTTTAATTGTGTTTTAAGACAATTTTGTTCCCTACCTTAAAAATAAGTGACTTAAAAACAGCAATGTTAAATAGGGGTTGAATAATTATGACATAGTTATATATATTGACATTATCACTTTTAATATGCCAGTCAACTGTTGTAGATGCAATTTTTTATAAAATCCTGGATCTTCGGAAAACCTTGTATTTGTAAAGTACTGCAGTCTCTCATAATTTTGCAACTGTATATGAACTGTGATTTTTTTACATGGGTCAGTGAGAATTTGAATCTCATAGTGGTAGATTTTAAATTACATGCTGATAACCAAGCCAGAACCTTTCCATCTGAGTAATTTAGACTTTGACTGAAGTCATCTCTGCTTCTGGAAATTGAAAATGATGTATCAACAGCACTTATTTCCTCTATAATGTCAGTGAAAATTACACTGGGCTACTTGACGTCTTAAAAGTGGCTAGATATTCATTCACTCCCATCTGTGTGTGACGCTCCCACTTGTATCCCACAAGTGTTCGTCATTTGGAAAGGAAATAGCAATATCAATTGAAGCAATCTTGAAGAAACGCTGAAGAGCTGGAGATATATTGCCTAATATTTGGGCCTTAAAGAAAATAATTCAGCTGTTGAAAGGATTCAGCTTTATTCAAAATCTAATACAATGCTTTTGTTCACTTTGAATGAAGATGCTTTAGACTTCAGGCTGTGTGGATTCCCATTAAGATGTCTGTGTGAATCAACTGTACCTTATTTTATTTAGCTGTTCATTTTATCCCGCTGCACTTAAACACGTTTTGAAAGCCGTGAATACAGACAAGAGATTGACAGACCAAAGGCTCAGTTGGCTGCAAATGGAGCTCTGTAGAGTGCTTTTGCGTTCACAGCGCACAGCAACAAAAAAAGAGACATTTTCAGGACTAATTGAAGTGAAGTGTCAGGTAAGAAATTTGTTGGTGGAGTGGAGACATGAATAATGGATGTGACACCTGCCTAAATGGCACCTTCCCCTTTAGCAGAGATGGAAAAGGATGGAAAGAGACAGCAAAACATCTGACTCACTGAGGAAATAAACAGATACATGATCCTTTTTTTTCTATCGCAGGTAGTCTTGCACAATACGTGATGTAATAAATTATGGTAATGACCAAACACAAGAGATCACAGGTGAAAGAATTATTTTGTTAGTAGCTTTCAGTGTCTGGCTGAAATATTGAAACACTTTACCTGCGGGAAAAACACAAGCAATTGAGAATGAAATGAGCTGTATAAGTAATACGGATTTATTATTGACCCAGTGGTGTGGGATAATATTTCCTAGCAAATTCCTGTGGCTTTAACCAAGGACAGATGCACCTAAAACATTTGTCTTCTAGAAGAGTGGCAGAACGCACTATTTTAATATTCTTTTCAAAGCTCTGTCGTGATTTCAGATCAGTGAGCTGGGACTCGTGGAATTCAGAAATTAACTTTTCATAGTGTTCATATTCTTCAGCCTTTAGAAATAAAGAGACAACACAAAGAGATGCCTTTGTGGATGGTAACCAGGGAAACGGTATCTGCTCCAACAAATATAAAGCATATTTTATTGAATGATGAGAAAGCAGCAAGGAATCAGATCCGTTCTGTTGAAATATCACATCTGACATTCATGCCTTACAGTTTATGGGGCGCCACTTATTCTGTGGCGCCGATGGCTAAAGGTTTTTTTAATGGGATCTATAACGTTAATTAAGTGAAAGTCAATAAATTCAGGTCTTGGACAGATTTTCTGTGTTTTGCATTGATTCTCCACATAATAAATTGACTGTGGTGAGTACAAATCTTGAAGCAGACCACAGCTGTGTGCTTTATTGCTTTAGAAAGCCATTTAATAAAACAAGTTAGTCATACATACACATTAGATATTCTTTATTGTCACACAACAGGACACATTTTACAATCAGAGGACAGTAAGGATGCTCATAAAAAAACAGAAGTTGTGCAGGAACTGGTTTTCTTCAATAAATACGCAATAATACAGTTGAGGTCGAAAGTTTACATACACCTTGCAAAATCTGAAGAATTCTTTTTTTTTTTTTTCCTTAACCCTTTCCAACAATGACTGATTTTGAGATCCATCTTTTCACACTGAGGGACTCATATGCAACTATTAAAGAAGGTTCAAATGCTCACTGATACTTCAGAAAGAAACTCAATGCATTACGAGCCTGCATTAAAAACTTTTTGAATTTGAAGATCAGGGTAACTTTATCTTATTTTGTCTTCTGAGGAACATGTAAGTATCTTCTGTAGCTTCTGAAAGCCAGTACTAAATAAAAAAATATGATATTTAGGCAAAATAAGAAAACATCTTCATTCTGTTCAAAAGTTTACACCCCTGGCTCTTAACGCATTGTTTTTCCTTCTGGAGCATCAGTTCACGTTCCTTCTGTAATAGTTGCATATGAGTCTCAGTTGTCCTCAGTGTGAAAAGATGGATCTCAAAATCATACAGTCATTGTTGGAAAGGGTTCAAACTCAAAAACTTGTATGGGGCTCCGCGAGTTATGGTTAATCTGATTTGGATTCATAGTCTATAAAGTTACAGTTGCATCAGCTGTGTGTGTTTGTTGTGAAATTTCCCTTCTATTATATACCAATTTGGTAGTGTTAGTGTATTAAAATGGCATAAGAATATACAACTGATGCTCAGATAGATCCAAACTGAGACAAATTGCCAGATTTCCTCATTTTCTTAATTACATGTGTATGAGATGGGAAAAAAACGATCACAAAATAAACAGTGCATTGCAGATTATACACTACCAGTCAAAAGATTTTTTTAATGTTTTTTTAAAGAAGTCTCTTCTTCTCGCCAAGCCTGTTTATTTGAAGTACAGCAAAGAAACAAAATTGTGAAATGTTTTACTATTTAAAATTCTTATATTGCCATTTAAAAACTATATATATTTTAAAATCTAATTTATTTCTGTGATTTCAAAGTGGAATTTTTAGCCTCATTACTACAAATTATCCTTCAGAAATCATTCTAATATTCTGATTTGCTCCTCAAAAACATTTATTATTATTATTATTATTATTATTATTATTATTATTATTATTATTATGTTGAAAACAGCTGAGTAGAATTTTTTCAGGTTTCTTTGATGAATAGAAAGTTCAGAAGAACAGCATTTATCTGAAATATAAATCTTTTGTAACATTATAAATGTATTATCATCACTTTTGATCAGTTTAAAGCATCCCATGTTAATAAAAGTATTAATTTCTATCATTTCTATATATAATAATTATAGAACTGTTTCTTGAACAGCAAATCAACATATTAGAATGATTTCTGAAGGATCATGTGACCCTAACCCTAACTAATGATGCTGAAAATGTAGCTTTAATCACAGGAATAAATTACATTTTAAAATATATTCAAATAGAATGCACTTATTTTAAATAGTAAAAATATTTTTCTGTATTTCAGATCAAATGCAGGCTTGGTGAGCAGAAGAGACTTATTTAAAAAAACATCAAAATCTTACTGTTCAAAAACTTTTGACTGGTAGTGTATAGTGTATTTCAAAACATCATTTCGGTCAAGAGGAGTCAAAAAGTTTGCTCTCAATCTAACTGCAATGTCATTAATGTATTGCAAAGTGTTATTTCCCTGCAGATATCAACCAATTAATTTTTCAATTATTATCAAAGCATTATTTCACAATAATTGTTAATATTATATAGCTTGATTAATGAGAAAGATTCTCTAGGTTTTAAATTTCATACAAGAACAATGTAATTGATAAATGTTTGACTCCCATCTATTGCTCAACTGTCACTTGATTGAATTTTTAACTACTCCACAGAACTTTAATAAGTTAATGCAATATAATTGTGTGACAATTGTGTCACAAAATTGATTCCCAATGACGTACCCATATTATTAGCTACAACATGCACAGATTATCTACCCTGAACTTTGATTGGAACATGTTCTGAATATTATCTATACAGTTATTTATCTTGGACAGCTGTTTTTATTTGCAAGGCATTCTTTACAATGTTGTTTGGCTGCTGTGCTGTACAAACCTGCCCCCTGGTGTACAAACATGAGAAACACATTGCCTGAGGATTCAAGTTTTTTTCACCGGTCAAGAATAAATGCAGCACAGCAAGTCGATATGTACAATTCAATATACATTATTATATAAAGCGAAGGCAGGTATAGCCGATACACTGCTAAAGCACAAGAAAGCTGAGACAGAATGCCAGTATAACATTAATAAATAGCTAACAAAACATAATATTAAGATTTGGAACAGTTTTCATCAAAATACAAGTGGAAAATGTGCGCTATGCAGCATAATGTGTAACTAATGTGGTAAAATATTTAATATACTGTACGGCAGCAATATTTAATACAATTAAGCTAGTTTGTGGTTTACAATAATTTATGTTTGTCTGGGTTTCAGTTACAAGAAAGACTAATGACTAGTCCGTTTTTACTAAAATTCAGTGAGTAAACCCTCAGTTTCCTAATGTTTAAAAGTCAGTTTACATGTCATTATTAGCTTCAAAAAGACTACTAAATACTTCCATTAATATTGCCAATGAAAAACACTTGTTTAGTATTAGTAGAGTAAGTTGTTACTGAGGAACCTGTTATTAAACAACTTATCATAGGCGTAACCTATCAAGTTATGACATATGCTTAAACAATTCTATGTTCTTACAATAACACATATTTTAGATGTTTGTTGTTGAATATAGCCTACCAGTACACTGTATCGTCGTTGCGTAGATGTATTGTAAATGAGTTCGCTTTCCATGTAGCCGTCACCTGTTGTCTCCTTTTTGTCCTGGTGAGGGCAGACTTGACAGCAAAACATCAAACAGACACTCCCTCCATTATATCAAACAAATATCGCAGACTTATAAGGTCATATTGTGCACTTACATAGGATATATTGACCATGAAATGGCATTAATATTTTGGTACACTCAGGAAAGAAACGTGCAAAAGTTGTCACCGGGGTGGTACAAATGTATTCAAATATGCACCCTTGAGGTAAATGCGGTAAATCTGAAAGCCATAAAAGTGACAGCTTTTGTACTTTTTTTCTAAGAGTGTAGAGGTATATTTTCTGTTGTTATCTCACTGAATCCATGTAAAGATCTCTCAGGGTATAGAATGAATGGTCATACATCACATGGTCAAATACATCAACATTAAAAGACCTTGACAAACTCTGAAACGCATCCAATCGGAAGCATAATTAGATCATTTAATTGACAGCTAGATTCAGTGCAGGGATGGGACCTTGTGACCTGAGAGAATTAGGTTTTGACATCCCTTTACCTGACTGTCTGACACAGCGTGACAGACTGATTAAGACCAATTTTACCCATGTGGTCACATTTGCCACTTGCTTTTCAGGTGTAGCCATCACATCTGTGTACAAGCTTTGATTTCTGGACTATGCGGCGCATGCTACAATTGGTGTGAAGGTTTTCATTAATTTATAAGCAAACATCCTGAGAAAGATTCGGAATCTTTCATTTTATATCATGAAACGGCCAGTTGATGTCATATTCGACTAAAACGGGATCCTTGGAAAATCTAATCTAGCTCCAGAGCCTCCATCAGCACAAATTAGTCATGATTAAAGGTTAACAGCTAACGAAGGACAGATCAAATCACTTGGCAACACAGCAGAATATAACACACTATGACATGATGAATTAATTCTGATTCAGACTACTCACCGAGAGGTGTTATGCTATACCTCTGACAGCCAATAAGTATTCTGACATTTCAAGCAGAATGGTAGCCTATATGATGAATTCATTACTGCCAAAAGCCATTTGCTTGCATTTGTTCACACTTTCCATGACAGAGTTGATCTGTTTTGGCTTAGTGCAACAAAAGATGTTAATTGAATATCTTCATTGATCAAGGAAGACATTCAGATTGCAGAATTTGAAGCCACCTTGCTCTATTTTGGTACTGAAATATGTAAATGAGTTTAATAATTATACAGCATTGTTAAAGTAATAGTTTATCATCTACTCACCCTCACACCTGTATGAATTTCTTTTTTTCAGCTGAACACAAAAGAAGATATTTTGAAGAATGCTGGTAAACATATCAGTTGCTGGTAGCCATTGACCTTAATACTTTTCTTCCACACTATGGAAGTCAATGGCTACCATCAGCTCTCTGGTTACCAACATTTTTCAAAATATCTTATCTTCTTTGGAACACATCACATTAGCGGTAATGTGATATCGATAAGCGGTATTTCCAAGTGGTCTCTGCAGGACAGTAATGGGCATTACCAAATAGGTAGGCAAAGCCAAAATGGAGGGGCATTTTCGACCACGTTACTTGATTTGTTTGCGTCACAGTGACAGTTGTGTTGACGGGTGGGTTTAGATTAGGACCATCATTTTCACTGCATGATTTAGAAACACCTACAAATTTAGAAAAGACCCTTTTGTTCGGAGACGTCTCATTCGATATTTCAGCTAAATTCTGCCAACAAAAGAAGGTCCTTTGTCAGTAACGTAGCAATGGATGAAGCATACTGACATAAGTCACTTTCAAACCAAGCATTTTTTGTTGTTGTGAACATGCTTGAACATGAGTGAAATCTGTGAGAGTGAGAAGTTTTTTGCCTTCAATCAAAACTCCCTAACATTTGGATTCCTACTGAAACTGTACCAATCACGATTTGGTCAGTTACCCAGTTGCGTGGCCATACTGGCAATACTCGGATGTAAACAACAGCATGGATTGCATGGTTAATGTACTACTGAATGCATTGTTCTGCTAATTTATGCTGTCCAAACCATGGAAAAAAACATGTGGAAGCTGTCAAATCATATCGAGAAGGATGTAAATAACTAAAGTTAATAGGTGGTAAAGATATGTACAAGCAGTATTAATTAAGATATTAGCCTAATATTTCACCTACCTGACCGGAAATGATAAAAACAAACATGAATGTTGTCAAGATTCTTGCCCTGAAATCCTGGTTCAGTTTGGCCAACCACAAACGCCTTTTGTTCCTCAGACAGTTTTTACACTCTTCTCCTTGTTATAACTTTTGGCAGTCTGTATTCCAAATGTTTGTCCAGATCTGACCGAATAGTACAGTCCAAAACATGATAACAATTGACCATTTTCCGCAGCAATAATCAGCAATTGACCATTTGACAAAAATATGCGCGTTTCTTTCGGTTCAGTGTCATTGTTTAGGTTGAGTGGGGCCAACATGGCCGATTGATGAATGATGAATTTTAACTGTAAAAATGTGACTACAGCTCTGTACGTTTTATAGAATATTCATTTCTGATTGGTCAATTGCGCCATCTAGCGGGTTGAGATTTCGTAAGATTCCTCTTTGTCAAAGCGACGCAGTAGGCTATCAGTTCGCTCATGCAACGCTATCTCACGACCAATTCGTACGTATTTTAGAGGTGGCTACTCGTACGAATTCGTACGATTTTGTACGATTTGCACAGTGGCAGGTAGGTTTAGGGGCGGGGTTAGGTGTTTTATTTTCGTACGAATTCATAAAAATTGGGAAACTCGTAAATACGAATTAGCCACCTCGTAAAATATGTACGAATTCTGGCTACTCAAAACTGGCCATATTTCTCTTCTATCGCACCGCAAATTCGCTCTCTCTCACTTAATACATAAGCAACTGTTTTTTTAATACAATGAACCTCAGAGAACGTCCCATTAATGTTACTGGATATGGTGTTTGTATTGTTCATAGTTTTAGCTCATTGTTTTGTACATTGTAGCGGAGGCTTTAAGATGATTTATGTTCACAAAATGAATTCAAGTTCACTATTTATTTATTTGATTAATAAATAATACAATTGTTCCTGAGATATTTCTCAAAAGACAAATATACAAAACAAAATCAAGTATCGTGTCCACAGTTTCTCAGAGAATACCCAGAATAAACTACATATAGCCCTGCACTTCACCTTATCAAATTGTGATGTCTCCTGCAATAATGTATCGGTGTAATCAATACACATTGTCATTGCTCTCCCCCTTTAAGTCACTCTCTTTCTCCCTCTCTCCTTTTCTCTATCTTGTTAGAGCACAGCAGAAATGTTGGCATACATCCAGCTCTCTCAGTGTGCCCAGACTGCCGCTGGGATGAGCGCAGTAACCTTCAAGGAAATGTATTCCGGTGTCATTGGCCGGACTCCGTGGCTCTGTTTGCCGACAGAATACAGAGGTGCCCATTCTCCGGCATCATGGGAACTCCCACCACCCCTTGCATCTGTGCCTCCACCCACCACCAACCAATTATGAGCGAAAACAAAAAACGGGGGGTAGAAAAGAGGCACTGCGCCCTCTGAGGAATGAGTCTCTTCATTTCAATATCAGAGCCAGAGGATGAGCATGTTGGCACATTCAGACCAGGAGGCCAGCATTCTCTTCAGTCACTCCGCTGAAATATTATCTCTGTCAACCAGATCACTATGTTGATTTAAACTAACTCTTGATATGCTGCCATCAGGTTTATGTTCAAAGTGTGACAGAGTGATATGATAAAAATTAAATATATCGTTCAAGTATTTTATTTTATTTTATTTAGTCATCTCTATCTCTCTCTCTTTTTAAAAGATGTATCATTAACATTTTAGAATCTTTACCAACATCCTGTATTACTTCATTACTTTGCTTTTGGCATCATCAACTGCTAAATAGAAGAGAGATTTATTATATTCCGACAACATTTAAATCAGAAAGGCATGCGGCAAAATTGGACTTGGAACGGAACCACTTTCATCCCTAAAGCATTTATGCATCAAATATTCATTTCTTGGCATTCATGTGATATTACTATGAATAACTAGACACAAAGCAATAAAAACAAGTGGTGTATCAGGGGATTTGACAGACAACAATTACATCAAATTGACTTTAATTAAAAACTGATGAAAATATCATGTGATGCGTACAACCGCCGGTTTAAATGTTTAAGTGCGTGCCTGTGATTTACCACAGATGTGAAAGCTATTATGACCTAAAGAAGAAATATAATAAAAATACACAGATATATATTTAAATGACAAAAGAATGTTTATTAACTTACTCCATTACTTACTTTTTTATCTTCCAAATGCCATATAATTCACTTAAAATGAAAATTCTGTCAATTACAAACCCTCATGTCGTTCCAAACCCGTAAGCAACGTCTGGCTACTGCCACGTTCAATAGCCAGAAAAGTGGTAAGGATGTTGTTAAAATTGTCCATGTGACATCAGTGGTTGAACCATAATTTTATGAAGCTAATATAATATGTCTTGTGTGCAAAGAAAACCAAAATAACGACTTTACCCAACAATTTCTTCTTTTCCGTGTCAGTCTCTGCCGTGTAAACAAGGCGCAGCATCTGGGTTCTTCCTCAGCATCACACGCATGCGTCGTGGTACTCTTGTGAAGGCGCTTCAAGTGACACGGAAGAAACTGTTGAATAAACTCATTGTTTTGCTTTCTTCGCGCACAAAAAGTATTCTGGTAGCTTCATAAAATTACAGTGATACTACTGAGGTTGCATGGACTATTTTAACAATGTCTTCACTACCTTTCTGCACCTTGAACGTGGTAATAACATTGCGGATTTCATAAAAAATATCATAATTTGTGTTCCGAAGTCTTACAGGTTTGGAACGACTTAAGAGTGAGTAATTAATGACAGAATTTTCATTTCTGAGTAAATTATCCATTTAACATTTTGCAAAACATTTACTCCTGTGCATATCAATGTGAAAACATCATGCTTGTCAGTAAATTTGAATATATTTTTTTCAGGAACTGTGGCGCTATGGAAATGACATGTGTGTCTGAATGTCATTGCTGTGAAACACCATCGCCGCATCCCTCCCATTTCCCCTGTCCCACCCCTCACAGGCCAGACACTGTTCTAGCTATTTGCACACTGTCAGTCTCAAAAGCAAGTGGCCCTCTCCTCTCCTCCTGGGCAAGTCCCTCCTGAGAGGCGGCCATTCCTGCCTGCTGGGATACTGACAGTTAACCTTTCGCTCAGAGATTTCTGGGAGCTCTGCCAAATTTTCCCACCCTGAATAGCTTTTTAAGAAAAGCTGCAAACTTAACAGATCGCATATCCCGAGCAGTGTACTACCTCTGCTACATGAGCTTACCTACAGAGATAATGAGCCTGTTAGCAGCCTCTGCTGGAGTGAACCAAGCTGATGACCTCCCCATCCTCTTTTTTTTTGTTATGTGTAGTGTATTGCTCATCATGGTTGGCATATTGGGAAATTAGAAACTATATAGTTACATGAAACTAGATTGCACATTCTATAATACTGAAAAAACAAACGCACCATATTTTCTCTCCACATGCTGTTCACCTCCTGCACACAGCATCAGTACAATGGCATTAGTATGTCAATAGACACATGAATGGATATCCTGTCATACATGACATACATCATAAGACATCTCTGAACTTTTGATCCCCTCCGAGTCTTGATAGATCTATTGTTGAACCCAAGACTTAGTGAACAATGGTGTTTGACGCAGGGAATCTGGGGTACAGTACGGATGTCTGTAGCCCAATCTGGTAATTAAGTGGGGTTAGAGCCAGGAGGGGCTCAGCGGGGGCGATGCCTGGTAGGGGTGCTTGAGTTACTGCAGGGTATATAAGAGATCACAGAAAGACAGAGACAGACACCCCACCAGGAGACCAAGCTGCCTTCTGACATGCCAGGAGTGCAGAGGTGTCACCATTCGTGTGTGCAGATTTGAGATTGTCTCTCTAATTCATGGGGCCAAATGAAAAGACTTCCACCACTTATAAACAATATAATAATATAATATAATATAATATAATATAATGCAAAAGCCAACAATACTTTGTATGGGTCAAAATTATTGATTTTCCTTGTATGTAAAAATCATTAGGATATTAAGTAAAGATCATGTTCCATGAAGATATTTTGATAATTTCCTATAGTAAATATATCAAAACTTGTTTTTTTATTTTTTATTATTAGTAATATGCATTTATACTTCATTTAGACAACTTTAAAGCCGATTTTTATTCAATATTTTAATTTACTTCACCCTCAGATTTCAGATTTTCAAATAGCTGTATCTCGGCCAAATATTGTCCTATCCTAACAAACCACACATCAATGAAAAGCTAATTTATTTAGCTGCTCTTTTTCAAAAATTGACCCTTATGACTGGTTTTGTGGCCCAGGGTCACATATAATATAGCAGTGGGTCTAAATTAACAAATAAATAACTGTGCAAAATTCTAGATTTTTGGTCTTACCATTGCAAAATTTTACAATATTGTTAAAACACAGGATAATGAATCTATACCAACTACTTATTCTTGTAGAGCTGTCTTACATTTCTCACAATACAGCTGTGAGAAATTACACAGCATGAGCTACAAAATAATTAATTCAAATAAATGAAAGAGATTACTATCCATAGCAATTATGAGCCATTAGGTCAATTTAGCAATGTTTTGTCTTAAAAGTCTGCCCCTAATGATAACTAGCCAACCATTAATTGTTGTTGTTGTTGTTGTTGTTGTTGTTTTTAAAATACATTAATTATAATGAGTGTGTCAGAGCCTCTTTCTCTTTTATTTTAAGGAGTGCATCATATAAATTCACATTTGTCACCACACAAAGAAAATCAAGTCTCTTATATTCTCTCTTTTATTAATAATTTCTTTTCTGCAAAAACACACATAATAATCTGATTAGATCTATGAAAATGTTCTCTTTTTCTTAAAAAATGAAAAAGAATTTAAACATCACAATGAAAAACCATACAAGGTCTTCAGGTTCAACAGCTTTTGAAAATTAAATTAAGGGCTTGCTCCCCAAAGAAATTGAGATCATATCATTAGGACTATTATACTTTAATAATATGACATTAATTGAAAACCAAAGAGTGACCTGCTGGAACAGACTTTTTTCTCAGCAGTGCCTTTAACAAAAATGCCCCTTGGGTTGATTTACAGTAGTACTTACATTGGGAGCTAATAAGTAGAGTTAAATGAAAAAACGGGGCAACGTTTTTAATTAGGGCAGTCATCCCTAAGAACAACATACTTCAAGTTGATGAGTGAGATTATCATACCCAGAGTGCAAGGTATTGTGCTGCTTTTGACCTACAAAAATGACTCCATGTAAGGTCAAGGTCAAGAATCGTAACGTCCTGCTGAGTGACAAAATTAGGATTATTTGGAAAAGCGAAATCATTGTCAGAGAAGTACATCTGGAGCGAGTTGTCCTAAATTCGATACACAATTAAAATCAAAAGCTATTTAATCAATCTAAAACTATTTTAAACAGCATTTAGCTAATTATTATGCATGTAAGCTTTAATTAGTTTATATTAATTGAGAGGCTATTCTTTGTACTTGTAAAAATTCATTTGCGGCAATGCAGGATAATTCTAAATAAATAAATAAATAAAAACTGCGGAAATGGTTGATGAAACTATACATTTTAAAGCCTAGGCCTATACGGTGTAGTAACAAACCCAACATATTAAACAAAGCATTAACACTTTCTACACTAAGACAATACGAACAGCGGGCAACATTTTAGAGTTTTTTGTGTCAGTAAAACATTTGCAGAGGGCCATTACCCAAATCCTCAATTGAGAGGGTTCTTAAAGAGCTTAAGGGCCTTGCGTCTCATAAGAGAGCAGTCTAAAGAGCGCGTTCAGCTCCGCTGAGCCTTTAATAAGTAAGATACATCCCTGTCCCTCAGTGCACCTCTCTTTAGCTCACATTTCAGTTATGCCTTGAGCGGATGGCACTACCGAAAGTAGGGTGCAAAGGTCTTCTTTTCATTGTACACAACTGAATTTCAATGTCATTCCAAAATTTATCAAACAAAGTAAATATATATGTTGTACACGTTACCGGTTTCAAGCGAGAAAGACGAATTCGAATGTTTTTGTGTATTATTTTTAACCGTCCACGTTTAAATTTTACCTTTCAAAACGTTCTAATTCAGAACACAGTTCGTACTGATTCAAAGACACAGAACGGAAGTAATTTAGCACCATTTGTCCAAGTTTGACATGTTTTGACATCATGTAAATCTAACAGGGGAAATTCATAGAAATTAGTCTGTCTTTTTAATTTCACGAGTATTACATACAGAGCATTTGCATTAATTGCCTATTAGCGCTATCACAAGTTTCTTTTCTTCCGGACGGCAAAGACAGCAACACGATTCAGATTAAGAACAAGGCATAATTTGAGAGTTGGGGTTTTACAGATGAGAACATCGACCCATATGGTCGTGAACCACCAATGAACATGGCTACATCCCTAAATGCATAATGTCAGTTTAAAACAAAGGAAAATGAAGCCGACGCACCGCTGATGCGTTTCCCTGCAGCTGGCAAATATCATGCTCAAGTCACTGAAGTTACGGTGTCTAATCACGCTAATTAGGTTGAAAAGCAAACTTTAAAATCCTTCCCCGTTTGAAACTAACTTTATATCAAAAGTTACGATTTATAAACATTCAATAAAATGAAAGAAATGTGGAGTATATACTAAAATAAATTATTTCTGAAAGGTTTTGTCGAGGATTTTTATTTAGCCTGCGTCTTAAAAATAAAATGTGCAACTAAAACAAAAAAGGGTTTTGCAGTCTGATACCATATGAGAACATTTTTATATATGGAATTAAACAAGTTGTGTTGAAATGTTAAAATACATCTACACAAAGACAAAATCACACATGTATGTGGTTCTTTCAAGAACCCAGAATTCAGTTTTCGGAAAAATGGAGACAAACATTAGCCTACATTACATTTTGACAATCCAAAGAACCAAGAGAATCAACTTAAAAACTTAATTCTTGATTTGAAGATAATTCCTTGCTGAACACAAAGCGCAGCGGGAAAAAAACAGAAAACTGACAACTTAAACTGAAAGTTTTGTTGATTTAACAAAGACTTAATTTAATAGTTAACCAAAGAAAAAAAGAAACATTAAGTCTGTTCCACAAGCAAGTCACTCTTTTATAAATTCCCTTGATAAAAATAAACACAAGATCTGTGTAACTGTCTTCTTTTGGATGAATAAATCAGTGATGTGGAACTTTTGCTCCAATATCTGTCGTCAACATTGTTTTACAGGGTTATTTTACATCTGAGTGATAAGTTTAATTTCATTCGCAAGCTTAATATCCAATTTAAATGCATATGGTATTACAAGTGACACCGTTTTGCATACACTTTAAACATTAGGTGTAATGAGGTTTGGTGATCTCGGGAAATGCGATAAAAGTTTAAATAAAGATTGAACGTGAAGGAGATGAAAATGTATTTTATACCTTGCAATTTTGCACGATTGAGACAGGTAATCAAACGGCTTCATATCTTTGAGGAATTGTTTAAAGGAAAGACTAGAAGTAATTGTTAAACTCGCCCAGAAAACATAAATATCACAAAGAAAATAATTATTGGCGTGTTCCCGCTTTTTGTTTTGCCTGTTGCAGCATGGTGCTTCAAGAATCCTTCCCAAGAGATGCTCAATGTTTTTTAATTAAAACTTGAACATCAAACAGACTCAAAGGGACATAACTTGGGATAAAGTCAGCATTGTATTATCGCAAGATTAGCTACAACTAAATATCCGATTTTTTTATCCTGACGATATAACTCTTATGCTATCTTGAATTGTTTAACTGCTTGTGTGTTTTCTCAATCTCAGCTCAGCACTTTGAATTACTTCACTCGTGGATTATTTACAGTAGAGCAGACACGATTTGTGTCAAAGTTAAAGAAATTTCAGACAAAATGGCTGAGTTTTTCTCCATACGTTTTTAGCGAGATATGTTAGACCACTGGGATTACTTTAATGGTGGTTTGTGATGTCACAGTGCAACATCCAATTAAACTTCGTCCCAAATGACATTCTGACACTGCCAAACCTTGCATGGCATCTCATACACTTAAGTTAAATGTTATTCAATTACTGTTGTTTTTCTTTGTATAGCACGAATAGGTCATTTTAGAGTTTAAAAAAATAATTATATAAATCTAGACTATATGTATTAACATTTTGTTCGACATAATGATTACAGTGTGGGTTAACAATGCTACAGGACGAGCAAAAGAGCTGCAGATTAACAGCCATCAAAAAAGCAATGAATAACTACCAAACACTCATCAAGAGTTTAACATTATAATTGTAATTACTTATATAAAAAGTCACAAGTAGGGAATTATTTTCTACATTATTTTGTTTTGGTAAAGTTAAAGCATTTGAATTATTACGTCAAACATAGTTCTCTCAGTGGGACATCATGAATAATGTAATCTATAGTTCAAGTACACTAACCCTATACATGCCCTATCCCTAATAAAAATAGTTTCTTCTACTATAATGGACGTAAAGTCATTAATATAAATTAATAAATAAAAAAATAAAGCGCATTTCTTTCTTCGTTATACTACGAGTTGCACAAGTTGTTTCAACTTTTTTCTTAAACAACCAAACAAATAAAAACATGAACAAATAAATAAGAAAACTTACGAACTTTTGAGGCTACTCAGTCGGTTTGTTCTGGTGGTCTCTAGATGAAATCGAAATGTTTGTCAGAGGCTTCGTGTCATAGAATGGCACTGGTGTGATGTTGTATGAATGACATGACCATGTCATTTCCTCCCCATTGAGACTCGCTGAGTCCTTTCACCGATATTATTAGCATCTGGGTCAGTCATTATTGTAGTCTATACAGAACAAAACGAACGAGGGGGGTGAAGGAGACAGAGCATTTCCTCTCCTTGTGAGCTTTTCTGAATATTGATCTGAAATACATTAATATAGATGTTGGAGCTGCAGTAGGAGTCTATAGCATAAAACGCATATGTATCACGCTTGGCAGTCATGAGCAGTGGCTTTCATGAGATCAAATGACTGTCAAGACGAATAGTGAAAATCCCAAAACGTTTGTAATAATAGAGCTTCATGTAAATGTCACATATTTTTATGACTTTAAACTTGAGTAATAGAGAACGTAACAAAAACACGGCTTTTGACTGGCTGGAACGTTCTATTTTATGTGCTCACAAAGCGTTGACGCTATTGTGCAGCAGTCGGTTATGCCTGACCTCAGATTCACAATGACAAACTTTTACAAAACAATAACGAGAAAGGATTTCGGGGCGCCCAGTTTTACTCTTACGCTCTTTTCACGCTTCCCTTTCTCTCCGTCGTGCTCTTTTTCTCTCCAAAATACATCCACACGAATGTTTTACAAAAGAAAAAAAATTCCAAATCGAAAAGATTCTGAGGGCAAACAAAGGGCGATACCGGTACAGATAATGGTGAAGTGAAAGAAAAACATTTTAGTTAAAAAAAAACTATAAAATATTAGGTAGCTATGTATGTTCAGGTGTGTTTCTTTATTCGACAGTCCATCAAAATCGTTCATAAAATCAACGGGACAGAAAAGACATTAAACATTTAGGGAAAAACTAAAACATTGAGCACATGGAAGATGGTAGCGGCAAAATAAAAAAAGAATAACGTCTAAATTTGCCAAAATAGTACATATATACTTATATACTTATAAATAGTACATATAAATAGTATATATATATATAATAACAACATATATAATTATACACACACACGCACGTCTTAGTTTTCTATAAAAGTTTTCTACAAAGCACTGCCCAAAACACTTTTAAAACTACAGTCTTGTTTCCAATGTTCCAGTTTCAGAGGTTTATAAATTGTGTTTCAAAAGTGTAAACATTTTTTAATATATGCATTTTATTGTAGCCTTACATTTGGCAAAATATTAAAATGTATGGATGGGATGCTGTTGATTAGAGAAAAAACGAACTCAAAAAAGCTATAAAAAAATTACACAAAGTTTATTAAAAAAAATTTCCCCTTCAATCTCATTCTCTTGACGTGCATCTTATGTCATAAGATCATTTAAGGCCAATATATTTCTCTTAAAAAAAATGTAATAATTTTCAGCTTAAACTGACCTCCTAAACTAGACATGCATTGTCTTTCAGTTCTTCTGATTTGCGTCTTAAGCAAATCTACAAGAAAAGGTGTGTTGCACCCTGTCAAGAGATATAATTAATTTTCATGTCTATTGCAAATGGTCCCACAATTTCAACTAACCTGAAATTGTGATCACACAATTTCAAGATATTTGTATAGGCTACCTTTAAGGCATGCAGATGTTTCGGTCTTGGTCACTTGAGGAAGAGGGACAATAATAGATTATATAAACAAACTACGATTATTAGATAGAAATTGGTTTGACGTAGTAAAACCTTTCTTTGCTGGACAAAATCAAGCCTAAATCAAAACAGCATATTGAGAACTGTGCGCAAAGAGACCATTTTCGACATTAAAGTGATGTAAAGTGAGATTTGGAGAAGTGAATGAACAGATCCGATATACACCTGTTGCACAGACAAGTTGCTTATATCTGAAGGAGCCGAACAGCTGTCTCCTCTCGCGCCATCCCGCGAGGTTTGAAAGATCTGAAGTTAGCCAGCTAACAGAGAATCGACTGAGGCTTTCATTTAGGATTTGTTCTTTAATGTAAGTTATTCGTTTACAACGAAGGTAGCCGCATTGTCATAATGCAAACTTTATCCCAAGAGCCCGGAACATGTGAAACATATATTAGTTCATTAATTTGTATGTTTGATTGATTTATTACTAGTAAGGGCCAACTAATGAAGCAACTTATTTTCATAGAATGGCAGCTCTTTCCATATTCGATGTGCTATTAATTAATCATTCACCCTCTAGGAAAGGTCAGTGATTCAATAATATTTCAAAACACGAAATTATTCAGATGAAAATAACCAATCACTCGTTTGTAACTAGGTTAATTTGATGAGCCACCGCTTTGAAATGGGGATTTTAGACCGTCCTTATCCGACGAGCTACTTTGTTATCGCTTAAGATTGCATGATTTGCATATATATAATATATATGCAAATAATGTACTCTTATTTGGTAGCTATATGATGAACAGATTTAAAAGCTCAACTTATACCTTATACAAAAATATTTAGACAGAAATACCGGAACATTACAAAATAATGGGGATATGAATATACATATCACTGCTCCATAGTCTGAAATAGGAAATGGTCAGTAACCTTTATCCTCATCCTCTGAGTCCCTCAAGGTTTTTCCCCCTATTTCTTCAGTTTGTTTTCAAAAGGGCAACAGGAAGCTGGGGGATCCCGTGTGACCCCAGCATTGTTCTAGGCCCGATATCACATCCATTGACTGGGTCACATCTGTGCTGATCTGAGCTCTATGATCTGTGAGCTGGCAAAAGCTCTTGCACGTATTCACAAATCCCTCTTTGCTTCTGCGCGCGACCTTTTGTAATGGAGAAAACAGAAATTAGAAAAGTTTCGGAAACCCACAAACAGACTTCATTCTAAACTGATCAGTGATAAACTATAATATACAAGAATTATAAATTCTAGAACTAGAACATATTTGTATGACTTTTAATATATGTCGTGAGCCATTATTAATTTAGATTTTGATAAAGACACATGTGACATATTATGTTCAAAGGATTCATAAAAGGATGTTCATAAAAGGACTTATCCCAAACTTATCTTGAACTAAAGTCGTTGCAATTAATAGTCTATGTACAAGCTTTTGTCTTCTGTTTTGTTAAATGGTTTAGCAGGCTGCATACCACCATAAGGAAGCCAACCTGATTCAAGAGTGTTAATCCTCAAGGATTTCTCTAGGATAGAAATTGTGCATCAAATTACCCTGAGCCGCAATATGACAGCCTTTAAAAGTTTTGTGTTTCTTTGTTATGACTGGTTAATGAAAGTGAGAAATATCACGTGAGCAGACTTTCTTCTTAGAAACATTTAGGCTTAAATATTTACTTCATAATTACTTTCTAAGTAAGATTTAAATATTCTTAATTTATCAGATTTGTCTTCACAAAACAAAGCTTTAATGTAATGTTATAAACATCTTATTAAACTCACATTTACAAAATTGTAAATTAAAAAAAGTGCAATAATAAATGTTTAATTTACATACGTACATCATATAACAAGGTAACATACATTATGTATATGTGTGTGTGTGTGTGTGTGTGTGTGTGTGTGTGTGTGTGTGTGTGTGTGTGTGTGTGTGTGTGTTTGTGTGCGTGTGTGAAAACTTAAGAAACCAGAAACTGTTCACTCGTTTTTTCTCTTTTTATAAGAAAAAAAAACTGCCTTTATAGCCTATGCCAAAAACATAGCCTCTGTCAAAAAATTTAAATATTTGAGAAACAAAAATTAGAGCTTTGCACTGGTTTGTATTCAGGAATTGGAGAGCGCGTAAAAAGGCGTTGATTGCAATAAGCTATAGTTAATGTCACTAATAACACGCCTGCACATAACATGATATTATCATAACATTTTTTTTCCTTTTTTATAAAAATGCCTTTATAGGTAGATTATATCTTATTGGAGTCTTTGTGTACAGATTCTATGGCGAGATGGCTAATTTAAACAAACCCAATCTTATATGAAATAGCCCTGCATTTAAAGAAAACACATGTTTTTTACAAGAGCCCTAACATATCTCTGCAGTAGTTAAAATAGGTTTAAATTATGGTTTATCAAATACGATAATTCAAAAGCATTTTAGTATAGCCATAGACTGGTCTAAGCAATTATACAGTAGGCTAATGCAATCATCACAGGCACAAAATGTACCCAGAAATTAAAGACTTGCACTTACATCAGCTTTAAAAGCTATAGACTATTAAAAAATAATTTAAAAAAGACAGTCATATCCTAACCCCTGCTCTTTTGTGCCCAATAATGACCTCACATATAATGCTCACGGTGCTCGAACACCTTACATTCAGAGATCATACCAAGTCAGTAACAAGTTTAACGATTTTAAATAAGAAGTACTCTGTAAACATTATATTCAAAAACTGCATGCCGCATAGCTATTTTCATAAATGTGTCTGTTATCACAAGAATGGTTGTGCCCTGTAACTACATGGCATGTGTCTATCTAGATTAAACAACAACTTTGAATATGCAGACATAGATTTATCTAAACTTACGGTTTTTAAATAAAGCCGAAGATCCCTCAGTAAAGTCGAAAATGAAAACCAAAAGTTGACTTTATTGGTCCACGATTTTCCAGGGACGAAAAAGTGAGCAAAGTGACGTTAGCTCTGCTAATAGGCTACTCAGTAGCTAAAAACCACAATATGGGCCATGCGTCCCCTTTTAGTTAGCCCATCTGATTTGCACCAAGGCCAAAAACCTGTACTGAAACTTTCCAAAAAGCTTCTAAAGTGGTCGTTTGTTTCATTTTGACGCTCCAGGACGCCATGTACGCTCCAAAGATCACTGTTGGTTTGCTTCGCTGGTTTCTTTTAAAGCGCCACAGCCACGTCATCTACTCCTATTTAGAACTACTGGAGTGAATTGCTTTTCGGTGATTCAAGATAACTCTTTGCTAACCGTTATAGCGATAGAATAAAGCGATGAAATGTTTTTTGGATACGAATAGGCTACCCCATTCAAGGACAACCCCTTAACATAACCAGGGACATAGCCTACTAATATTTAAAATGACGGCGGTTTGTTTTTATGTTATATTCATAATGAAGAACGTAATGCATATAGTAAAACATTAAAAACTAAACATGGAAACGGATGGGAAATTAAAATAGCTGTTGTGAGTGATGCTCCATAGAGAGTTGCCGTGCGTAATTAGTTAGTTCATTATCGTACGCAGGCCTAAATACACTGGTGTAGACAGGTTACACAGATTATTGACTTTACCGTAAAAATAGCATAGCAGTCCATACACTTTGTAAGAAATTACAAAATTGGACAGTATGTGACCTACCACCGAATAACGTGTAAGAATGAACACACCCCTCCCCCAGTGCGTTTTATAAACGATATAGTTTCACCAGACTACTCAAAAACACTGTGGATCTACATACAGTCAAATAACCAAATGTGTGTCAAATATTTTGATGATCTTTTTAGTAGTTAGTGATTTGAAACCGCAAAATATTGGGATGCTGAACACTTCTGAGCTATTGAGTACTATCGCTTTAAGTATTGAGAATAAGGCGAGGTTGGGTGCTGTCATTTACTCAAGAGTCACTGGGTCATGTGATAAAATTTCGCTCCATTTATTGGTCAAAGGCACGTGTCTAGGATACCGGACTGCGACGTCACCCGGGGGACTCGTATTAAAAATAAGAACAAAAATCCGTAGTGAAAGTATTCTAGAGCCAGTTTGCGTTTCCTTATTTACTAGAGCAGGTCTGCTGCTTTGATACGGCATCGATTAAATTTGCCTGTATATTTTACCAAGTAGATGTAAAGACAATTGCAAGGGGCACACTGTGGAATTAATTTCTAAAACTATGTTTTTTCTTTTTACGCACACAAGGCGGTTACGTCGTATTTAACCGACAAAAGAATCAGAAAAAAGGATTTGTCCTTTTTTCCTGTTTGTTTCTCCTTGCAGTGAAACTGAGAAATAAGGAAAATATACCACAAAAACTGGAACTCAAACATACGTGTGTGTGCGAGAGAGAACGGGTTAAAACGAACATTTGGAGAGTTTCACTATGGAAGAAAATGATCATAGCAACAGAGATGTGGAGCGCCAGGATTCGGGCGATGAGTCCAATAGGGCTATTCTACCCCTGTTGCAGGCTCCTGGAAACCTACTCCCTCACAGAATCACCAACTTTTATATCGACAACATTTTGAGACCAGACTTTGGTCGGAGGAAAGAAGGAACCAGGCGAGACGAAATTAATATAGTTGAACGAGAGAACCGCTGTCCATCGGCTCCCGGATCAGGGCAGGTAGGAGCTCCAGTGTCAGGGGAAGGAACCTCGAGCCCTCGCCCAGTGAGCGCGTCTAAAAAAACTGATATTACCGCGGACGCACCTCTGAAAACCCGTGCAGAGACTGGAGATCAATGTTTAAGCTCAGACTCGGATTGCTCGCAAAGTAACGCGGCGCAGAATAACCAACCAATGCTTTGGCCGGCTTGGGTATATTGCACAAGATATTCAGACAGACCTTCATCAGGTAAGAATTTGTTTTCAGTTCACAATTCTATTTATGTACACAAATATAACCTGTAATAAAAGTGCGCATGTGTTTTCACTTGAAAGTGAGCGAATAAAACGCTAAACTATTAGGCTACAGTATTTTTGTCGGTGAAAAGGGGGCACGAAAACGAAGAGCAAATGCTCTTTATGAATGTGAAACGGCCCGCCAAGAGTCAGGGAGTTTTCTTTTGTGAAGTATGTTCTATTAAAATAAAATAAAAAATCGTTGTAGTTATTTCTTTTTAAGAAAATTATTAATAATTTAAATCTAATATTTACAAATATTTAAAATATGCTGTTAGACTACATGTGTAGAATTATTAATAAAAACAATACTTTCGTTGTTATTTTAGCATTATTATTTTCACCGTAATAATCATCAGAATTATGATTACTATTATATATTATTTTACAGGTGTAGTAGTAATTATGTAATCAGAAAACCAGAAAAACTACGTTAGTTTCATACGGTGCAATGTAGCCCTTCGATTACGTTTGATTTGACATTTACTAACTTCCCTAAAGAAAATGAAGAATTCCTGAAATTGTAAAATTCTAGGAATGGTAATTATGCTACATTTTATCGTTATTTTCAAAAAAGGAACGGGTAGTTTTGCGCCATTGTTACTTCGATGTCTTTGTTGATATTTAATTAGCATATTTTTGACAATGGAGTTGGACGCACCACAGAAGCTAAATGCTAAATCAGATCTCTTCAAAACTAGCTTCTGATATAAATATGCTATTCTTGCACTTACCGGCAGAAGATATAATAAAAATCTGACAATTTTACACAATATTAATCACAATTTTGACCTGGCTAATTTCGAATGAAGTTCAAATTGCGCACAAATCGGCCTTCCGAAAAAGTAGCATCGCAAGTTTTTTTGTCACGTCGAAACTTCTGATTAATATGTTCTAGGCTACTATAATATGACGAATGCATCTTTAAAAACTTTTAATATTCAGTCTGTGAACATAATTTAACTAAAGTTTTTTTACAATAAAACGTTAGCTAGGGATGAATATTTGGGTCACACTACTAACTTATAGGTGCAGCCTATAAACCCATTATTATTCGAGTAGCCTAGTTTAATAGTTGCTTTAATTGTTTCTTTTTATTGTACGACGTGAAAATATTACTATTATATCATAACAGCAATCTGCAATCGAAATATTCAGCTTAAGCTAAATAAAAAGTGTAAAAACATAGGGCTCATCTCATAGGCTGCCGATCAATCTATTGTCAGCATTCAGGCCACGCGGAAGCTTTGGGTGCACTGGAGTACCCAAGAATGAACTAAAAATAGAGTATGCAGTGGGTAAGCTACTAGCATTGAACGACAGGTGCTAGTCTTAGAGCAAGTTTACAAAAAACGTCCTCTTATAAATGTAGTTCCTATGGTAACAGAAAGAGGGGAAAGCCTCTTTCACCCCTCCCTTTCTTGGCAGTCACCCCCACCCCCACCCAAACCCAAACCACCACTAGCACTACTACACCATGCTTCCATAGTCAAAACTAGAGCACCAAGACTCCTCAAAACATTCGATTTGAAAGAATCATTAATCCAATTAGAGTAACTTTAAACAACGCTATTATTAAAACAACACTGTTTAATATTGTTGTAGCTTATTATTCGTTTATATATTAAGCAACTATATCAACTGATACATTAATATGTTTACGACAAGAGCAAAATGTAATCTCTTTCGTTACTTTCTGAAACGCAGGACCAAGATCCCGCAAACCAAAGAAGAAAACCCCAACTAAGGAAGACAAGCGTCCAAGAACAGCCTTCACAGCAGAGCAACTCCAGAGACTCAAGAACGAATTCCAGAATAACCGTTACCTGACGGAGCAGAGGAGACAAGCGTTGGCCCAGGAACTCGGCCTCAACGAGTCTCAAATCAAAATCTGGTTTCAGAACAAAAGAGCGAAGATTAAAAAAGCTACGGGGAGCAAAAACTCGCTTGCGTTGCACCTGATGGCACAGGGACTGTACAATCACGCCACAACAGCAAAGGACGACAAATCAGACAGTGATTAACGTGAAGGACAGGACATCTGAAATGCAATAATTCTAAACAAGGGCCAGTGTACAAAATACCAGCATTAAACGGAGGAAAACTATATGTATGAGAATTGATTCTGCAATATTATATGTATATATACTTTATGTGTACGGTGGTGTCAAACTTTTTCAATTAGCATCACTGCTGTACACTTACTGAAACTTCAGATATAGTGCGGGAGGAAAAGGACGCTTCTTTATTTAAAAAGAAAAGGGGAGCGATTTGATTGACACTTGACGTTGAGCCACATGTGAACGTGTTTAATCCATGCTGAAGTCCAAAGATTTTTCCTGCTGCATTCAGGCGACTGTGATTTAAAATAAATGGTAAAAAAATGTTTTATCTGATTTAGATGTTTGTTTGTTTCCATGCATAATTTTATTACTGGATGAATGTGTTACTTTATCGACTTGAGTTGTGTTACAGAGACATGGTATTTAAAAAAAGACAACGTTGCATATCATCATATCATGCTTACAATAATTCAGTATATTGTATTTAAAAGATCTATGGTCTAAAATACTATCCGTCATGGATGCTACACATCCAGTGTCCTCACATTTTCAGGAAATAGATAAGACATCTGAATGCATATGAGTCAGTAAACCTCAAAACCACACTTCTAATGCAAGTACTTGACTTAAGTTGTTGTCTGTTGGATTTAGCTGGGAATGTACAATAAACGTTTTCTCATCTTCTTTTTCCAAATGGGTATCCGGCAAATTTTTCTTTTATTTTTCCTTTAAAGAAACAGTTTTGTTCGTTTTTAATACTGTGAAAGTGTGAAATTATAATTGTTACTTAGCTGAAAAAGCAACTCTCCTAAAATGTTATTAGTTGGATATTAACATTTAACATTTTTGTCAGAAGTGGGTATATTACAGAAGTGCCCCCCCCCCCCCCCTTTATATATATATATATATATATATATATATATATATTAATTTACACATTGTGAAAACAAAGGAGCACAACTGCCTACAAAATATTGGCAACAAATTTGTAAATTAAACTTTAAAAAGATCCAGATTTAGACAAAAAAAAAAAATTAAAGGATCTTACATGTGTTGCAAAACAATAAAGACGGAAAGAGAATAAAGAACTGAACTTTAGCAAGACGCGAGTGTAAGAAATTTAAACGGTGGTGACTGAATGATAAACAGACCTTTTTTAATTTATTTTATTTCATACCAGTGTCGATAGGATTTAGTTTGACATTAAACAGAGGTAATTCATTAGATTATTCGTGTAACAGTTTCAAAAGAAAAAGTGGAATGCAATACGATTTATTGTACCACTTTGCAGAGCTTATAAATAATGTTTTAAAATTGTCAGAAATGTCTAAATAGAAGGCAATGGCAAGTAGCACAACAAAAAGGCAAAATAACAACTTTAAAATGTAATTTGTGCTTTTCATAGAATCAAATTCAGCCTCTAAAAGTAGGCGGGGCATACAAAGCACGAGGTTCTTTAGCTAATAAAATAGATGAAATAGTCCTACACTGGGATGCAATCACTTTTGCAGCCAAAAGAACTGGCTTTGACTCCCAATTATTGTTTGAGTCGCACCGCAACTGAAAAGCACAAATAAAACATAGTTTATTATACTTTATTGTATACATAGTTCAACATTTGAGAAAAATAAAACTCCTAAAAAAAATTAACAAATCTTACAGTCAAACATAAAATAAAAAATTAGTATTAGGAAACCAATGTTTGTGTACTTCAAAACTAGAAGGTACTGCATGAGCCGCAGCAACAACCAGTTTACAAAACTTGTGTCTTTGGTGAAACTCAATCTATAACAACCTAAAGTCATTTTTCTATTTTTATGGGACATGCTACTCATCTGGTTCTGTCCTAAGGCGTCTAATTGGATTTGAATAATATTTGAAAATGAATAAACAAACTAAACTATGCTGTATAAAACCAAATTTAGTCCAACTGCCAACACTTGGGGGAGTCCAAATGCCGCTAATAGATGTAATTTCACTCCTGAAATTCTGAGTATTAAAAAAAACGAATAAAAACGTTACTACTGAAAAAAAATAATACTTTAAAAACGATGACATTTTTGTTTCCACTGCGTCTAATTTACATACAAGGTAGGCTATAACTACAAATACGATTTATCACCCTGATAAACGATAAAGTTGCCTAAAGCGTCCAAACATAAACCTATGCATAACTTTGCACAGAAACTGAGGTGCTGTCAATATCGAGTTAAACTTAGTAAATATTGCTCTAGACAGGGTTTACTTGCCATGGTTGCACTCGTAACCTCTACCAGAAACTTTACACATACTTCAGTGTTACCTGACACCACGAAAACATTTCTAGAAAAGTCGTAGGCTATTACTAAAAAGGTCCAACAACAAAAGGCGAGCTATCTCTGAGAACCTTTCCCAGCATTGACCTGTTCCTCAATGCCAGAGAATCTCATCTGCATTTCTATTCTTGCCAAGCTTGTATGTGGAAGTAACGCCCAACGGTCACTGACTTGATGAGCTTCACTGGGAAGAAAAAGGCAGTTGCCGCTCAGACGCACAGCGAGGCTCCTGAAAGAAGTCTGTGGCCGGGAGACCCCGTTGAAGGTCAAAGCCTCCTGTCACAGCTGCAGGTGGCTCATTTCACTTCAGCCACATTTCATCACCTCCGAATTCAGCACGGATCTTAAAGGCATCTCATTAATTGGGTTCACTTCAAACACGAACAGAACATTTCTAGAATCGGAGTTGAGATGAAATGCTGGAAGGAACTCACATCCAGTTTGGATGGAGAAACTCCTGAGGACTCTCACACTTCCCTAAACTATTTTGTCTGGACAGTCATACAGCCAACTTCTGGTTGGTTGTTTGGACAGACAAAATATGAAGCGTCAAAAGCCTGGCTTAAAAAGTTTGATGTCTATCCCAGTTCCTCCAACTCACACTATGGTTACCTCAGAGATTCTGATCTGGATGTGAAGAGAGATACTTCCCTCTCCCTAAACAGGTCTTTCCAAAGTCTGAATGGCTGGGGCTCCTGAGGCCAGTCATTCTAGAAAAGAAAATACATATCAGAACGGTGTTGATCTCCCTTGTCTACGTATCAGAGAAAGGCCTATCTTGTCCCCTTTCCAACTGAGTCATTTATCTATAGTTTTCGAATGCTTCCTAGTCAAACTTGAATATGCAATGAAGAGCTGGGGCTTTGTGGCGGAAATATAATTAAGGCAGTGAAAGATGTAGAGGGTGAAGAATGGGGATGACATCAGGCCAATTTCACACTTGGCACTCGGATGGCCAAGCCAAAGCCAGGCTCTTGCCACGCAACACAGATCAAAGCACACTGCCAGTTCAGAAAAAGCAAAAAAGGATTTAAGTATGCTAATCTCCAGGACAAATATATTTTAATCTTGTTAGAATACAAGTTAACGCCACAGCTCAGCGGTTGAACTTTATAGCGAATTTAAGGGAGAGATCAAATTTCACTTACATTTTTTCAATGTGTATAACTTCAGGTCCATTCTGACTGACTTAGGTAATTGCACAAAATGGTTAATCACCCAAATGACGTGATCAAGAAAAAAAGCATAGCGTTTACTGAGGACATCTCCACTCAAGCTCTAGCAGATAGCATGGACGCATTTTGTATGCATGGGAAATTGATGTTTAGTTGTCCAGTCCCCTTTGTTTTGAGTCACAGCCCACTGCACCTTGGTAACACTTGATCTGTCATACTTAAGCTCAAAGCACATACACAGAGCTGGGTAAACACAATAGAAATAAGCTACTTTGTTAGGTCACAACCAACATTTTAAACAGCAGGCAGTTTCCTGTGAAGGGTTAGTTTTGGCACACCAAATTTTCAAGTGATTTGACGACTGAAAATCTTGCAAGAACAGCAAAGTTCATCTTAGAATTCAACCATTACATAACTTTGAACTTTTGATGGTGTTCTTCAGGCATTTCATTAGCTGATCTAGCACTTTTGGGACCAAAAACCTTGCAAGGGCAGCCATTTATTCTCAAGGTTACTAGTCTACAAACACTTTAAAAATCATTAAGAATGGTATATGTTTGTTCTAATAAATATGTTTTCAAATGACTTTTCCTAAGATTACGCATTAAATTAAGGCAAAAAACAAAGAATAAAAATAATTGCTTCATAAATTTACTCATTTACATCAACTGATCATCTAGAAATGTCCAGGCGTTACATTTCCTAAAACAAACAGGCATCATGCAGATTCCTTTACATAACCTTGTGATATCTAACATTTTCCCCACTGCGCACAGAGAGCAGACTTGTTAATGCGACAATATCAGAGAAAGCAGTGAGCATTGTCATTTTCCCCCTCAGTGATTTGGCTGACACCCATATCCAGACCAACTCACAGAGCTGAGCAATCATGGCGTCTCTTGCTCCTTTACTCTCCCAAAACAGGACCTGCCCCTGTGCTGCCGCCACAGCGGCGCATGCGTAGTTCTGCATGGAGGGAGCTGTGAGGGAAGGGTGCGAAAGGCATGCCATCATGCTTACCCAGCGGCCATGTTCAAAAGCCCGACTTGGACAGACGTGGGACATCAGAACGAAACAAGCAGACTGCGCTGTGAAACGATTTGGGACAATAAAGTCTTGCGTCTTACATGCCTGTTAATAGTTTCTCACACAGATGATTCTGAATTAGGAAAAAAGTGTGATGCTTGAAAACAAATCATTCATTTAACCTCTGTTTGAAATATTTTATTTTCTTTTATCACGGGTAAACGTTTCATAATTCACACTGATAATACCACAGTTAATGCCATGTCAAGATTAAAAAAGAACTAAGGAATTAAACATGTGAAAGTCTTCAGAATAAAATCAGCATCAATATTTACTTACTCAGTAGTTTTTATATAAAGGTAATACAGGAAGAGTGTCCACTAAACAGCAGTGGAAGCAGTTGTAATATGCTTTACTAACGTCAAATCATTTTTATCATTATACTTTTAAATTACTAAATTCAAAACATTAACATACTTTAGGAAAATATATTTGATGTCTTCATTTTTGGTCCAGGTTTTTGAGTGTTCTTCAACAGACGCTAATGTGAAACTAAAGTTCGCTGTGCTGGAAAACAGAGCTCTTACAGTGACCTGGATATGCGAAGAAAACAAGAAAGCATAGAATTACAAAAGCGTTTGATACAAAAATTTAATACAAAAAAGGCTAAGCCTTTAACTGAGGTTCTTGCTACATTTTTCAACACAAAATTCAGAAAAAAAAAATTGACATTGACATTGTTATATTTTGTTGTCAAAGACACTTGTTTAAAAGGACTTTTGTCATTATTTTTTATACAACTACTTGGAAAACCAAATAAACACGGCTCTCTAAGATTTAGATATGGCAGGCACAAATTTAAAATATAAATCTGTATTTAAAAAAAACATTTCTAATTAATTCGCATTGAATTAAAAATGTACAAAGTACATTAAAAAGAAGATATGTGACCCTGGACCAGTCATAAAGGTCAATTTTCTGAAATTGAGATGTATACATCATCTAAAGGCTGATGGCCAAGATACAACAATTTAAGAATCTGAAATCTGAGGGTGCAAAAAAAATAAAAAAAATAAATAAATAAATACTGAGAAAATCGCCTTTAAAGTTGTTCAAATGAAGTTCTTAGCAATGCATATTACCGGTAAAAAATTAATTGATATATTTATAGTATGAAATTTACTAAATCTCATTATGAAAGATGATCTTTAACTATTATCCAAATGATTTTTGGCATAAAAGAAAAATGTATGATTTTAACCCATACAATGTATTGTTGGCTATTGCTACAAATATACCAGTGCTACTTATGACTGGTTTTGTGGTCCAGGGTCACATATTATATATGGGTATATTAATCTAATAATAATTTCTGCACACTTTCCCACTCTTTGGCTAGCAATAATGCTATGCCTAAATTTACTAAAATTCCAGCAAAATGAAATTTAACACAATTTTGCTTAAAGACTCCAAGCGTTTGTGGATTTGAATGCAACTAAGTTTCAAGAAACTAAACTGCAATACAGAATTTACAGGTCAACAAATTAGTGAATGCTGTATAAGGCAAAATGTGAAAAGAAAAAGCTACATGTAAAAATCATACATCCCATGGGGTCAGAAGTTTAATTTTAAAAAGCAGAAAATAAAAATAAAAACAATTGCGGAGTAACTGTTTAAACAAAAAGAAAAAAATACATATATCATGGTTTAATGTAAAGCACAAAAAAATTCATGATCATGAATCATAATTAAAAATGGAACACACTTCATGCACATGACAAACCAAATTCAGGTTTTCAGTGTAAACATGCATAACACACCAATGAATAAAAGGTATGTCACATCATACGTAAATACCTGAGACTTCACTGCACAATGTCTTGGCCACATGGTCTGCCTCACTGGCGAAGAGAGAGATGATATCATCTTCCAGCTCTTCCACAACGCTTTCACACTGCAATAGACATTTTAAAAAATATGGTTAGCATTCTATGAGCATGTTGACCGAATATAAGCAAGAAGCAGTGGTCAATCAAATCAGTGAAAATACAGTAACGGGGCAGCCATCTTTAGCACTATAGATGTGCAAGTCTGCCATCTTGGATGGTTCATGAGGCAATTTACAGGCAAATGGCATATATTCATTTTATTATTATATAAAAATAGTCTTGTATTTTATAATAATCTTGTAAAGAAAACATAAAAAAAAAGATATATAAATTTAATATAATATAATATAATATATATATATATATATATATATATATATATATATATATAAAAAACACCCAGTCCAATATAAATGCTTACAGTATATGCCCTAGATGCTCATCTTTGTATTTAATGAAATCAAATAACAAAATAAAATGAATAATAATAATAATAATAATAATAATAATAATAATAATAATAGTATTGAATAAAAAAAAAAAAAAAGACGTCAATATTGAATATCTCAGTTTTTATAAATGTTTCAAAGGCCTTCAAAAATAAAACTTAATTTTTTTAGTTTTTTCACTACAATTTATGATTTGTAGTATATGATACTACAAAAGCATACTATGACAAAACCAAAAAACAAAATAATTACAGAAATAAAATAAAAAACGTTTCTGAAAAAAAGTGGGAAACTCACTTTTTATCGTTATATCACAAATACTACTATATTCAATGACAAATATCTAAAATGTATACTCACAGCAAACTTCAAGGCACTGGAACTCTCTGGTCCATCAAACTTAAAATTTTTGAAATCCGGAAAATTCCCGCCATCATTTGCTCTCGGTGCAAATCTCTTGTAGCTCTTTTCTTTGGTGTCCGGGTCCTCATAGAGAGCATAATCGCTCATGCTATTGCAAACTTCGTCCAGCAGTTCAGTTAAGTGAGTCTCAGACCTAGCAAGAGGAACCTATCAGAAAAAGAATTCAGAATAAAATAGAAGTTGAGTAAGTTACCAAAAATCGAACCTCTCCTTAAAAAAAAAAAACCTAGCAGGGCAATAAGGTCACTTAGATGACCTTTCCTTCCGTTCCCATCTAAACACATCCCCTGTGCCACGACGCTGACTTTTAACCTGCATCTCCAAAGTTGCAAAAGTAGATCCCCTTGCCTTGGCAACAGAACAAAAACACACTGTGGTGTCTAGACAGGTCAAGGTGCACCCTGCTCCCGCCCCTTTGGCCTCCCCCGGAAGGAGAAAGGGGAAAGGGTGACGGGGGGCGGAGAGAGTGAAAAGGCTGGAGAGTGGGGGGTAAGCAGTGGGGAGGGGAGTTGTCAACAGCAGCCAAGTGCAGGGTAAACAGTGGAGTCCCATCCTTTGGTTCTCTTGGGCAGCTCATCTCTTCCACCCTCCAATGATCAAAGCAGGAAGTCTTCCTTGTCAGGCCAGTCAAAGGGTGCCGGGGTTGGGGGCGAGGGGGTTATTGGAAAGAGGACAGGTTGCAGATGAGCTGGATTTTCTTGCCATGTAGATATATCCCTGACCCCATTGTCCCCTTTCAGACACAGTATGGACCCTTCCGGTCTCACTGATTACATTATGAGGGCGTCTCTACCCCCTCAACTCTTGTGAGGCTCGCTGACATAAAGAGGCTTCCGTGGCTCGCTGCCATCTGGTCACAAATAAGATAAAAGGTCCCATGGAAGGACAGCAACCTATCCACACATCCCCCATCTTTTTAATTAAAAAGCTGAATGCGCTTCGATGGATCGCAAGATAAGACAATATACGAACAACTACGAGCACGAAAATCGGCAAACGCAAGATCGCCGATCGCTAGCCTATCGGTGCGGGACGTTTAAACCCTATCAATATCAAACAATAAGGGTATAATGACATCCTCGCCATTAAAAATAGATTATCATATTTGAGATTTTCACCAATTATGCTTCTAAATTCAACTCATTAAACTTTAGGAGACTTTGGGCTATCCACCAGAGAACAATGAGAGAGATTCTGACGCGCACAAAAGTCCAAAAGCAATAAAAATCTCGCCTTCGGATCTAGCAGAGGACGGCTTGTGTGCCGCATCCTCTGCCGAGTCCTTATCATGCAATCCTGAAAATGGTGGGGAATTAAATTCCTCCCCGTAACAGTCTGAAGGGTTTGAATAGAAGCTGTCAATAAAGAATTTCTGTAGGAATAAAGAGAAGGGGGGGCAAGGCAGCCCAGGCAGAGAAAAGGCTTCTCAGGGATGCCATCCTTCACTGAATTCCCATTGGAGAGCCAGGCATCATTGTAGTGTTGGGACACAGGGCATTTCATTTCACCGCCTTAAATCCCTAAAAAAATGGCTAAAAAGTCTGAACATGCACATAGATCGGATATAGGATCTGATCAAGAGTTGTTGAATGATTATTTATACATAAATTGACCTTTCAGTGAAGCCGTTGAAGGTTATCTTTGGTGAATCTGCAAAAAAACATGGGGCTCGTCACAGGGGTTCACCTACAGCTTCTGGGCAAGTGAACCAAGCCAAGTATGAAAAGAGAAACAGGGAGGGATTTGGCGAGCTTTAATTAGCATTTATTTTTAAGTGAAGTCACTCTCAGGGAACAGTGAGCGAGTTCTGCTACACTGCTTCTGCTTTGCTTCCTTATTATTGAAGAGAAATGGGATACTCAGGAACCAAAGACCAAAGCAGTTAGATGGAAGAAGTCAGCACGTGGATCAGGCTTCATTTTCCGGCACCACTGGTTAGGTGCGTAAACATTAAATTCAGTACAGACATGTAGAGCGCAAAACTGTTTCACTCTTTACAGTGTGGCTCTTAGCTTTTTCAATTTGTAATGAAAGACAAAAACTTGATATTGACCAAAATCATGTTTCAGCTCCCTGAGCTGCAATTTAAAGTATAATATGCAATTAAAACCTAAATTCCTGACTTCACCTCAATGAGCTGATAAATGACGAATTAAGAAAAAAGACAGATGCATGAAACAAAAAATTAAGTACTTCATTAATCAACTGTTTCATCTGCAACGAAGCAAGACGTAACAGATTTAACAGGTTTCTTTCTCATCCCTAACAATACCTGTAATGCTTTTTGTTTGTTTGTCTGTTTTTTACCCAAACAGATCAATCAATAGGTAAGTTCAAGCTTCCCATTAAGTCCCATCGTCAATTAGGGCAGAGCATTACTCGCGTTACATTTCCCACCAAACAAGCTAACAAACATTTTACTCACAGTTGAAATGGCCTAAATAGGGGAGGGGAAAAGTCAGAACTGAACAAACACTTGTTATTAGGCAGCAGTTACAATCAAAAGGGGATTAACCCCTAATCAATAGTGGAGTCGGGCACCTAATGACAGTCCCTGGATACCAGGGGTCAGGGCTTAGAGTTCATTGGGTCTGACCTTTACACATTGACACCACTGCTGAGAAGGAAACAGTAAAAATGGCTCCCTTTACTCAAGTAAACAGAACAAGCTTATACACACCAGGAAATAGCTACGTAGCTACGTAAGGCAACTAATCACTAAATAAACACACAAATCCTCAGAAAAATACTCAAATACGCAATTTACAATTACATCTTAATAAAAATCCATTTTAGAAGTGAAACAATTTAGATCAGTATATTGTAGAATAATGCAATTGACAGCGAATCATACCTTTTTGTCCGTAAGACTTCCATCGGGTTTAAGTCTGAATCCACCAACATGAATCGTCTTTTTTGGATCAGTTTGACTTATTGAATAATTCAGCTCCTCTGCAATCGCCATGCAGGCTAAGAAAAAAACAAAAAAAATAATTTGATTTAATCGTTTAAACACTGGTAGTCAAAAAGGAGAAAATTGCATCTTGACAGTATACAAATCAAAATATTTTTTCATCAGGAAATAGAAGGAAATGTATTAAAAAAAAAAAAAAAAAAAACAACTCTACATTGTACTGCAATAAACATGGCCAAATATAAATTTACGATAAGATAATGTTGGACGCCTATTTGTACAATCCAAGATCAGGCCTAGGTTTTTAATCATGAACTAGAACTAGAATCAATTTCGTATTAACTTTCATTGCATGTACTTTTTTAATGGAAAATGGCAATGGCAAAAACGCTATGCTTCTGGTAAAATCTTGAGTTTACTGGTGCTTAGTCATGCTTGCTATATTACCATGGCAACTGCCAAACCTGGGCGGAGCTTAAGTAGGATTTATGTGAACCAAGCTTTGCACCCTTTGACTCTCCAAAAAGGCTTGGTCCTAGCATTAGTTTCACCAAGTTTTATTATTTTGCAATAGTAGCAATATCATTCAATAATAGAAACCAACAGGGCTTTTTTGAGTCTTATAATCTTAGTCCTGCAAAGTGACCAGAATGGAATACACATTTAAATTGTACATTTACCATACAAATTAACTTCGGAATCCACTGAAAGTAAGAAATGAAATCTATTCACATACAAGATGGTAGAAATAGTTCGTTTCAGTGTTGGTTTAATGTTGGCCTTTTATATCGACGATTCATATGAAAAACTAGTCAGTAAAATTAATAAACTAGGATACATATTTGCTTGTCTTAGTTTAAAATATCTAAATTTAGAATGGAAAAGAAGAATTTAGTTTAGAAAACTGGATTAGACACTTTGTTCGGTGGCAAGGAAAAAACAAAACAAAAACAAAAATTGTAATAACCTACCGCATATGTTAAAATGCGGAAATTACGGTTTAAAAAAAATCCATTGACTAAAAACCTGTACATACAGTAGTCATCACTACTAGAAGATCTAAATTTGCTTGGAAAAAACAAGTGAAACTTGTACAAACTGTATCAGTGCAATATAGCACTTAAATATGATTACACTTATGTTGAGTTTTGTTTTGAAGAACTGCAAGTAATCCGTGAAACCAAAATACAGAAAACAGAAATAATACTGCAAGTTGGGATGTATGTAAAACTCACAAAAACGTTATGGAAAAAACTAAACCATCTACTATTCCAAATGGCCAATCCAATTTAAAGCAACATGAAAATATTCATTTATTATTTAGAGCTCACTCCAAGTACTTTGATTATATCAAACTGAAGTTGACACCGCTTAAGGCACGAAACACATTTTTAAAACAAATATTTCCATGATGACAAGAAGAGCTAAAAGAAGTCAAATTCTGTTTTTAACTTAGCAGGCTCAACTACAGTTAATCTTAAAAAGATTTTTTTTGCAATACTTGCACAATCGGTTACCATTGAATATGTGGTTGTTTGCTTATGAAATATATATATAAAATATAAAAAAAAAGGAAGGATTTGCAACATTTACAGTGCATTTTATTCCATTTAAAAATTGTAACCTAAATTATAGAACTTTGCACATGTTGCCTTATGAGAAATACAATTATTATTTATTTATTTTTTTTAAATCCCAGTTTTTTAAATCCCACGATTTAGTAAATTTGGCATTTAGCAAGCCATTGTTTATCTTTTCAAATAGTGAATGGATAAATTAAGTGAAAATCTGCATAATTAGATGAGTTACAACAAAAATGTTAAAAAATTGACTGTTTAATAATTCTGAATTTTGTGAATTAGGTCCTTATAAAAAAACGGGAGTATCTTTGTTAAACCACTCACTTAGAAAATATTAGCCATATAAACGGTTGATCAAACTACTCCGGATTCTGAATAAGTTGCCATTTAATTCATGCGCATGCTCCCCTTTATCTGCACTGATGCCACAAAAAAATATGAGTTTAAATCAAAGTGAAAAATTAAGAGATAAAAATGACTAGAAACAAGAAATGTTTGAAATAGAAATGTTGTAATGATCAGCTCAATCATCAATCATCATTTACTACAGCATTACAAGTCATTTGCGTGTGTGTGTGTGTGTGTTATTATTCATTCATTTAGAAACTCCATGTAACATCAACTCACCTGAACAGTACAATGCTTCATCTCTCTTTGACTCTGTTGTACTGGGCAACATGAATACTGCCACAAGAACAAGGCAAACGTGTTTAATCCATGGTGACATGCTGATCTCCTGAATGAGGAAAGGAAAACACGGTGAAGGTAATTGCCTTATTCCATTTCATATAGACAAGCTAACGGTAACCAACATAAAACACCTAGTTTGAGTGAACAATTGTCTAAAAGATCTTACTTAAGCAAACTCAGCTATTACATAAAGATATTCAAATTGGAACCAGTTAGTCAACGGTCTGAGTGTATTAGCTTTGCATATATTAAAAACAGTGTCTGATGTTCACACAGCCCTGTATGGACAAAAATATGGGATAAATATAATAAATATTGTACCATAATACATATATACAATAACAAATCTATGAAACGCCACAATTACAATAAGTATTCATTTGCTGAGAAACTCAAGAAACTCAACTGACACAATAATTCAGATTACAACCTTGAAAATGTATTTCAAGCAATTATCTGGTGTACTTTATGCATAATATCTATTGCTGCTCTTTAATCAGTTAAACTTGAAAACTTTAGGGGCTTTTCATAAAGTTCCGAATGAACTAGCGCCCCCAATTGACCAACACCACTATTTTTGTTTATCTACGGTGTAATTTCCTTTTAACACTGATGTTCCGATAACCAAAACACTGACTCATCGCAATATATGCATTTCTGCCATTTAAAAAAGTTAAGCTATATTTTAAACTAATTACTAGTCTAAATGTAATGCCATCCAAGCAGGTGTCACCAAATAGTACGCTCTGAATACTCAAGAGTAAAACTTGGTGCACCTGCTCCACCTGTTTCATTTGTTCAGGTGCGTCTGAATGAATGAGCAGCTCAAAAAAAGAATTAAAAATATACATATTTAGGATTTGAAAGGGTACAGTGGCCAACCTGGCGTTTATATACCTGTCGTTATTAAACTAAAACATTATGAACAGTCGATGAAGTGTTTACTGTCTTACCTGAGACGTTACGTGTGAACAAGAGGTGAGTGAGGCACAGGTAAACGTTTTCGTTGCTACAAAAAATGACTGAGGCAAAACAGGGTATAACTTCGATACCAGGTAGCTTACACAATCCGTCTGAAAAATGAATAACAAATGCGCTTCCTATACAAAAAGCATCGACTATCGACGTGCCGGTCTGTCGTGCTGCCACGACCAGCAACCTTGCTGGCCGCACTGTGAATTGACAGCCGCGACATCCAATGAAATCACAGAATTCTGACTCTTATCCAATGAGCACAAAGAATGCTTAGACATTAAATACCCGGATTAGAAAGTTCCTAGACACCAGTCGACCAGATAATAGGAAACATTCCAGCCATGTGACAGTCAAGCATTGGTAGGAATCATCTGTAATATGAATAATCATCCCATGACAGAAAAGTTTCAGAAATAATATTGAGTTTTCAATAAAATAAATAAAACGTAATTTAATTTTGTTTTCTGCAGACTATGAAAGAACTACTCTCAGGTTAAACTAAATGGTAGTTCATGGTTTAGCTGTAAGGTAACATGTGGAAGTAGAAAATGTCAACAGATTTAGCATTTTTATAAACTAAATTAAGTCTGAATACTGTTGGCTGTGTGTTTTGTGTAGACGCCACAAACAAACACAATTAGGATGGCAGCAGCAAATGCAATCTAATTGAAATAAACACTCTAATTGATATCATTGAAAACGGTGCTTAACTTTATGACAAAACAAATATTTAACAAAATAATAGATTCATTTTGAGCCATGACTTTAATTAATCGTTTGTAAAATAAATAAATAAACCCTCATACCTCTTATTTTGTACTATAAAACTATATATATATATATATACACACACACACACACACACACACACACACACACACACACACACACACATATAGGTTATTTATTCACTGAAAAACGTAGGCCTATGCTTTAGTAAAAGAACATTGACGTTACAGGTTTGTTTTAAAATTCTATATTTGCATAAAACAAAAACAATATTTTCGTGCCAACGAAAACGAATCTTAAATATTTGTCAAGTGTATTTTCAAAAGTTGTTTGGGTTTAGTTTTTTATTACCCACAATCCCTTGCATTACTCTCTTTTTCATAACTTTTTACATTTGAACCTTTAGTGTAACGTTACACCAGGTCAGGCTGTGTATGATGCGTATCTATAATGGAAAATATTCAAGGTGGGCAAATTGTTCTTCTACAAAAGCCATACTATATTAATGTTTTTACCGTATAGATAGCGGTACGTCAGCAGGCTGTTCAACGGTGCTCCGTAGTCACGTGAGTGCTGAACGTTGCAATTCCTTAAGGTTAATTTCATATTTTCTGCATTATTTGTTTGTGTATCTCCTTATTCAGCACATCGCAAAGTTACTATGTGAAAAACCGAACAGTTTGGAGATACCCGACCTATATCTTAGATAACACCTAAAACCTTCAATACTTAACCATAACACTAACATATAAAGTGTACAATTCAGAACATTAATTGGCACAAATAGCAATATTTGCATAAAAAAGCTGTACGTCAAACAAAACAATTTTCAGAGCGTACTGCGCATGAGCAGCGAAAAATCAGTTGTTGATCATGTGACTCACGTAGCGTTTTACAGGTGCCAAAATATTGCAGTGCAGATTTATGTTTCTTGAACAGTTGAACTTGTACCTTGTTTCTTTCTAAAACAGACAGAATTATTTGTGCAGAAAGGCATTAGTAGTATTTCGGCTCTGGTACATTTACATTAAGTAATACAAGTTTTGCTACACTTAATGCTGCAAGCACGCAGCACGCCACGCAATATAATTACCAATTATAATATAAATACCACGCGATATAATTCAAACAAACAAAACGTGATTTGTTCTCTTTACAGAGAACAATGAGGTTTATGACAAGCCTGGCAGAGAGAGGTTTTGCAGAGAAAAGTATCAAGCTCAAGATATGAACAGGTAATGCTGCTCTGAACTTCTGGTTTAAACTGGTCTTCCCTAATATACTATATATTATTTTTATCTGTAAAACTAGCATAACTACTATCCAGAAATAAAGAATAATCTGTATTTCCATCTATTAATATTAATTGGCATAGACATGAGATAGACAGCAGGACCCAGGACCACAAAACCATAAGGGTCATTTTTTTAATGATGTTCTATACATCATCTGAAAGCTTTCCATTGATGTATGGTTTGTTAGGATAGGACAATATTTGGCAAATATACTATTTGAAAATGCAGAATCTGAAGGTGCAAAAAAATCTAAATATTGAGCAAATGGCCTTTAAAATTGTCCAAATAATATAGCGATGCATATTACTAATTAAAATTTAAGTTTTGACATATTTACAGTAGAAAATGTACAAAATGTCTTCATGGAACATGATCTTTACTTAATATCCTAATGGCTTTTAGCATAAAAGAAAAATTGATAATTTTGACACGTACAATGTATTGTTGGCTATTGCTACAAATATACCCGTGCTACTTAAGAGTTGTTTTGTGGTCCAGGGTCACAAATAAATATGTAATTTTGGTAAAGATGTACACAATTGATCTCATTTGTGCTTTTAAGTTCTTTTCTTTCTGTGAATATGAAAATCAATACGTTTCTAAATGACTTGGTGGTCTTTCTTTCCTTATAAAGTGATTCAGAGGAAGACGTTCTGGTGGATGACTGGCTGACATCCAAACAAGTGAGTGCTTAAGCTATATCCAAAATGCTGCGTATACGCTTGAATAGATTTTCGTCCTCTGTCTTGCACCTAGATGTCTGCATCTTGTCTTGAAGATCATGTGAAGTGATTGCATTCTCAGTGCACAGTCGGATATGCTGATAAACAGCAGTAAATAGCTGTTAAGATGCCAGGTCTCAGGTGATGGTGTCACATTCTGCCTCAGGATTGTGACAGGTGGTTTCTTCACAGGGCCAGCTGTCCTATTTTTTGCACTTAATGGTATATTATCTGCTAAATGTGTCCTACGGCACAAATACAAGGTGCTCTGCAGATAAAAGGACCCTACTACTAGAAATAGCTTTAACTATGGCAGGTTCGAGGTCTCTTGAGGATCCACTAGATTTTACGTGAGAGGAGCTATAAAGTCTTCACTTTGCTTTAATAATTGAGAAGACTAGCTAAAAATCTAGCTCATCATTTAACAGTGCATCAATATTTATCTTGTACTTTTTGGGAGCTGAATCTCTTCTTTTGGATTCATCTTTTTATTAGGCTTTACAAATACCCTTTAGATTATTTAATATGTGAGCATACTGTTCAACAGATGTATGATTGATTTATTTAAAAATACCAATAAGAATTCATTTTTGGATCAGGCAGCAGTCTTAAAAAGTCTTATTCAAAATTTATAGATGTAAAGTATTACCACAGTATTGACTGGTAAACCAATATAATAAAATATACATTAGTATAGAAGGTGAATAGGTTCTCGTTCACATGAATCTGTGTTGAAAAGACTATATCAGCAAAGATCAATTCTCAATTAGAGTGTTGGTTGGAAAGTGCTTAAATTGAGGGTGTATTTCTCAGGATTCATTGGACACATCAGATGAAGAGCTGAACGATGACCTTTTGCGTAGCGATGATGAGAACGAAACTATGAGGTAGGGTGAACTTTTCCTGGTCTGTAGGTGAACTGTTAGATAAAGGTTGATTTTTGATGCCCCCCAGAGCCTTTGTTTCAAGTAAGCTCTGCTTAGAGCAAACACTGCTGGAGCACATTGCACATAATGGGAATGTTGTTTCGAAATGCCCTTATCTTGCTCTTTTTCCGTCTGGCAAATTTCCAAACAAGAATTATGCAGCTCTGCTCGGAGAATACTGATGTTCTGACATGGCCATTAATCACAATTCCTCTTTAAAATGGATAAATATCAATTGGATACTCAATTGTATTTGCATTATAGGGTCATTCTTGGGATTCCACTCCAAAAAATCATATTTTCCCACTTCAGGCGATAACATTATAATTTACATTTTTTTTTTTTTTCAGATTGAGACACCTTTATTTCTCAATGGACAAAATGGGATTGGTTTAAAAAGGATTTTACACAGAACTTATTATAAAACAAACATCTACCGCTCATGTGTCCCTGATAACAATTTAACGATAGCATAACATTTATCATGTTTTTTTTACATTTTAACAGGAATGAAGTTAAAAATACACAAATTGTTTGTCTATGGTCTGTTTATTTTTGTATAAATTATTTTTAATTTAGAAGTTTACCTAAAACCACAATTTTTTTGTTATAGTCCTTAAAATGTCAGATAGTAATTAGCAAGAAATACTTTCATTCTTAATTGTCTTCCATATATTTTTCCAAAAATATTAATGTGGCAGTGTTGAAGTCTGTAACACATTTGAAGGGATGCATTGCGTTCAATTAAAATTTTTGATTTTGTCTCACTCTCATATTGTCCCCTTATTTCTGGGTCAACATATCTGCATGCCAAACACTGTCTTTCTGCTGCAGATGTAGGTGCAATTTCTGATGTTTAAGTTGAAGTGGATATACAGTATTACATCAAAAAAAAAAATTTATTACAGAAAGTTGTTATGATTTTGGTAAGTATATATTTGCTTAAACAATGACTATTTTATATTTATTTCATTAAAATTATTAATAAATTAATTAAATAACTCAACCCCGTCACAAGCTTACAACCCCGTAACAATAAGAAATACATATATTTGTGACAGGGTTGAGGTTATTCACTCAAAATGGCTACTGCTCGTCATGTAAAATAAAATGTTGAAAAATAATAGTTTTCCATCTTAATTTTATGTGTCGGGGTTGAATTGTTAAACTCTCCCTGACTATAATATGCCTCAAAAATATTAATAAAAAGTGTGATACTTCTAACCATTTTCTGCACCACTATTAAAGAGCCCTTTAATAGAAATCATGTCATTTCTGGTAAATAATGTCACATATGAGCAGAGTCTAAATTATTATGGGCGTAGAATGGTAAGTGTAACGGGGTTGAGTTCAGCCTGTGGAATGTAACTTTAAAGTCTGTTTTTTTGATATCTTGCAGTTTTTTTTAGAAAAATATTACATTACAGTATTGCCAAAAATCATAGACACTATGCACATTTTTTTAATAATTTTCTAAGTACAAACTCAGTGAAGTGCCTCAGGGACATGACAAAATGCTTGGTTTAATATATGTAAGACATTATTTTATGCTAAAAAATATTAAAATGCAATAATTATTTTTATTCTTTATAATGGGCATACCAAAGTATTGTGAAAAGCTTTAATTTTGGTAAACTCTAGGGGACTGAAATATTACCGAATCCCAGGAATGACTCTATAGTTAATTTGACAGGTTGTCTTTTCTTTTCAGATGTCACACTGAAAGAGTTTCTAAACCAAAACTGCAGGGGATTGCAAAACCTTACCATGTTAGCGAAGCTCCACACCTTGCTAAAGACCAAGCCAGATGTCCTAAAGAAGAGGTGGAGGTGGACCCTGGTGAAGTTTTAGACATCGAAATCAATGCTCCTTCCGGAGATGAATTTCAAGTGAGTTAACCCTTTATCTCTTTAGATAGCTTTGGTTTTGTCGTTTGATAATTTTTTTTTTTTTTCTCAGTCCTTAAGCTTTCGGTGCTTTGGAATTGGCTCCCTTGAGGGAGGGAGTGACAGGGAGGTGAAATTAGATCTATTATCACTCTCTAGCAGTTTATTTGTCTGTGCCCTGACAAAGTTAGTGCTGACAGCTTGTTTGGTGGAAGGTAATGCCCCCCTGTTGTCTCCGTGGCAGAATTGAGCTCTGACCTTGAGGCCCGCATCCCTGCGGAAAAGAAGTCTTTGTGTTATAGGAGAGACTCCCCGCCAATTATCAGCCTCAGATAATGCATAGGCTTCTATCAAACGGTAAACCAAATCTGATAACGCCTGTGTAGGTGAAAAGATTATTGACCCTTTAAAAGATATCTGTGTGACTTAAATATGGAGGACTACACTGATGCTCCTCTCTTGTTTTCCTGTCCACCAGAGAAAGAGATTATCCTTAATAATGGTGTGATATGTGTTGGGAAGTCAATGTATCATTATTTCAAGGACATCTAAGACATTGCTGAATAAAGGCTGGTCTTTCGTTGTAGGATAGAGACACAGTCTTTTCATAAGTGATTGAGAGCAATACAAAATGGGGTCAAATAAGCTGTCACTGGATAAGCCAGACTGAATAATTCAATACTCAATGCTATTGAATATGTTAATCAGATACAGGGACAGCTTTATCCAAAGTGTCAGCTGATTAGATGTTCAGATGATTGATCAATAAAGCCTGTTATGAAACGCTGCAATTTGTATTTAGCAGGAAGTTGCTGACTACAGTGATCATCAGCAGGCCAATATAAAGATGGATGTTAAGGATAACTTTAAGGTGGTGTCAAGTTTACCCATGCAGGAGTCAAGAGAGGTATTGTATTTATTTATAGTGCATTTATTGTACATAGGACTACTGCTTCCAAAGCTGATCATTTGTTGAGGGGAAAAAAATGTATACTGTATACAGTTCTGTTCCAAAAGTTGGGGCCAGTAAGATTTTTAAACTTACGTTTCAAGAAGTTTATGCTTTTATTTAGAAAGGATGTATTAAATTGATCAAAAGTGACAGTAAAGACTTTCTGTTTATCAGGGATTTTGAAATAATAATTTGATTTTCACAAATACATGTGTGACCTTGGACAGGTATATTTGTAGCAATAGCCAAAAATACATTGTATGGGTAAAAATGATTGATTTTTCTTTTATGCCAAAAATCATTAGGATATTAAGTAAAGTTCATGTTCCATGAATATATTTAGTAAATTTCCTACCGAAAATATATAAAAACGTAATTTTTGATTAATATTATGCTTCGCTAAGAACTTCATTTGGACAATTTTAAAGGTGATTTAGATTTTTTTCACCCTCAGATTTCAAATAGTTGTATCTCCGCCAAATATTGTCCTATCCTAGCAAACTATACATCAATGGAAAGCTTATTTATTTCTTAATTCATACTTAGTTTTTACATGTATTGACTGACAGCTCGCCTGTCTGCATGTTAAGAGAAATCGTGAGTAAATGCAGAGGCGTTGTGCGTGCTGTGTAAACAAGATGTTACTGTAGTTCTAGGCTAAATGTGACCCTGGACCACAAAACCAGTCATAAGGTTAAATTTTACAAAACTGAGATGTATACATCATATGAAAGCTCAATAAATAAGCTTTCTATTGATGTATGGTTTGTTAGGATAGGACAATATTTGGTCGAGATACATCTATTTGAAAATCTGGAATCTGAGGGTGCAAAAAATCAAAATACTGAGAAAATCACCTTTAAAGTTCTCCAAATTAAGTTCTTAACAATGCATATTACTAATCAAAAATTACATTTTGATATATTCATAGTAGGAATTTTACAAAAAATCTTCATGCAACATGATCTTTACTTAATTTCCTAATGATTTTTGGCATAAAAGAAAAATCAATAATTTTGACCCATGCAATGTATTTTTGGCTATTGCTACAAATATACCCCAGCGACTTAAGACTGGTTTTGTGGTCCAGGGTCACAAATGTCAACATGCATTTACTCATCTCACTTGCACAAAAACAGATTCAGTATTCCTCAAAATAAATAAAAACAGTGAACGGCAAACTCAGAAAATAGTGCAAACCTGCAATAATTAAATATGTTAAATAATACAAATATCCTTTATGTATTTAATCCCATTTTATTTACATATTACATTAATATGTAACATATTACTGTCTATAATAAATAACTAAGTAACTCAGTTTGTTACTTTTTTAGGGAGTAACAGGATATTGTAATGTATTGCCTATAAAAAAACGTGTCTTAAGTAGCACGGGTATATTTGTAGCAATAGTCAGAAAAATGTTGTACTGGTGAAAATTATAGAGAGAATTATAGGGAGAATTATAGGGAGAAAATTATTTTCTTTTATGCCAAAAATCATTAGGATGTTAAGTAAAGTTCATGTTGCATGAAGATATTTTGTAATTTCTCCTAGTTTTTGATTAGTATTATACATTGCTAAGAACTTAATTTGGACAACTTTAAATATTAGAATTTTTTTGCACCCTCAGATTCCAAATTTTCTTTCAGCCAAATATTGTCCTATCCTAACAAACCATACATCAATGGATAAACATAATTTCAGATTATGTATAAATCTCAGTTTTTTTTTTAAATTGACCCATATGACTGGTTTTGTGGTTCAGGGTCACAATTATGTGAACACTAAACTTGAGATATGAGAATAGGAACTTAGTATCCAACTTCTTATCTGTCGGCCTAACCATTCAGTTTACTAAATAGATGCTGATATCATGAATTGCAGTTAATTAGATCTGTCTGTCACCTTTGACCCACCTCTCTATTTAATGGCAAGAGGCTGTTAGTCTTGACTGTAAACACAAAAATACACCTGCAGTACAGATGGTGTCTGCTGTTAGGCTTACAGTCTATGCACTCAGGGTGTTAGCCTCTGTTTGTGGCACTGAGCTGCATTGTTTGCGTCAGGAGTAGAGACATAAAAGGGACAGAGGGCTTTTTCCTTTTTTTTTTTTTTTTTTTTTTAGTTCTAGAAGGGGAGGCGTTTGTGGGGGCTGGGATTCCCATCGGCACGCTGGTCACTCTGGTTTTGATATGCAAGTTGACATAATTTCAGCTCCAGAGGCTATTCAGCAGTTTTTTTTAATGCTTGGTCATGTGCTGCTGTAGCTTTACAGCTTTACAGAGGATGCTAATCCATAGGAAAATTGTTGTTTACTGTTGTTTTTGTTATTATTTTGTTTAATATATATGTGACCCTGGACCACAAAACCAGTCATAAGGTTAAATTTTACAAAACTGAGATGTATATATAATACGAAAGCTCAGCAAATAAGCTTTCTATTGATGTATGGTTTTGTTATGATAGGACAATATTTGGCCGAGATACATCTATTTGAAAACCTGGAATCTGAGGGTGCAAAAAAATCAAAATCCTGAGAAAATCACCTTTAAAGTTGTCCAAATTAGGTTCTTAACAATGCATATTACTAATCAAAAATTACATTTTGATACATATACAGTAGGAATTTTACAAAAAATCTTCATGGAACATGATCTTTACTTAATTTCCTAATGATTTTTGGCATAAAAGAAAAATCAATAATTTTGACCTATGCAATGTATTTTTGGCTATTGCTACAAACATACCCCAGCGACTTAAGACTGGTTTTGTGGTCCAGGGTCACATATATATATATATATATATATATATACTACCAGTCAAAAGTTTTTTAACAGTAAGATTTTTAATATTTTTAAAGAAGTCTCTTCTGTTCACCAAGCCTGCATTTATTTGATCCAAAGTACAGCAAAAACAGTAAAATTTCAAAATATTTTTCTATTTGAACATTTTTTAAATGTAATTTATTCATGTGATCAAAGCAAAATTTTCAACATTATTACTCGAGTGTCACATGATCCTTCAGAAATCTGATTTATTATCAATATTTAAAACAGCTGAGAACATTTTATTTTTTCAGGATTCATTGATGAATAGAACGATCCAAAGAAATAAATGAAATAAAATTATCTGAAATTATAGAAATTATTTTATTTAGCAAGGATACTTTAAATTGATCAAAAGTGATGATAAAGGCATTTATAATGTTACAGAAGATTTCTATTTCGATTAAATGCTGTTCTTCTGAATTATTCATTAAAGAAACCTGAAAAAATATATACTGAGCTGTTTTCAATATAATAACAATTTTTTTATACTATTAGAATGATTTCTGAAGCATGTGACTGGAATAATGATGCAAAAAATTCAGCTTTGAAATCACATTAATAAATTACATTTTAAAACATATTTGAAACAGTTATTTTATGTAAAAATATGTAAAAATGTTACTGTTTTTGCTGTACTTCTGAATCTGATTGGCTGAGAGGATATTCTAGTGATATCGGAACTATTTCACTGTTTGTATCATTTCGCAGCGAATGTCATGGCGGATGCCCAAATCCACTATAATTTTATAAATAATACTGTTTTTGTGTCGCGGAATATAGTTTTAAGAGTTTTTAGGGGAGAATCTACTTGTTTAGACTTCAAATATGCTGTTTGATAATAAAGATAATATCTATTTGAAAAAAATTAGCTTCAACGTTTTCAAAGATATGAGGGGCATCAGCGACCGCTCGGCGCACATGAAACCTACGAGAGCAGCCTCACCTTGGTCAGTTCTTCTGGGTCTGATGTCTCTATAGTGGTTAAACATGAGATATATTTTTGTTTTTTTCTATTATTTGTTTAATCAATTAGTTTGTATCACTCCACTTGCGGTATTTCTCACAGCGAGTGTTATGGTGGTGGACGCCTAAATCCACTGTAATTTGATATGTAATGCTGTTTTTGTGTCACGTAATGTAGTTTCAAGACGTTTTTAGGCAAGAAAATACTTGTTTAGACTTAAAATATGCAGTTTGTTAATAAAGATAACGTCTATAAAAAAAATTAGCGTCGTCGTTTTCAGAGATGTGAGCTCCAGGGCGTCAGCAGCGGCTCAGCGCTCATGAACCCGCCGATAGCCAGATCTACAGGAATTTGCCACTGGCTCTGGTGTCTTCATAATGCTTAAACATGAGATATAATTTGTTTTGTTGTTTTATTTGTTTAATCTATTAGTTTTTGTCACTCCGTTTGTGGTATTTCTCACAGCGAGTGTCATTGCGGCTGCCCAAATCCATTATAATTTTATAAATAATCCTGTTTTTTGAGTCACAGAATGTAGTTTTAAGAGTTTTTAGGCGAGAATCTACTTGTTTAGATATAAATATGCCGTTTGATAATAAAGATAATATCTATTAGGGCTGGGCAATATATTGCATGCGATTGTCATGCGTATCTCATCAGTAAAGCCGGTTCTGTGATTAGTAGTAAATCTCCATCACCTGCGTTCAGATGGCACGGTATTTAAAACACTGAGCCGTAGATCACTGAAAAGCTACGCAATATCGCATTCAAAATCGCGGATGAATCGCATTCGATTTTGAACGCGATATTGCGTAGCTTTTCAGTGATCTACGGCTCAGTGTTTTAAATACCGCGCCATCTGACCGCGCGTGAGATGGAGATTTACTACTAATCACAGAACCGGCTTTACTGATGAGATACGCATGACAATCGCATGCGATATATTGCACAGCCCTAATATCTATTTGAAAATTTGCTTCAACATTTTCAGAGATATGAGGGGCATCAGCGGCCGTTCAGTGCTCATGAACCCGCCGAGAACAGCCTCACCTCGGCCAGATCTACAGGAATTTGCCACTGGCTCTAATGTCTCTATAGTGGTTAAAAATGAGATTTCATTTTGTTTTGTTCTATTATTTGTTTTATCTATTAGATTGTATCATTCTGCTTACGGTATTTCTCATAGTGAGTGTCATGGCGGATGCCCAAATCCACTATAATTTGATAAATAATACTGTTTTTGTGTCACAGAATGTAGTTTTAAGAGTTTTTAGGCAAGAATCTACTTGTTTAGACTTCAAATATGCCATTTGATAATAAAGATGATATTTGCTTCAACGTTTTCAGAGATATGAGGGGCATCAACGGCTCGTGAACCGACCGAGAGCAGCCTCACCTTGGCCAGATCTACTGGATGTCTCTATAGTGGTTAAACATGAGATATAATTCATTTTGTTTTGTTCTATTATTCGTTTTATCCATTAGTTTGTATCACTTCGCTTACGGTATTTCTCAAAGTAAGTAATATCACTAGAGTATCAAACTCAGCCAGGCAGGTTTTTTTGTTCCTGTTAGAGTTCTTTGTTGCCCAAAACTATACAAAACTCATCATGTACTCATTTGGGAAGTGATGAAAAGAAAACAGCCTTGACAATTTTCAAGTGAAACGGCTCCAAAACCACAATTTTGCTCGCGCCGTTCGACTCTTGATCCTGCGCTCACCATGCATCATAAATATCCAAGTATGAAAACCTAAGGAGCAGCGCTAGCAAAGCTCAATTGACATTTCAGTTTATGTTACAAATGTAATTTGCATTTTGTCAGAAGTTATGACCCTGTGCAGCACCCTATTTCCATTGAAAGGATGTGCTCCCTACCTACTGATTGGAGATGTCACCCGAAACCATTCTGTTACGCAGAGCAGTGAAATTGATTGTGACACGTAGTGTGAAGGAAATAATTGCTGATTCATAGCCTGTTGAGAGGTAGACAGGTTCAAATGGAGGATTCGATATGATGCTTGATGTATAGATCTCGCAACCGCCATCACTGACCATTACTGTGGCTCTGGCTCAAGTTTCTATGCTGTTCTTCAGTTCCTCAGCAGATTTTGTCACAGTGTATTTAACAAGCTAATCTTTGGAGTGCTTCAGGATATTTTATATAATTTTTTTGTGTTTTGTGGTTGTTTAAGAGGATGGTTCAGGGAATTGAAGCAGAGCTGCTTTGCTAAACAGGGATCTTCTGCTTTGGAATGAAAGACCCTGGGGTTAATAGACAGACAAGAGTATAGGGGATTGATAGACACTCCATACTAACATAATCAACACACCCCCAGCCCCAGCAGACCAGCGCTCTGTGGGAATTTATGAATTTATTAAACACAAAATGCTTATCCTGCCAACTATTAGCATGCATTATCTTCAGCATCTACATGCAATTGTGTATTTTCATGGGGATCTGCATGAATGTTTGTGAGCAGTATAGGATTTTGTCCTTTTGTCATGTGACTATGTGAGAGTTTGCTTTCTGAAATTATTTCAATTATCAAGGGTTATTGCTCCTCCTACTGGTGTTGATATTTGGATTATGCAAAACAACTTGGCAGTTTTCCACTTTGAGTCAATCATGCGAAATTAGCTTTGTGTTTTGCTTTGGATTTAGCATCTCTCTTGTGGTAAAAACATCTTTGGCATTGGGCGATTACTGTAAAGCCCCCCAAAAATATTTAATTAAATAAAGGCAGTGGTTGTACATCCTGATAGCGCTGTGAACGCGTCCCTCTGATTGTTTAATTGATGATTCCTCTTCCTCTTGACTCCATGACGAATGATGAATGAAGCTTTGCTGGTGTAGGATTGGCTGAAACTGCTTATTTAACATGTCGGGAGCGAGTAGAGTGAGTGTAAATTATGCATAGCTCCGCATTAGCATTATGTCATCTGCAAGAAGCCGACTGGAGTTGCGGATGTCTTCATTCGCTCTAACGTAAAGTCTCACTGATGCTGATGTTATAGCAGCTTACAAGGTTGCCTTTTGAGATTGCCTTATAAATATTGCTGTGTTAACATCAAGCATGTTAAATGGACCGCTAGATGTTTAAATGTCATGTAAAATGTTTTCCAAATTTATTCCAAATAAATTTTTAAATAAACATTAGTTTTAGTTTATTTTTTGCAGTCGTTTTAATTTATAAAATGTTACCCTGGACCACAAAACCAGTCGTAAGTAGCAGTCGTAACTAAAATAAAGCAGAAATAAAATAAAAATATTAGATTATTTGAAATAAGTAAATTTAATTAAAACTGAAAAAATAAATTAAATTATAATAAATAAGTAGCATGGATTTATGTGTAAAATATATATTATAAAATACATTGTATGGGTCAAAATGATCAAATTTTCTTTTATGCCAAAAATCATTAGATATTAAGTGAAGATCATGTTCCATTTAAGATATTTTGTAAATTTCCTACCATAAATATATCAAAACTTAATTTCTGATTAGTAATATACATTGCTAAGAACTTAATTTGGACAACTTTAAAGGGCGATTTTTATCAATATTTTGATTTTTTTTTTTTTTGCACTCTCAGATTCCAGATTTCTGAAATATGTTTAAATAGAAGTAATAAAAAAACTGAAATAAAAATAAATCATTTAATAAATTTTAATAAAGAAGTAGCACGGGTATATTTGTAGCAATAGCCAAAAATACATTGTATGGGTCAAAATGATAAATTTTTCTTTTATGCCAAAAATCATTAGTATATGTAATCACAAGTAAAGATCATGTTCCATTAAGATATTCGGTAAATTTCCTACCGTAAACATATTAAAACTTAATTTCTAAACTTAATTTGGACAACTTTAAAGGCATTTTTGATGATTTTGCACCCACAAATTCCAGATTTTCAAATGTATCTCGGTCAAATATTGTCCTATTCTAATATACTAAACATCATAAACTATACATCAATGGAAAGCTTATTTATTCAGCTTTCATATGATGTTTAAATCTCATTTTCGAAAAACTGACCTTTATGACCTTTATCATCATGTAATGGAAAGTTACGGAATATAAAAATAATATAATGCATGATAAAATAATGTGAATATAAGTCATATTAAAATGACCGTAAAAATGAGTCAAGTGGCTACTCACACTCGAGGAAATTGTTCAGTTTTTAAGTGTTATTGCCCTCTCTTTGTCTATCCCTTTCTTCACCTTTTTGTCTCCTTTCCCGTGTTCCCCTCAGCCCCTGTCTCTTTCTATCGTGAAGTCACGCAAATCTGTGATCATGGCATTAATAGACACAGACAGGCGGAGGAGAGGTATCACAGCCCCTCCTTCCTCCCTCTGCAGCACGAGTGGCAGCCCCATTGTCTGCTGGCGTCGTTGGAGTAAAGTGCTGAATTTCCCTGCTTTATTCAAATTATATCACATTTGATAAAGTCATCTCTCAGCGAAGAACATCATATAGTTCTGGCCCTATTGTTGCTGGTATACAGTATCGTTAAATGCTACTTTTAGATGATGTGATCAAACATGGCCTTTTCGCTCTTGTCGCACCCCTCAGGCAAGTACAATCCACCCACAGACCAAACCCTCCAGAGTCCTAAGTCACACCCTAGCTCGCTCTCTTTCTGAGCCCCCACAACACTTGGAGCCAATCGGCACTTTCCCCAGAACCAGAAGAGCCCTCTCTCGGCAAGGTCAGGCTCAGGCCCGCAGCCACTTTCTGCCTGAGGGCTTCGCAAATTTACTTTCATTTCATCAAGCTGTTTTTGCTGTGAATGGAATAATGAGTTGATAAATATTGTTTTGGGTTTAGACTTTAGGTTTGGTCTTTTGTTTTGACGTTTATGGAATTTTGATAATACAATTTAAATTTGTATTTATTTATTTATTTATTTACGTTATATGCTGGAATTTTATTATTATTGGTTTTAGTAGTAATAATAATAATAATAATAATGATTTGTTGTTGTTTAGAATAATTAATTTAAAATAATACATTATACTTCAATAATAATAATAAAAAATAACTTTATTTTTAATATTTAAGAATTTACATTTTATTATTATTTCCAGAATGCAGAATACATGATATTTATCATGTAATAATAATAATAATAATAATAATAATGGTTATTATTATTTAAATGCAATAAATGCTGGAATGTTTTATTTGTAATACTAGTAATTATACTAATAATTTATAATTAATTGAATAATTTAAATGATTAAATTACATTATTAATGTTATTATTTTAAATTAATACTATTTTTAATACTTAAAATTATTTTATTTGTTTTTAATAATAATTATAATAATATAAATAAAAATTATTATTATTAAAATGCAATAAATGCTGTAATTTCATTTTTTAATAATAATAACAGTATAATAATAATAATTTATAATTTATTTAATAATAATTTAAATGGTTAAATTTTATTATTATTATTATTATTATAAATAGTATTTTTAATATTTAAAATTATTATTTGTCATTGTTAATAATAAAAAAAGCTTAAATGTTTTTGATAGTAGTAGTAGTAGTAGTAGTAGTAGTAGTAAGATTAATAATAATAGTTAATTGAGTAATTCAAATTTTTATATTTAAAATTATTATTTCTTTCAGTTGTAAATACTAATACTAATAATTTATTATGAATTTTATTGTTATTATTAGTATTATTAACAACAACAACAAACAAAATAAATAATAATTCTTAATAACAATTACTATTATTGTTATTATTAATAAAAAATAAAACATTAAAATATTTATTGCATTTTAATAATAATAATAATAATTTATTGCACATTTTGTTATGATTTAAACTGCAATAAATGCTGTAATGTGTTATTCTTTAAAAATAACTATATTAATAAAAATGTATACTTAATTTAATAATTTAAATTATTAAATTTCATTATTATAAATAATATTTTTAATACTTAAAAATTATTATTATTTGTTGTTAATGATAAGAATACATTATTATTACTATTATTATTATTATTATTATTAAAATGCAATAAATGCTGGAATGTTTTATTCTTTTAATAATAATACATTTAAGAATTGAATAATTGTATTTTTTCTACTTACAGTTATTTTTGTTGTTAATAATAATCATCATCATCATAAAATTAGAGACAAATTATTATTATTATTATTAATATGCAAAAAAAATTATCACATTATTATTATTATTATAAATAAAAATATTTTTAATACTTAAAAAAATTTGTTGTTAATAATAATAATATAACAATTTCAAGAATACTAAATGCATAATAAATTGGTTAAACTATTTATTTTTATGGGAATAGCTCCATTTCCTGTCTTTAGAGGAAGTTAAGGTGTCTGTACAAAATTAAGTGTCAAATAGGCGTTATCCTTCCCATTGCAGTGCCCTTGATGTCTACACAAAGCCATGCCTGGCCTGCTGTGGATCCCTTGAGCATCCGAGGGAGTAGCAGCTGCTCGCTCAGTGTGTGTGTGTGTGTGTGTGTGTGTGTGTGTGTGTGTATGTATATATGTGTGTGTGTGTGCTCACAGACGAGGCTGTGTGTAAATGTTTTCTACTGCTATTAATCATGAGTGCCCTGGCTAAACACTGTTTGAGTTGAATCTGTAAACATTGATAGTCGTCCTTGTGCAACTGGAAAGGTTTGATATGGGCTTTAGGCACATGTTTATTTCATTTCTAGGGAGGAGGGGGACTTAATGCTCAATAGGATGTGAGGTCACGGGCACGGTACATATGCCCCAACATCAACATTTCTATTCAGTCGAAAGTCTCATTCATTATAATGCATTAAAATATCATTCCTGAGTATCTTTACTTCAAAATTAGTTCTGCTGTATACATTAGATTTCTAGAAATGAATGATTAGTTTGCTTCTAATCAATCAACTTGTTACTTTCCAAAAAGATTTGTTTGTTGGCTCTTAAAATGACTTCGTAAATCTGTATGTGCACATGATTACACGGCAGATTACAGAGAAAAAAAGGAGAAAATTGTCCGTTTCTAGCCGCAAGGCCTGGGCGTTTGACCAAGCACGCGTCTCAAATGTTTTCCAAGCCGGTTATGTTCATGTGCTATGCTGTGTATTTTTCCGCTCTCAAATGTGAATCTCAATCGAGTGCCGCACTTCAGAGAGCACCTCCACCTAAACCAATCAGCAGTGTCGTCGAGCCAAGGCTTGGTGTGATGCCGTTTAGAATGCAGGTGACAAAATGCCCCCCGGAAACTTCCATTTGCCAGTGGGCATCTGATTAATCACGATTATCATACCATTATCATACAATCACACACTAATCGTACATGCAGGGTCCCATCTGTGGTGCGTGTGTGTGTGTGTGTGTGTGTGTGTACGGAATATTTTCGATGAAGAAAGGTGTTTAAATATTAATCCTGTCTATCATTTTAAACTTCATTTTTCAACTGCATTGTGTATTCCATTGAATTGAAATGGATGAATTGCCTCCAGTGAAAGATCTCATTAATTCCATTAATTGCGGCAGAGAATGGGTTGGCTGCTGTTTGTTTGCACTGGCTGAATGACAGCTCTGATAGTGAGTGAGGCAGATAAAGGCTCTTTGCTATGGATCAGTGGATTGCCCGCAAGTTTTTAATTCTGTGAAGTCGCTTAAATGGCTGTTTGTGAAAAGGAAAATATCAGACTGCTGTCTTGTTAAAAGGCATCACATAAAATCCAGGTCATTTGACTGATAGAAGTTGAGATTTTGGCTGCGGATTGTATCTTGTTTTTGCATATTATAATATTTAGGTGATTAAAAAGCTACCTATCCCGTGATAAATTATGTAGACAAGTCTGAAATTAATTTTAAGTGAATAATTTTGCCCTCGTTTGACCTTCTTCGGCAGTAGCCCTACAGCAGTTTTTAATTTAGAGTGTGCTGAATATAAACATCCCTCTTATGACTTTCTGATTCCACAACAGCATCTCTCCTCCAGGAAAGAGGCCCAGTGGCGTGACCGTCTTCCCCCTCTGCCAGAGCGGTTTCAATGGCAATTCGAACGCTGCGAGTGGAAGACAACAGGCAGAGCATGATTCTAATGAAACATCCTCCCATTGTCCTCTAAATCATCTCCGTTATTGAATGCGGTGCAATCCACACCTGGCTCCAACCCTGGAGAGAGCTTGGGCAGCCTCTATCTCTCCCTCTCCCTCCTTCCCCGTCTCTCTCTCTCTGTAAATGCAGGATTAGCCATTGAAAGAGCATTCTTGGTTATCAAATTCATACAAATGGCTTTTGCTTTTGTGTAGTGCTTTTAATTAAATCCTACTGGGGGGCTGGAACTGACCTTTTGAGTGGAGAACTGATTAAGTGCACAATGGCCAGTTATTTCTGAACCACAGTCTGTTGCATAGAGCCGCTGATTAACTTTCTGTTTAGGATGACTTCGCTTGAATCTCATTCACGCACAGGCCAAGGAGAGGAGAGAGAGAGAGAGAGAGAGAAAAAAAAAAGGAGTAATCAATTCTGGTTTAGAATGTAGATTAGGAGCGATAGCATCAGGTAATTAACAGGGGTAAGGGTGGCATTTCGTACGTGAAGTACAGTGAAAAAGGCTTATTTGAGAAGCGAGATGGATGTTTAAGAGGATAAAGGTGAAATCAGGGTGGTTAGCTTTTCTTTGAAAGGATTAGTGGATTGTTATCAAGCGCCCCCCGAAAAGCTCAGTGCAATTATGTCAGATGTGCGTGATCATAATGGCCAGCAAAGTTTCTGCTTTGAAACGCTTGAAATTTCTGCTAATATGTATTTGATTTATTTGATCCAAATTACAGCATAAACGGTAACATTTAGAAATATTCTTACTATTTAAAATAACTGTACTATTTTAATATATTTTAAAATGTAATTTATTCCTGTGATTTCAAAGCTGATCTTTTTATTTTATTTATTTTATTTTTTTTTAAGATTTATTTTTGCCGTTTTTGCCTTTATTATGATAGGACAGATCAGAATTGACAGGAAACATAGTGGGAGAGAGATAGGGGGCGGGATCAGGAAAGGTCCTCGAGCTGGGATTCGAACACGGGACGCCCGGAGCACAACGGCGCTATATGTCGACGCGCTGCCCACAAGGCTATCAGCGCTGACCAAAGCTGAATTTTTAGCATCATTACTCCAGTCACATGTTCCTTCAGAAATCATTCTAATATTCTGATTTGCTCCTCAAAAACATTTATTGTTTATTATTATGTTGAAAACAGCTGAGTAGATTTTTTTCAGGTTTCTTTGATGAATAGACAGTTCAGAAGAACAGCATTTATATGAAATAGCTTTATAAATGTCTTTTAATTTCTATAATTTCTTTCCTAAAAAAAAACAAAACGTTATTTCAGATAAATGCTGATCTTTGGATCGTTCTATTCATCAAAGAATCCTGAAGAAAATGTACTCAACTGTTTTAAATATTGATAACAACAATAAAAATGCTTCTTGAACACCAAATCAGCATATTAAAATGATTTCTGAAGGATCATGTGACACTGTAGACTGGAGTAATGATGGTGAAAGTTTAGATTATATTTATTTTTATATTTTTTTATACACTATATTTAAAGTGTATTCAATTGAAATAGTTATTTTAAATAGTAAAAATAGTTCAAAACTTTACTGTTTTGCTGTACTTTGTACTTTGAAATTAATGCAGGCTTGGTGAGCAGAAGAGACATAAAAAAACCTTACTGTTCAAAAACTTTTGACTGGTACTGTATATAGAGATATATCTATAGAGATAAAATTCTTTTGTGACATTATATAAAATTCTTTACCATCGCTACTATTGATCAGTTTAGTGCATCCTTTCTGAATACAATGATTAATTTAAATAAAAAAGAATCTTACTAAACCAAATATTTTGAACAGTAGTCTATATATTATTAAAAAGTCTTGGTTCATTTATCATTTATTTGTTGTATTTTTTAAATATTATATTTAAAAAATTAATTACTTTATCCTTTATTTTTCCTCATGTTATTTTGCTTCGAAAGGTGATTAAAATAAAAAACTGCAGACTGTTTTTAAGGTTTATAGAAGATGATGTATTACAATGGCATTTGTTTTCTACGTTTCTAAATGTATTGTTTATTTGAATGAAATGTCAGCACACAGGTATGTGCTTTTATTTGGTGCTCATTTGTTGTTGTTTGTCTGGATTAGGGTGGATCTGAGTCGCGAGAGGGTGTCTCTCCTCAACCCTCTGGGCGTCATCTCATACCCTCCCGCAGGGGACAGCCTGCCCGAGAGGAGACCCTCACTGGACCCTGCCGCAGTCCTGGTGAGACCACATATCCCAACTGCACACAGTGCTCCAGACGGTTGAGCAAACAACTCTGCAAACACATCCGGTCTCGGAAGGTGTATGTTTAGATGCACACACCCTTTTTTCTAACGGAACCATCTGTTACCATGCTACTTTACAGTTAGGACAACTTAGAACCTTATAACTGAAACATATACACTACTGTTCAGAAGTTTGGGGTTGGTAATCCTTTTGTTTTTTTATATTTTAAAAAAATGTATTTCGCAAGGACACATTAATTTGATCAAAAAGTCACAAAAATGACATTTGTAATGTTATAAAAGATTTCCATTTCAAATAAGTGCTGTTCTTTGAACTTGTAGACAAAAGCAGCACAGCTGTTTCAACTTTAATAATAATAACAATAAGTGTTTCTAAAGGATCATTTGACACTAAAGACTGGAGTAATCGCTGCTGAAAATTCGGCTTTGCCATCACAGGAATTAATTGCATTTTAAAATATATTAAAATTGAAAACAGAACATTTTAATTTGTAATAATATTTCATAATATTATATTTCACTGTATTTTTATCAAATAATTGCATCCTTGGTGAGCATTGGAGACTACTTTCAATGTGAATCAGATATGTTTTTGAATTACACAGAAATGCTAATTCGCCTTTTTGACCTTTGCTCTATCCTCAGCACCTGCTGTATGCGTTCAGACACCCAAGGTGCAAACAGAAGTAGAGATGTCACATTAGATCAGCGGAAATATGGCAATATGGCACCCGCATGTTCACTTCCCGTCTTTTTTTGTCTTTGTTTCACCCCTCCTTCAAAGAGCCAGTGTTCCCAGGACAGCATATGTTTGATCAACAACACTCTGCTTCAGTCTTGGACACTAATCCGCTCCTCGCTGGACCTGCTCCCATGGGCTCCATTCAGCCTCCAGGAAATGAGAGTGACCCCTGGAGGCCCAGTCTAGCTTTGCAGGGGCCCACCGATCTGTCAAAGCCAGGGACTCCCCACCGTGGGCAAAAGCCTCTCCAGAAACATCCATCAGCTCAGTCTGGCTGCTCCCTTACAGCTCCCTCTGGACCACAGGCACAGGTAATATTCAAGGACGAACCATAATGGCCACTCCAGTCTATGAGACGGCTCTGGGAATTGTGATTTGATTGATTAATCTGATGCTCAATAAATTTTGCTTTCACCTTATGGTTTAGTGTATTTCCCCAAATTAAGTAATACGTGGCTATTTGCTCTAGTTATTTGAAGTTTTATTAATTTATTTAAGTTATTTTATTTGTTGAGCGGGGGCCTAGTGGTTAGTTCACATTTCTTTCACTTAAAGCACTATGTTGCACGTATGGACAGCATTAGTTTAAATCTGGTTTGTACCAGATTAAAATACTGTTAATACCTTTAAATAATTAAATGCATTAAATAATACATTTACCATCTACTCTAAATACATCAGTGCACTTAAAAGTAGTAATCGGATGAAGAATAGTAGGCCTGTTTGTTCTCATGGACAGATGGACCCACAGGCTACGCTGCCCTCTAGTGTTTAAAGGCAGTTTTGGGCAATTACTCTGTTCCCAGTTTGGTTTTGGTAGGCTGAGCTGGATTATTTCAACATCAAGGTCATAAGGTTTTTTTTCTTAAAAGGATCTATACACACACTTCTAAATTAACCTGAGTATTGTTATCCTCTTTATTTATATTTACATATTTATACACAATTGATTTTTCTAGCACGAATTACTTTATTTATTAAGCACAGTGCCCTTTGACTCTCTTTCTCTGTCTGTCAATCAAGGAAAAAACACTGGCTGCCAACTCTTTACAGGCCCCCTCCTGACTGCCCACATCACCAAACACAGAGCAAATCACAGTGTCAATCTGTCTTCATCGCGAGTGCCAGGAAATTTCATTGGTTAAAGCTGCAACCCATTTAGTTTAGGTTTTATTTGGATGTATTGAAAGCTTCAATGCAATATTTAATGCTGACTAAAATACTTAAGGAGAAGTTCACTTCCAGAATAAAAATTTACAGATAATTTACTCAACCCCATGTCATCTAAGATGTTCGAGTCTTTCTTTATTCAGTCGTAAGGAAATTTTTTGAGGAAAACAATTTAGATTTCTTTCCATACAGTGGACTTCCATGGTGCCCACAATGCAGTTTAAATGCAGCTTCAAAGGGCTCTAAACAATCCCAGCCAAGCAACAAGGGTCTTATCTAGCGAAACGGGAAAAAAATGACAGTTCAAGACAGTTAGGGTCCAGTAAACACTGGGTCAGTACTACTGCAGCAATGTGGGACGATTTTAAAGTTGGAGGAGAAAATGAGATGGGAGTTTTTCAAACTATCCTAACTGTCTTGAACTGGAATACACAGAGTAAATGTAGAGCTAGACAAGACAAGCATTTGATGTTAAAAAGTATATAAATGGTCTTTTAAAAAAAAAAATTTATAATAACCAATTGTTTCACTAGATGCTGTATTTAAACTGCATTTTGGAAGTACAAACTCGGGGGCACCATAGAAGTCAACTATATGGGGAGAAATCCTCAAATGTTTTCCTCAAAAAGTATAATTTCTTTACGACTGAAGAAAGGAGGACATGAACATTAGACGACAAGGGGGTGAGTAAATTATCTGTAAATTTTTGTTCTGGAAGTGAACTTCTCCATTAAGTATTAGTATTTTTATTTTTTGCAAAAAAGAAATAATTCTCTTATAATCAGTATTTTGATTAAAAAATTACAGTAAAAACAGTAATATTGTGAAATATTATTACAATTTAAACATTTTTATTTGTAAATTAATTTGTTCCTTTGATGGCAAAACTGAATTTTTAGCAGCCATTACTCCAGTCTTCAGTGTCACATGATTATTTGTGACACTGAAGACTGGTATCTGTCTAATATGCTGATTTGGTACTCAAGAAACAAAAATAGACTTAAAAATATATAATTTATTTGAAATTAAAAAAAACCTTTTAGATGTCTTTACTGTCACTTTTGATCTATTTAAAGGGATAGTTCACCCAAAAATGAAAATATAGTCATAAAAAAGTCCACTGAAGTGCTTTGAAACACGTAATTTCAACTGAAACAGCAAAATAGGGTGGGGCATATCAGTCCCGCCCCCTTTTGGCTATAGCTAATAGCGTTTCGTTTGTATCACAGATGGGCCAGAGCCATTGAGCTCTGTAAAGCTTCATTTGATGGCGTATGACAGCCACAATCTCATCCATATAGTTATAAAATATAGCATTCAGTGTAGAATTCAAATGGGTTTGATCAAAGACTATAGAATACCCAAGACATGTCACTTGTGTAGTTTTGAATGGGGAAAAATGCAATGCTCATTATGGCCGCGAAGCCCCGCCTTCTTACTGAAAGAGCCAATCGTTGATTAGTAAAGTCAGAGCGTCACTGCAGCTGCCGTTAGAAGTCCCGGTTGCTATAGAAACAATTGGCACTCTAAGACGTGCACTCAGTAATGCGCATGCGCACTGGCTCATTTAGCCAGAAAAATAAGTGTTTTTTAACGCTAATGGAGCACAAGGGACCATATTTATAAGACAGTTCTTGTTGGATTTCTTTGGAGATTTAAAATATGATATTTAATCGTAAGCTTGTTGAACAGTTTTGGAAAATTTCATGTTTCCCCATTCAAAGAGATAGGAGCTGCACTTGCCTGCCCAAGAGGCGTTTCAAAGTTGGCCGCCGAGTGAGATGACTTGCCTTAAAGGGACTTTGGTTTGATACATTTTGTGGTCTGCGCTGATTTACGTATACGATCCGCTTCATGCTATCGTGTTTCTGGACTGGAGCAGACTATGCTCGCTGTGGCAGTTTGTGTGAAACAATGCGAAACCAGACTTCTTTTGCCCCACTGGAAGGCATTTACCCTGTCTGAATCGTTCCCTATCCCCTATATAGTGCACTACGTGCCATTCACCTTACAGAAATAACTGATTTCAGCCGCAGCTTCAGCGTCTGTTTATACTGCAGGGGACGGGACACTTCGGATTCTAGAGAGCATTTGATTGGACAGAAAGTTTGATGAGAAGCTGAAGTGTAGGGTTATGTCATCAAAATCAATGATTCACATTGGCAGATGTTAGAGCCCATACGTTTTTAATGCTTATATCTTCTAAATGCGAATTTTGTTGTTCTTTTGGAGCACATGAGTTTATAGATAAGCTCAAGGCTATTCATACTAAAAAACAAAAAACTTCTATTTAGATTTTGTGAGGACTTTAATTAATTACGTTCCAAACCCTTAAGACCTTTCTTCATCTTCAGAACACAATTTAAGATATTTTTAATGGAATCCAACAGCTTCTTGACTCTTCATAGACAGCAGCACAACTGACATGTTCAAGACCCAGAAAGGTAGTATGGACATCGTTAAAATAGCCCATGTGACATCAGCGGCTCAACCGTAATTTTATAAAGCCACAAGAATACTTTTTGTGCTTAAAGAAACAAAAATAACAACTTTATTTATAAATCTCTTCTGTGTCTGTCTTCGACACGCATTCACGAGAGTACCACAACACATGCAGATTTCATCAGAACTATCTTAATTTGTGTTCCTAAGATTAACAAAGGTCTTACGGGTTTGGAACAACATGAGGGTGAGTAAGTAATAACAGAATTTTCATTTTTGGGTGAACTATTTCTTTAATACATCCTAAAATAAAATTGGTGGCATTTTAACATTTTTTGGTAAAGGTTGTCTTTCCATTTCTTCACTCAGTGTTTCACTACATGCTAAATTTTACATAACTTCATATAACTTTCTCTAATCCAGCAAGCCTCAGTGGCCTCTTAGCATGGCTGATCTCTTATTACCAACTGCAGCACGTATCCATTTCTAATAACAGCCTCCATCCCACTCAGAAACCTGCTGTGCTGGTAAGAGCTGTTGCCAGGATGGTGCAGAGTGCCAAGCCGATGGCTGTTGCCAGGGGGATGCCCATTGCTGCAAGGCAGCCAGCAAGTGCCAAGTCTAAGAGATCTGCCAAAACTCCACCAGCGCCAGGGATGGTGGGAAGAAATGTGGGTCAGAAGGTCAAGGTGCAGCCCCAAACTCTTCCAGCTACTCAAAAACTTCCCGCAAAGCTGCTAAACACAGCAAACAACAAAGAGGTCAGTGTGATGTCTGTGACAGTCACAACTTTATTAAATTAAAAAAGCGTTGTAATGTTTAGCATCATTTCACAGTTTTTGGGTCAATATGTTTGAAGGCTTTGAAACGGCCCTCTTATTGTCTCCGGACTTTGATATGAAAGTGTGTGGTAATAGAGCCTTTCACCCTATGCTCAAGGTCAGGCAGTGTGTGTGAAAGCTGTTCATTAGACCAATTATTACCTCTAACAATGCAGTCAGGAGGAAATCAATAGCCACTGTCAGGGCTGTTTCAAAGCCTAGCTCTGAAAATCAATCAGTCCGGCTTCTATCTGCATTCTTCTCCTTCAGTCATGTTCAGACAGCAGGCATTTGCCGATATCAGCAAGGCTTTTGTATAAAAATGCTTTAATTATACTTAGAAGCAATAATAGAACACAAGAACTTATAGCGATTTTCTTTTTAATGAAGTGTTCATTATAAAACAAATTATGCACTAATAAATGTCCAAGCTTGCTGTGGTTATACCATTAAATTGTTTATTATTAATTTTGTTATTTTCAGCATGAAGAGGATTCGTTCTACATGGAGAAGCTGCAGGAGCAGATGCGACTGAGGGAGCAGGTTATCAAACAGAAGGAACGGATGAGATCTATGCGGGCCGCAAACAAGAAGCATCTGCGGCAGGAGCGCTTCCAAACTGATAGTTCCACCGGACACTGGAACAACAACCAAAATCAACAGCAACAGCCGTGTGTCTTGGGTTCTTGCCCTCAGAAGGTTATGCACCAGCAGCCCCATCACTGTCTTGTCCTGGAGCACCATCCAGAATTCCAGCCCTTGGCTTCACAGCAGCAGCAGCACCAGGTTTTAGTGCCCCCACTTCAGCCACCATGGCAACAAGCTCCTCCAGCACCAGGGAATCCATCAGGCCATGCAGCAGAGCTGCAGCATAATCAGCCTCATCAGTGGGGCACAGACAGGGTGGTTTTACAGGGAATGGAGCAAGTCCCAAATCAGATGAACCAACAGTACAGTATTGAAGAGGCCCATGCACAAGGCCCACAGGAAGTCTGCCGACGAGGCAAGAGGATGTTAGAGCCAGCAGCTTCTGTCGGGCCTGTTACCACCAAAATTAGAGTGGTCAAACACCTCAGCCCAGTTGTAAGTACTGTTCTTTCTCATGAATGCCACCGATTAGGAGTGGGGGATATCTTTGTCTTTTGTAACAATATACACTACCATCTAAAAGTTTGGGGTCAGTACATTTTTATTCTTTTTTTTTTTTTTTGAAAGAAATTAATACTTTTATTCACCAAGGATTATATTATATTGTTAGAAAAGATTTATATTTTGAATAAACACTGTTCTTTTTAACCTTTCATTAAGAATCCTGAAAAAAAAAAATCACAAAAAAATATTAAGCAGCACAACTGTTACCAACATTGATAATAACAGTAATTAATCAGCATATTAGAATGATTTTGGAAGAATTATGTGACACTAAAAACTCAAGTATTGCCTGATAAAAATTCAGCTTTGCATCACATGAATAAATCATATTATAAAATATATTAATAAATAGAACACAATTATTTTTTTCTGTATTTTTGATCAAGTAAATACAGCCTTGATGAGCATATAAGAATTCTTTAAAAAACATTAAACTCTTACTGATCCCAAACTTTTGAGCAGCAGTGTATTTTTAAGTGTCCAATAACTGATATGCAGAACCGTTTTTTAATTTTTTTTTAAATTTATTTTATTTTAAAAATCGCCTTTAAAGTTGTCCATAGGAAGTTCTTAGCAATGCATATTACTAATTAAAAAGTAAGTTTTTATATATTTACGGTAGAAAATGTACAAAATATCTTCATGGAACATGATACTTAATATCTCAATAATTTTTGGCATAAAAGAAAAATCAATAATTTTGACCCATACAATGTCTTGTTGGCTATTGCTACAAATATACCGTTGCTACTTACAGTATGACTGGTTTTGTGGTCCAGGATCACATATATGATTTCCAAACTCAATTAATAAATACAATTATATTACAGTAATATATAATATTACTATTGATCAATACATTTTTCCACATATTGTATGTCCAAATATTATTTTATTCATGTGGGAGCAATATGCACATGATTGAGTATAAAGGTAAAAGATTTCCCTTCTATAATTTCTCCTCAAAACAAGCCCATAATTCACCCCCATATATAAATTCCATCTTGCCCATATAACATTACACACTGTTCTTGTCTCATCTCTGTCTTGACCGTGTAGCCGCTGCCTTTTCATAACCCGTCCTGAGATGAGAGGCACGCGAGTTTTGCTGGCCGATGAAGATAACAGGGTGTCAGTCTTAATAGAGGTTGTGGTGGTGGTTGTGGGGGGCGGGTGTCTTTGCGGAGAAATGTCTGCAGACAGCCGAATCGATGAGGTTGCATTTGACAGAGTGGTGCAGGCCTGCTGAAAGACAGATCAGCAAGATGCTACCCAGGGACATTGTTCCGCTGTCAGTCTCATCCGCGCTGACAATGTTATCTCTCTCCCTCTCTCAAGTATCAAGTATCTTTCAGGTGTTCCGAATTGGATGTCACCCCCTGAAGACGTGCAATTAATCTTTGGTGTGTGTTTGCAGGCAAGAAAGTGTGTGTGTGGGGGCGCGTTCTCTTAATACCTGTAAATAGAGAGTTGCTAGTATGGCGGATTTGGATTGAAGAGCTTAGCCACAGATAAGGGAAATTAATTTTTCATCAGGAATAATAGCAGGCGTGCCAACAGGGAACACAAAGCAGGAGTGAGGGCGAGCGGGGAATTTGTCAAGTGTTGTCACCCCGGGATAATACTGCTTAGTGTGTGATTGGTGTAATGGAGGGCTGTGATTTCTATGGAGGGGGATTAATCACTTTACACTGCGCTGAGAGCAGCGGAATACAGATAGTGCTGTTTCGGTGCATCAGATCGTGCTGCTTGGATTTGGGATGTCCTTGGGACATGTTTGTAGCGTAATATGGTTTAAGACGTATTCACACTTAATGCGTCAAAACAGGTGTATCCAGAGCAGTAAACCAATTTGGATTTAAACCTCCATACAATGGATCTTCATACTTGGATAACTACTAAAAACCTTGACTTTGCTCAAAAGTGGTTTCATCTGTGAATTTATCCCACCCAAAGCTAAAATGCAGTTTTTTTGATTTTCATTATACTCTCGTGAACGTGCGGTGAAGACATGGAAGAGAAGAAATTGTTGATTAAAGTTGTTATTTTTGTTTTGTTTGCACACAAAAAGTATTCTCGTAGCTTCATAACATTACGGTTGAACCACTGATGTCACCTAGACTATTTTAATGATGTCCTTACTACTTTTCTGAACCTTGAACATTTCAATTGCATTGCTGTCTATGCAGGGTAAGAGAGCTCTCTGATTTCATCAAAAATATCTTAATTTGTGTTCCGAAGATGAACGAAGGTCTTACGGGTTTGTAACATCATGAGGGTGAGTAATTAATGACAGACTTTTCATTTTTGGAGGAACTATCCCCTTAATTTAGCATGCTGACAACCCTTATCCTAATACATAGAACACAGACTGTCCCAAAGACCATGTGGGAAAAATCAATTATGTTCAGGTCTGTTCTCCTGCAGGAAATGTTGTGATGTTGTCTAACATCATAACATAGTCTGTGGGAGTGCCATTGTTGTACATCACTGTAGGCCAGTTGTTTTGACTGTAGGCCTGGGGATGCCCACTGCTTTCACAGCAGTGTAGTGGTCAGGTGTGACATTGAGCCCCAGCCAGCCGAGAGAGGTGTGGAATTCGAAGCAGAGAGAGTCACTGGGACTCCTGATTTGTTTATGCTCATTAAGCTCTGAGGTGGGAGGTGGGACACTCTCGGCAGGACAACAGGAAGGTAGATGCAGCATGGGAAGGTCAGGAAGACATGGAAGTGGGCTAAAAATACTCTGAGAGCTCAAGTCCATCCGGTGATGGAAAAGAACTTAATAAAAGGGGAAAAGATTAATATTAAAGGGATAGTTTGGCCAAAAATGACAATTTTGTCATCATTTATTTACCCTCATGTTGCTCCAAACCTGAACACAAAAGAAGATATTTTGAAAAATGTGGGTAACCAAACAGTTGCTGCTAGCTATTGACTTCCATAGTATTTTTCCATACTGTAATAATTAATCAAGGCTTGAAAGATCAGTTCACTTCCAGAATAAACATTTTCAGATCATTTACTCACCCCCAGGTCATCCAAACTGTTCATGTCTGTCTATCTTTCTTCAGTGACAAAGAAACTATGTTTTTTGAGGAAAACATTCCAAGATTTTTCTCCATATAGTGGACTTCAATAGTGGCCAACAGGTTGAAGATCCAGTTTTAATGCACGTTGCACTAGGGGCGTCTCAAGTTCGAATCCAGGCTGAAGGACCTTTCCTGACCCTGCCCACCTCTCTCTCTTCCACTTCACTTCCTGACATATCTATACTGTCCTATAATAGTAAAGGCAAACGAACAGCAAAAAAATTAATAAATTGTAAACACTGTGTTGGTACTTCAGCCTATGTCACATGTGACCTTTCCAACATGACTTCATAATGTTTGAAGTTGAGCTAGTGCAAGACGAGCATTTGTGGTTAATAAGTATATAATATAGTATTTATTTATTTAATATTTCAGAAAATCGTTTTGCTAGATAAGACCCCTATTCCTCGGCTGGGATTGTGTAGAGCCCTTTGAAGCTGCATTAAAACTGCAATTTGGACCTTCAACCTGTTGGCCACCATTGAAGTCCACTATATAAAGAAAAATCCTGGAATGTTTTCCTCAAATACCTTCATTTATTTTCGACTGAGGAAAGAAAGACATGAACATCTTGGATGACATAGGGGTGAGTAAATTATAGGGAATTTTTTTTATTTTTGGAAGTGTGCTAATTTAAGTTATAAATTAGTTCCTTTCCCTTTTTTAACATTGCTGTTTTTTATGCTGTTGTTTGTTTTTGCTACAGAGTGCGAGTTGTGATCTCACACCACAGATGAGTGTTCAGACTAACGCAGTGACTGAAACGCAGCCCAGAATTGTCACCTTCAGAACGCCTGATTCATCCTCACCTTCATTTCTGCAACACAGTCTCAGGTTAAACTGTCCCAAACAGGGAAGGGGATCCGGCCCAAACCAGCCCCAGGATGAGGTAAATGTGTCTCTGTCGTCATCATGTTGTGAACGTGGGCGAGTGCTACTCTTTATCCTTTAATCCTTATAACTTATTGTCCATGTCTGTTCAGTATGTTTATGGAACTTGTTAATCGCATGTCTGGGAGTTTAAACCTCACATCAACTATATTTCAGTTACATGTTATGGGCAACAAAAAGGTAAATTTTTCAATAGTGTAGCGATTTAAGAAGTCCTGAAGTTACTGTCAAACTAAGCAACTTTCTGTTAATCAGTGGATCAAATTTGCATGGCCAACTTGAACATGAGAGAAATCTGCTTGGGGAACTTTTTCTCCTTCATGCGAAATTCTGGTTTACATGGATTCTTATTAAAATTACTGTTTCACCCACATAATTTTGGAGAGCAATGGTAAATGTGACCACATCTTGGATCTGGGTAGATGCCATATTTAATTTGATAGCAATTAATGTTTTGTGTATGCAATTAATGTATTGTGTGTTAATTAAAAAATTCTGTCATAAATTCGTCGTTCCAAACCAAAGTTTATCTTCAGAACACAAATTAAGATATTTTGAATTAAATCTGAGAGCTTTCTTAACCTCCATAAACAATGCAACTCACGTCATTAAAATAATCCATGTGAAATCAGTGGTTTAACCATAAGGTTATGAAGATACAAGAGTACTTTTTGTATGCAAAGAAAACAAAAATAATCACTTTATTCATCAATTTCTTCTCTTCTATGTCAGTCTTTGACATGCGTTCATGAGAGAACCACTGGTGTCATATGGACAATCTTAAATATGTCCTTACTACCTTTCCGGGCCTTGAATGTGTCAGTTGTGTTGCTGTCTATGCAGGATCAGAAAGCTCTCGGATTTTATCAAAAATATCTTAATTTGTGTTCTGAAGATGAATGACAGTTTTACGGGTTTGGAACGACCAGACTGTATGTCTCTTGCAGCCTTATTTCCATTAGTGTAAAATGAAATATGGCATCTGCCCTCACAAAGGTCTATTCTTTTGTTAGTCAATAGAGTCAAAAAACATTGCGGCATCTCGTCCGTATTGAAACATCAGCAGACGCCAGAAGGGCAAACTAAATTGGTCGTCTCGGCGTGCGCCTGGCGCTCGCTGCAGGTTGTTGTTCAGGGGCGAGGTATAGTCGGAGAGGGCCAGATGGGCAGTGCCCACTTGGTGCCAGGCAAACAGACGAGCAGTAGAGCGGGAAGAGGGGGGAGAGAATGGGCAAGGCTGCAGACCTGGTGTCAGTTGAAGGGCTTTCTTCATCAACCGCTGGGGTCCATCTGAAAAACCTGCTGATGTCAGTAAGACTCATTCAGGTAGGTCAAATCCCCGCTCCCCTCCCAACTCCACCACTCACTGTCAGGCCCGTCTACTCACCCTGGAAAGCTGATACGATCAGTGCAATTTACTGTGAAACAGCTTAACCCCTTTGTGAAAGTTAGTGCGGTTAATGACACGCTGTCCTGGTGCAGACGTTTGAAATAAAACTATCTCAAATGAGCAGACAGTTTCATAAGATTGGCAACTGCATTCCTCTGCCTTTGGTGTTTGTCTCCTTGGAAGCATCTTTCATTTCTTATTGTTTGAAGTTGCTTCTAAAATGGTTCCAGAGAAGTGATCAGAAGTACAGTATGGCTGATAGATACATAGTTGAGGTCAAAAGTTTACATACACTTTGCAGAATCTGCAAAATGTTAATTATTTTACCAAAATACGAGGGATCATACAAAATGCATGTTATTTTTTTATTTAGTACTGACCTGAATAATATATTTCACAGAAAATATGTTTACATCACAGTCCACAAGAGAAAAATAGTTGAATTTATAAAATTGACCCCAGTCAAAAGTTTACATACACTTGATTCGTAATACCGTGTTGTTACTTGAATGATCCACAGCTGTGCTTTTTTGTTTAGTGATAGTTGTTTATGAGTCCCTTGTATGTCCTAAACAGTTAAACTGCTCGCTGTTCTTCAGAAAAATCCTTTAAATCCTATTACAACTATTACAAAAGGTGCAAAACATTTTGAATTTGAAGATCAGGGTAAATTTATTTATTTTGTATTCTGGGAAACATGTTAGTATCTTCTGTAGCTTCTGAAGGGAAGTACTAAATGAATACAATATATATATATATATAATATATAATTTTATGTTCAAAAGTTTACACTCCTTGCTCTTAACGCATTGTTTTTTTTTCCTTCTGGAGCATCAGTGAATGTTTGAACCTTCTGTAATAGTTGCATGTGAGTCCCTTAGTTGTCCTGAGTGTGAAAAGATGGATCACCAAATCATAGTCATTGTTGGAAAAGGTTCAAAGACACAAAAATGCTGAAAAACCAGAGTTTGTGGATTTTTCTGAAGAACAGCAGGCAGTTTTAACTCTTCGGGACAAACAAGGGACTCATGAACAACTATCACTAAACAAAAAAACACAGCTGTGGATCATTCAGGTAACAACACAGTATTAAGAAGTGTATGTAAATTTTGGAACAGGGGTCATTTTTATAAATTCAACAATGAATTTTTCTTGTGGACTATATGTAAATGTCCTCTACATAAAATAACTTTTTCAGGTCAGTGCTAAATAAAAAAATATGCATTTTGTGTGATCCCTCTTATTTCAGATTCTGCAAGGTGTATGTAAAGTTTTGACCTCAACTGTATATTGAAAATAGCAGAGGACCTAAGACAGATCCTTGTGGAACTTTGTACTTCACTGGCATTAATTGAGATGATTCCCCAGGTAAATAAACAAATTTACTGTAGATTGAAAATAGCAACGGGCCTAAAACAGATCCTTGTGGCACTCCACTCTTAAATCCTGCCCTTGAATACTCGCATTGTTTTAAAAACATTGTTAAATTAACGTTCATTGTTAATTCACGAAACCAATGTTGATAAACTTTGGTGTTACTGACCTGCCTTTTTGTTCTTGCTTTAATTTGCACCCATCATTTGAATCATTAACTATTAAATGAATGAATATTACCTGAGTTACAGCAACTCAAAAACAGTAAGAAAGACAATAGAGGAAAGAAAAGTAGAAGAGGCATCATCTTTTCTAGTTTTCATTACTGACGTCTACTTTATCTGTTTTGAGAGCATGCCACAGAGTGTATTTTTGGCATTGATATGTAATTACTTGTAATGCACAAGCCTCTCAGATGGCTGAGCAGGAAGTAGGAAGCTCTGAGGATGAAGTATTCCCCCATAGTTCCCCATCCTGACTGCAGCCAATCACCTGCTGTTGCCTGGTCTGTTGATGTGCCTGTCTGCACAGTATGACTCTATCCCTGGTGTGCGCCGATCTAAAGGCTTGACGGGGTTGAGAGGCGTTCGGCTGTCATGTCGTGCATTACTGCACAGAGAGTGAGAGGTGATTGTTCGCTCGCTGACACAGAGGAATCATAGCATTGCCTTGAGCAACGCTTGCACGGCAGTCATGTGAATCACAGGTTTTTTATGTGTTTTGCTCAGTGTGTGTGAGTGGGTGTGTTTTCTTTCTTCCAGATTAAACAATTTAGCCCTTTTTCCTGTGGCTGTCACAATGCATTATATTCGGTTAGCTGATATACTAATTGGCGAATGTTCATTTAATTAAATGAAAATATTACTATAAAATGATTATGAAATAAAAGTAGAAATTACATTATCACTTATTAGCATTGTGTAATTATTGAATAAGATGTTAATCCTATTATTGCTGGGATTTGTGTTCTTTTTACGCACTTTTCGCTTGTCTCATCATTTTGTGAGTGGAATAGTCTTGGTGAGATATGAAGGCATATCTTTTAAATCTGAATATGCACTTCCCAAGGCTTCATAATGTTATGATTTTATGAAGGTCCACTAGAGGGCAGTCTTTGTCGACTTGTTGAGCTCTAGGTAAGGCTGAATACCGAAAGGTCAAGAGGGACAATTTGCTATGGATGTGGATATTTGATGGATTCATTTAAAACAATTAAATAAACCATTTTCATAATGTCAGTTTTGAACCTGGTCAAAAAACTCTATTTTTATTTATTTGAATTCTTAATATAAAATCATTTTTTTAATTAAGAGATTAAATTCATTAAAATAATTAATTTTTTGGGCAAACTGCAAAGTTTGAAATCAGTAAAATTCTCAGTCTTTTCTGCTCATCAATGCTACATTTATTTTGATTTAAAAATACAGAAAAAAACTGTAATATTGTGAAATATTATTGCAATTTAAAATAGTGGCTTTTAATTGTAGTATACTTTAAAATATAATTTATTCCTGTGATGCAAAGCTGAATTTTCAGCATCATTACTCCAGTCTTCAGTGTCACACAACCCTTTAGAAATCATTCTAATATGCTGATTTATTATCAATGCTGGAAACAGTTGTGCTGCTTAATATTTTTTGGAACTGTGATACTTTTTTTCAGGATTCTTTGATGAATAAAATGTTAAAAAGAACAGGTGTTTATTTAAAACAGAAATCTTGTCTAATAATATACCCAACCATTCATTTTGGGTCAGTAAATGTTTTCTTTTTTTTAACTTTAAAAGAAATTAATACTTTTATTCAGCAAGTATGTGTTAAATTGATAAAAAAGTGATAGTAAAGACTTATATTGTTAGAGAAGACTTCTATTTTGAATAAATGTTGTTCTTTTCTAATCCTGGAGTAATGATGCTAAAAATTCAGCTTTGCATCAAAGAAATGAATTATATGAAGTATATTCAAGTATTTTAAATTGCAATAATATTTCACAATATTACTGTTGTTTTTGTATTTTTAATCAAATAAATGCATCCTTGATGAGCAAAAGTGACCTAAAAAAACATTTAAAAAATCAAACTGATCTCAAACTTTTAAAGCAAGCGGCTGACATTTGAAAATGGCACTTTTGAAAAAAATTCACTCCAATCAAAGAGTAATATCTAATATATGATTTAAATTGCCGTCCATATACATTATATAGTATAATTCATACACCAGCTTCAGTGAAAATGTATTTATTTTTTTGCTATTTTTAACAAACGTACAACAAAATATACACTACTCTTCAGAGGTGTAGGATCAGTCAGATTTGTTTTTAGTCTATTTGATCAAAAATGTGTTTGATCAAAAATTACTGTAAAAACAGTAATGTTGTGAAATATTAGACTTTAAAATAACTTTTCGAGTTGAATACATTTTATTAATGATATATTAATTTAAAATATTTTGTAATTTGTTACTTGAATGGCAAAGATAAATTTTCAGCAGCCATTACTTAGTTTTCAGTGTCACATGATCCTTCAGAAATCATTCTAATATGCTGATTTAATGTACTACTTTGGTTCAAAAGTTAGGGTAGGGTGGAAAAACATCTCATTTTCTCCTTTAACTTCAAAATTGTCTGTCATTGTTGTTGTTGTTTTTTTTTTTTTTGTAATGGGTGTTTGACTTTCTTTGCACGTTCGCTTTGTAAACACTGGGTTGGTACTTTTGCCTACATAATTTTTGATCAATTGAATGCATCCTTGCTGAATAAATGTAAAAACGAAAATCTTAATGACCCTAAACTTTTAAACAATAGCAAAGCTTTGCATTCGTTCTTCAATGTTTTGCGTTTTGCAGTAGCCTAGTATTCACTGTAGAATTTACTGTAGATGGGATCAGTGAAACAATCAGTGTGTGATTCATTTAGCAACATCCGTGGTGACAGGATGGGATCTACACAAAAGTCATTTCCAAGTATTTGCTAAACGTTAGGATCTATACCACCCACGGCGTCCTGCAGTGACCAAACGGCTACCTGGAATGTTAAAGCGAACGGCTATTACATGCAACATTGCTTCTTAGTGGCCTCTAATGAGCTGGCGGTTTTATGATGTCACAAGCATTACAAAAACACCACTGACCCTGACAGCCAGCAGGCCCACTGTCACCCTATAAAAATGGACCGAGAACGCTACTGGAACGTGATAATGGGCACCAACCCGACATCATTACTTTTTAAAAAGTGTCCCTCAGGGGTCAAACCTTTGATCTGACCTTTATAACCTTCTTTTGACACAGGTGGCTGTCAGGGGAAACCAACGCAGTGCTTTCATGTAAGTAGACGCCATCGTTTCCCAGCATGTTCCTGTTTCATTCATATTTGTTTATGTGCTTTTGGGTACCATATAGCATGATGCTTAAGCCCTCTCTTTTTTTCCCTTTTTGTCTCGGCTATTATAGACCCTTCAGTTCCGGCCTGAGAACAGAGTCTGTTACCGATCAAACCCATGTCAGCTTCATAGTAAGACTGAACTACTGAGCCTCTTGGAGATCAAGCCCTATGATAAGTAGAAAATTTACAGTGTTCTCACAGGTTTGGCAAGATTTTTGTTGTGATGCAATATTTGCCCTTTTTTGTGATTGTTGAAGACAGTGGTTTGGCAGCTGTTTACATTTTGCTCCTTGGTTTCCATTAAATACCTAAACTACTTGCATGGTCCTGCTTGGCTGTTCATGTTATTTAGAAAGAAATCCTTCAGTTTGTTTGTTCTTTGACATATTGATACTTATTTTGAGTCATTTTTATTCAGTCACTGTTACTGATTACATCCAAGATGTTCATGTTTAAGGTTTTTGAGGAAAACATTCCAGGATTTTTCTCCATACAGTGGATATCAATGGGGATCAGCAGGTTGAAGGTCCAAATTGTTTCAATGAAGTTTCTCTACATGATCCCAGCTGAGGAATAAGGGGCCTTGTCTAGCGAAATGATCTGTAAGTTTGTTTAAAAAAATAAATAAAATAAAATATATATATATATATATAAGTTTTTTTAAGTGAGTCTGTGACTTCGCACATTACATTATCATGTTGGAAAGGTCATGCTCGGTTCATTGATGAATAATTTTCGTCAACAACATTTTTTCACAGACAAAAACGAGAAGACAATGAAACAAAAACTTGTTTTAAATAACAAAAACTATGACGAAAATCTATTGACGTTTTAGTCAACGAATAAAAAACGAGACGAAAATGTTAGGGAGGGATGATTTTGGAAGAGATTCATTTAGAACAAATCTGCTGCATGCTTAAGGGGCCGTTCACATGTCGCGCCAAAAAACGCGTGGAAAACGCTAGGCACGCCGCTTTCTTCCTTTATCAACAAAGCGCTCGGGCGCTTGCGCTCCGGAAGCGTCTGCCGTTTCTAAGCAACCGTCAGCTGCGCTCTAGCTCCAAGCCTATGCGTCTCCATGCATTGTTTCTTCTATTAGAGTCAAAATAATGGGGGGTTCACAAATCATAAAGTTCAGGAAATTCCTGGACCACAATGATGAGCTGCTCCTCCATGTTTCTGCTGAGGTTTCAATGTAACGGAAAACGTGAGGAAGCTGATTGTTTGGTTCATGTCACATGACCTGCGGTGCGCTTGTGGCATTCTGAAAAGTTGAGATGTTTTTATCTCGATGCGGCGCGGACGCGCCTGGAAAAACGACCGCGTCGCTTCCATTATGCGCGCGCAAGCCGCGCGTCTCCATTTGAAATAACGAACTTGAGCGCGCAAAAGATGCTACATGTGAACGGCCCCTAAGAGATGCATATATTTGAACTGTATCATAGTCTGTTGATCTATCCAGCGTGACACAAGCTAGCATACATTTGCTGAACGTCTCATAAAAAATGTCAATATCTAGGAGTAAGAGAAAAACAAACATATGGATAAACTTGACAACACAAAAGAACTCAATTCAGTCCGGTTTCTGAGTGCAGAGTGCAGACATCGAAGCAGTGCCTCTCACACAATGCGTGAGTACTCTTGTGTCTCATGAATGGAGAAATACACACAAAATAATGTTGAGTTGTCCGTTTTGATGAGTATTCACGTAAACACACTCGGTTACGTCTTAGGTGAACATAAACAGTTGAGAGAATATCGTACGTGTATCAGTACATTGCATCCGTGCATTCGGTTTTAAACGGACAGCAGCCTAATTTAGTTGCTATTGTCTGTGGCATTGATGTTAATCGAGCAACAACAAAAAAAGGCAGGAATCTCTCACTGCTGTTGACTCAATCACTTTAGTAGACCTAATAAAGATTAATCTAAATTTATTTATGTAAATCAATATTTCTGCTTGAAAGAATAAGGAATGTGGTAAACAAGTTGTTATAAAGTATGCATAATTACTATATAACTGTTGGTATTTCATTGAAAAGAAGACCATGTTCTTGTTTCTTTATGAGAAGTGGTTTCATTTCATTTTAATATAAAGGCATCATCAATTGATCATTTTAGAGGAATGCTTACTAAATGCATTACACTGTAACTAAACCCATTAGATTTTAGCCGACTAAATCTACTGTAGATTTAATGGACTAAAATCTTATATTTAGTCGACTAAAACTAAGACAATTCAGAAGACTAAAATATGACTAAAACTAAATGGCATTTTAGTCTAAATTTGCTGTCAAAATTAGTTCTTTGTCCATGTACTTCGGCTTAAAAAGGGCAAAAAAACTCCATTTCATTTTCTCCCCCAGCTTCAAAATCATTAATTTTTTTTCACCTTTTTTTGTAAAGGCCGTTTGACTCGATGGCTTTGTAAACATTGGGTTGGTACTTCTGCCTACATCTGCATGACCTTTCCAACATGACTACGTAATGCGCTTGTTGTGGATGCAGAGCTTGTGCAAGATGAGCATTTGTGGTTAAAAAGTATATAAATGTAGCTTTTTTTTAGAAAATGACTGATCATTTCGCTAGATGGGACCCTTATTCCTTAGCTGGGATCGTGTAGGGCCCTTTGTAGCTGCACTGAAACTGCAGTTTGGAACTTCAACCTGCATCCCTATTGAAGTCCACTATATGAAGAAAAATCCTGGAATGTTTTCATCAAAAACCTTTTCTTTTCGACTGAAAAAAAGAAAGACATGAACATCTTGGATGATGGGGGTAAGTAAATATCAGGACATTTTAATTCAGGAGTGAACTAATCCTTTAAGCAGTATTTCTATTCCCCCAACATTTTTAGGTAAAGCACTGCATTTGACAAAAGCACTAACTGAATTGACTCACTTAATATCAAATATTTAATCAATCTGACAAAAATCTGCCTAGGCTACATGTTTTTATTCATGCAGATGTCCAGCACCATCTAGTGGCCAATTTGCGTGATCCTTTTCAGTTAATTAATAAATTGGGCTTTATTTTATTGTATTTTACAATTAAAATTTTAGTTTTGATTTTGAATAGTCATGTTTCATGAGCTTTGTGCTCTGTGTGTTAATTTAAAATTATATATCATCTTTGAAAAAGCTGTGAATTCTTATTTAATCCTATTCCTTAGATAATTTAAGAATTCCGTTTTTTAACAAATTCAAACAGTTATGTTTCCCAAAAAAAGACGAATACCTTCCATCTCAAATCACACAGACCACTGAAAGAATATGTGGTTCACTGCTTCTTAGATACAACAAGAGCGCCTCGTCTATTGTGCTCCGTCTTTGGCTTGCAACAGACGTTTCATTCTGAAATATTTTCCAAGACGCTAACGTCTTGTGTTAGGGAATGTCAACATTTGCAGAGAGTGGCCCTGCTCTAATCCGGCAGACTGTGGGATAGAGAGAGGATTAGGGGCTAGTTTGTTTTCCTGGTCCCCTGGAATGTTCCTTTAGCAGTGCTTTTGTACCTGGGCCGGGCCCAAGGTCATCCCTCTGTCTCCACGCAGCTCCTTTTGTGTCTTCCGGCAAGTCTCAACCACACAGAGTCAACACCGCTCCCTCCTCAAAAGCCGAATGTGAGTGGAATTTCAATCCTTGTCGCAACACTCTCTAAATGTTACTTACTTTTCTCATTAAGCAATTTGAGTCCCCCTCCCCACCAGCACCAATGTTGTGTTTGACTAAAATGTTGAGGGGGGGAAAAGATCAGCATACCAGTGTATCTTCTAGCCTGTCTGCATCATTCATCACAGGTTTTGTGCCTGGTGTCTGATTGAAGTCTGATGGATTAACTGACTCAGGTGGGCAGTGTTATTGAGCTAGTCACTGCTTGAACTTGTGCCAAAGTTGAGCTTCATTGCTTTCAATTATTTTAGAGCTTTACGTGAATGAGCCTTTCCACGTCTCTACATAAGCTCTTGTAGAATGACTTGAATGGCCTTTGAATCATCATCTCCATTCCTTCCAGTACTTCACCAATACTTGCAGTTTCTTTCATGAGACTGTTCGAGTCGTTTTGCTCATGTTAAGCTTGTAGAGCTTGATTTGATATCAGGAGACTACAAAATTATTGATTTTTATATTCGGTGCTTCCCTGACATCTGTTAGGCCAACTGCCATGGGAAGGCACTAATAATCATGTCAAAGGTTACACAGGAACATTTTAAATAACTTTTTTATACTTGTAATGCACATGGTTCTGTTTTTATTTTAGCTGCTGATCTGACCTTTAATAGCAAACTGCTTTTCATGTAGATTGTGCCAAAAGGTCTAATAGCAATATTTGACTTCATATTGACAGGATGTTGGATTTAAATATTTGGAAGTTTTAAATACTGAGTATTTTAAACGTAAGGATAATCTTTCTCTGTTTCTGTAGGATTTTAGAAAAAAGAATCGCTGATGTTGTCTTAAGTCAAAAGGAAACGTGCACACACAGTGTGACAGAGCCGTAAAGAGCCAGTAGATGTCGCACTACATCAGCTGGGAGATACTCTTACTGTGGATATTAAAATAGCACGATAATAGACATATTAAATACATCAGTGATATCAAATGTATGTTATTGTGTAACATGAAGTATTAGTTATCAGAACGGGAATGGAACGCATTGAAACTGGTGATCAGGATTGTTACTTTATGAAGAGACGCTTAATAGTCCAAAAGTTTGTTTGAAAGTCTTGCTGAAACACCTCATTAAAAAGATTCAAGGGTCGAGGCCAAATGTGACCCTGGACCACAATTGAAATTTATACAATAAATAAGCTTTCAATTGATGTATGGTTTGTTAGGATAGGACAATATTTGTACACTGTATTTTTGGCTAGTGCTACAAATATACCCTTTCTAGACTGGTTTTGTAGGGTCACAAATTGTAATGCTAACAAATAGGCTATTTGTGAAATTAATATCGATTTGAAGTACTGCAGCATTTATGGACTTGCAGTACTCTATTGTCTATTTTGCTCTTTCTGCTATTGCCAAATTCTGAATAGGCTTTTTTTTTTTCTGAATAAAACTTTTAAAATACTTTTAGCACTTTTTGCGAGGGAGCAATTTATGGAGACTATTGACAACAAACAATCTTTTCTTTAAATTTCCTTTAAAAGCCGACTTCTAAAGGTCATCGAATAATCTGCACACTGCGTACCATGAATTTATTTTGAGTACTTTTGTCAAGAAATGTACATTTAAACAAAGAGTGTTAGACAAAACGTTGAAACAGTTGTCAAAACAATGACACTCGACAAACTCGACATAATGACATGAACAGTTCGTTGATACATCGCAACTGTTTAAATAAACTTAACACGCTTCCGTACTTTGCACTATTTCAAATAACGAAATATGATTCTGGAAATACTTTTAGATCCGTCAAAAATCTAATATACAAATCTGTGTATAAAAATATAATTTTTGAAGGCCATCCTCTGCTTATCCAATAAAATAGAACAGTCGGTTGCACACTGTACAGCCCTGTAAATTCAATGCTTTCTCCTATTTCGTATAATCTCTTGTAGGTGTCACAAAATCGCGCAAAAACGGTCACGTCATGCTTGAATCGGTGTGTACGTTTCCAGAGACAGATGATCCAATACAAATAAATTATTCAATGAACACTTTAAGGCTTTTCTTACAGAAAATAAAGATACATTTGAGTCTGATGCCCATACAGCAGCTGCAGTCTCAACTTAAGTGTGAAATCCCGAGTGGATGGAAAGAGTCTCTGTCCAGCAGCCAAGAGCCGATGTGAAACAGCATATTTGAGTACCAGTGGATGCCGTCCTCCTGAAAAGTGACGTTTGAATCACGAGCCGGAAAAAGCCACGTCATCAGCTCGTGACTTAACCTGGCCGGTGCGAACGCCCAGTGTGCCCATTTGTGACTCTCAATAACCGCGTAACACGAAGCCAGCACCTGATCCACTATTATGGTTCCGTGAGCGGTGACTGGCGCGTAAGAGCCCTGGTGTTCTTCAATGTAAATCCTCCTCACTGTAACGCTCTTGAGGGACTTGCTCGTCCCTTCCGACACTAAAACCGTATCTCCAGGCTTTACGTTGCTTGCAAATGTCGCTGTTATACCAGAATCAACTGATGCGTTTCCAACGAAGACAAGGTGCGCGGCCGTGAGGGTGAGCTTTGTAAAAGGCTCTGACGTCTCGATGACAATGAACTGCCTTCTCGTTGTGGGATCGTGGTCCATGAACATAATGAAGTCGCTTAAAAAGACATTTCCCTCCTCATCCGCAGCTAACACCCGGTCGCCCGCTTTAAGATCTTTGATGTGCTTCCTCCTCCCGTTTGCGAGCGTCACCGTCCCAGATCCAGGAAAGCATCCCCCTGATTTAGCAGCAACTGAGTTTTCTGAGATAAAAGCAAAGATAGACAACTTAGGCGGATGTTTATAAAGCACTCTGCAAAAATCGATGCATTGACACAGGTTTGACATGATGGTGCTGACATGGAAATGAGCCAAACTCGTGTAGAGACTGTAAAGCAGCAAGTGTTGAAACGCTTGTCTGGCCATTCTGGCTCCTGAATTAACACAAACTGATTAGACATTGTCATTTAAATTGAGCCTGCAGACTTTGCTTTTCCCTGATCCCTTTAGTTTTGTTTAACTGTTTGCACAGGTGCAGAGATCCCAACTTGCCAACTGGCATATTTAACGCATTTAACTCTTCTTGTAATGGTATTTATTAGATCTCAGTTATTTTAATACCAGCTGCTTTTGGTTAGAAAGGCTTTCATTTCTTAGTTTGTTAACAATAGTTGTTTTCCGTTTTTTCATATCCACTAATTATTCTCTTGATACCATACTGTAAATGAAAAGATGCTTGAGGCATAATTTGGAGTGTTGCCATAAAATCCCAAAAATAACTCTGTAGTAGTGCTTGTATACGATTAATTGCGATTAATTGCATTCAAATTGCAAGTATTTGATTATGTGACCTTGGACCACAAAACCAGTCATAAGGGTCAATTTTTGGAAATTGAGAATTATATATTTCCTGAAAGTTGAATAAATAAGCTTTCCATTGAAGTATGGTTTGTTAGGACTGGACAATATTTGGTTGAGATTCAACTATTTGAAAATCTGCAATCTGAGGGTGGAAAAAAACGAAATATTGAAAAAAAAAAAACGCCTTTAAAGTTGTCCAAATGAAGTTCTTAGCAATGCATATTACTAATCAGAAATTAAGTTTCGCTATATTTATGGTAGGAAATGTACAAAACATCTTCATGGAACATTATTTAATATCCTAATGATTTTTGGCATAAAAGAAAAATTGATAATTTTGACCCATGCACTGTATTGATGGCTATTGCCACAAATATATCCGTGCTACTTAAGACTGGTTTTGTGGTCCAGGGTCACGTGTTTGTGTACTGTGTATATTATGTATAGATAAAGACACACAAACAGTATATATTTTGAAAATATTTACATGTATATCTTTATAGTTAAGTCATTTATATTATAGATAAATATATTTAATATATAAACATAACATATTTTTCTTAAATATATAAATGCGTAATAAATATACAGTACACACACGCACATTATGCACACAAAAATATTTTATACTTTAAAAATATTTTATACTACAAAATACTTTATTTTGGATCATTGCCCATCTACCCAAACGTTTTGATGCACCTAAAATATTAATTTTCTTGATAGGATGAGTGAGGTGCCAAGAGGTTCTCCAATTTGGCAATCTGAAAACCCTCAGTAGGCCAACCTTTTTACATTGTAAGCTTTTTGCTGATTTTCTTGGATGTGTTTCTCAAATAATGCACATTAACACATACATAGAATCAAATCTGTATGCATCTATATTCTCGCATAAGTAGTTATAGTGATAACATTGCGCTCACCTGCTTTGACAGAGCAGTGTATATGGGCTTTGGATTCGTAATAGACCCAGTCGAATCCTGCCTCCACTGCAAGTCTAGATAGCATCCCATACTTGCTTTTATCCCTGTCTGAGGTAGTTATGTCCACCGCTCGTCCCTCGTAGTGCAAAGATTCTTCGAAATGGTGACCATCCTCATCCCAGCCTTCAGTAACGCGCAGTTTCACACCCGGCCACTGGTTCATGACGGATATCGCCAACGAGTTTAACTTGTCCTTACACCGCTGAAGGAGTGAAAGAGACAGGTTGTCAGTATTTACAACACAGACTTTCCTTTTAAAGTGTGGAAGATTTACTACATGTTTATATGGTTAAACAAAGCATTGTAAAAGGTCTGTTGGTCCTCCTCTCCAAGTAAATCAGCAAACGGTTTATATTTACGTTTCTGTGTTTTATTAACACATTTGCTTGCATAATTCTGAATATACCCCTAAAGACTATAGATGCCATCATTTAGGAATCAGATTGATCTTATCACAATATAACAATACGGTGTTATAGTCACAACCTCTACATCACTAAAGTTCACTGAGTTTGTGCGTAAAAGATGTGTGCGCTGAGGAAATCGTTTGTTGCCATAGGTCAAGAGCGCAGACTCCAGACCGACCGATCGATAACCGAGAGGAGTAAATAGAGCTGAAAATTCAAGTTCTGTCTCTCAGCCTGTGCGCCAGTAATCAATTTCAGAGACGTTGCCACCAATTATTCGCTGATGTTGCTTTAATTGAATCTCAGTATCTTTTATGGCGCTGTGAACATGTGCTATTATTTTATTGTACAAGGACAAGTTTGAGATTGTGAGGGAAACGTGTCTCGTCTCATATCACACTGTGGTTCAAATAATTATCTTAAAGCAATGTCATCAGAGAAAGCAGTCGAGCAGCTGATTGGAACAAACGCGCTCACCACGGGAGCCGGTAATATCCAGTAGTGGACGCGCAAAATCAGTGGCAATGATCACTTGTGACCCACATTTTCCATTAAGTAGCCTACACAATAAAAGCAGGTCATGAGATCTATCTATATAAAGGAACTCTGGTGTGATCTGGAGGAAGCGTATTAATTGATAGAGCACACTAGAAAAAATATATTACGCAATGCTTACGATGTGTGGAGGCGGGGTGTTTCGTGTACTTAATTATGTTATTAACTGTCAAAGGTCTGTTTGGATAACAGAAAAAACTTATGCTCAGCACATGCTTTCAACCACTAACACTAAATTATCCAACGGTGCCAATTTTGCACTGGTGAGAAAGATATAAATCCGAATGAGCACTAAATGGTAATTTCGATTTAAATCAAGCGGAATGTTATGAATATTGATCATACAAAAACGTCTATCTGTTAAGAATATCGTTATAGCTCAGCTGTTTGATCAAATGTTATACATGAACTTCAGTTCCAACATTTTTCCAAGAGTTAAAGTTACCGCTGTCAGTGTCTCCAAAGTGCCTGGAAATCTATATAAATGTTCCGTCACACGTTTTTACAGCCTGGTGCAATATGAGATTCTATTAGAGATACACTATGAACTTTACTTTCAAGTTATTAAAAAAAATCTATGTTTTGTGCTGGCGCGTTAAAGAAATCAGAACGCAATATATACTGATCTAATGTATGCTGCCTATAATGCAACATCACTATTTCTTTTTATTATTCTCCCAACAGCCATAGGAAACTCAAAAACCTCTTACAGCAAAATAGGCATCCAGTATTTAAAACAGTGTAAGTTTGGGCAATTACGCACGCATGGGTCCATACCTTGGTCATCAGTCTGTCAGCGTTAGTGTTTTCCTCGTCTTTAAAGATGATATCGGGATTATAATTCGGAATCAGCTCTTTAAATCTCTCTGAATTCCTTGTGATTTTGCCTTCGTATTTGCCGCTGGCCCCAAGCGTTTTCTCGGCAACGTTGGGAATGAATTGCTTGTAAGCCAACGGGGTTAATTTCTTTGGGTGTCTTCGTTTTCCATAACCTCTACCAGGACCACAGGCTAATCCACAAGGCGTCAGAAGCAGGCTGATAAAACACAGAAAAGCAAATTGCTTCAGATGCAGCCTCACGTCCATGACGTTAAATGATCGCTTCGGATCTTTAAAGTTTAGTCTCTCACAGGGTCTTCTCGCGCGTACCGGATGGATGCTACCCAACGACCACTACCGAAGCAGGTGCAATAACGACCGCTCTCGATAGCCACTGACTGAGCACATTGGAGGCTGGCTGTCACAGCTAAGTGGGAGACGAAAGAGCGACTTAGTTTGACGGGAGGTAGGGTCAGACGCTTATGAGTAGAGGCAGTCTACCCATATGAATTACACAGCAAATCTATGGCAGGGGGAGGGAGTCTATTGACTCGACGGAGTGCCGTCCAACTATGATGCCATCCAAGCAAAGACGGTCTCCATACCTCCCCTCATTTCTGCAGAAATGACTCAAACGTATTCTCACGTTGCCATGGTAAACGCGAGTTTACTAGCTTTCATGTGAATGAAAATATCCGAGCAGGTACGATTATTAGAAGCAGTTTAAAGAAACAAAATCATGTGGCAAATCAGCCCTATAATTGATTTTAGTTCACCCCTTTCAACAGATATATACAGTACCAGTTTTTTTAATGTTTTTTTTAAAGAAGTCTTTTCTGCTCACCAAGCCTGCATTTATTTAATCCAAAGTACAGCGAAACAGTAAAATTCTAAAATAATTTTACTATTTAAAATAACTGTTTTCTATTTAAATATATTTTAAAATGTAATTTATTCTTGTGATCAAAGTTACATTTTCAGCATCATTACTCCAGTCTTCAGTTTTACACGATCCTTCTGAAATCTTTCTAGTATTTTTATTATTATTATCAATATTTAAAATCAGATTAGTAATTTTTCTGAGGATTTTTGATGAACAGAACTATCCAAAGATCAGCATTTATCTGAACTAAAAAGCTTTGTAAGCTTTTGTGAGTTTTTATTTTATTTTATTATTTTTTTTAGAAGGAAATTATAGAAATTGATACTTTTATTTAGCAAGTATGCTTTAAACTGATCAAAAGTTTCAGATAAATGCTGTTCTTCTGAACTTTTTATTCAATAAAGAAACCTGAAAAAAATTCGACTGTTTTCAACATAATAATAAAAAAAAATGTTTTGAGCAGCAAATCAAGATATTAAAATGATTTCGGAAGGATCATGTGACTGTAGTAATGATGCTAAAAATTCAGCTTTGAAATCACAGGAATAAATTACATTTTAAAATATATTAAAATAGATAACAGTTATATTAAATGGTTAAAATATTTAAAAAAATGTACTGTTTTTGCTGTACTTTGGATCAAATAAATGCAGGCTTGGTGAGCAGAAGACATTAAAAATCTGACTGGTAGTGTATTTCTTGAAGTTAATATGGCAAATTGGGCAATGTTTTGTAATGAAAAATAAATAAGTCCTTAGATTTTGAAATGAAACATGAAATGACTTCTTGCATCCTTGTGCTGTTGCCTTGTCCATTCCGTCCCAATGACTGTTTTTTTTTTTCTTCAGAAAACAGTCAGAAACTTTGCTTCAAGACCTCATGAAGTCTCAGCACAGCGAATTGCAAGTTGCTAACAGGAGCACACCCAAAATCTGTTGTATCCTTTTTCTGTTTGCTGGTAGGGAATAATCAGGGCATCCAAAGTCCAGTCATTCATTTGTCCTAATGTTAGAGTTTAGATCCAGTGTGATGACATCTGAAAGATTAGGTTAATTACCCACTCCTCCTATTTGCTCTTTTATCTTTACCCGCTAAAACTTTATCAAAACCTTTCTACGTGTTGAGTGTTTATATTTACTGTTGTTTGTGCTGGTTTAGCAAATATCTCAGCATCTTATCTGACTATCAGATTTGATCTGATCTCTTTTGACCCTCATTGAGGGGATTTTATTTTGTGAAGGGGGTTTGTTGGTAGGCAAACTGAATGAATGGTGCATCTCTGAACTTATAACACCTACCTGGTTTGGACTTTCAAGGGCTTCTGAAAATTGGCATGTGAGTGAGCAAAAGCTCACCTTCTTGCCACTCTATGCTCTGACCCACGGATGACTCAGTTACACGTGAAAACACTAAATCGTCCCACTCTTCTTAGAATTAATTGGCTAGACTGTTTATTTACAAGGCTTTCAGGCACACGTTTATACACCATTTTGTGTCTTCATTTGATGAAACAACTATTTAGGAGAATATGAGATCAGTTCTGCAACAGGTGACTTTCAAGTGTCCCATGAAAGAATGAAATGGTCATTTAATCTCTTTAATCAGAAATCATAAGTAGTATATTAAAAACGTTCGTAAACTGGTTAGATGTTCAATTTACAATGAGATAAAAGAAAATCCATTTGTTTAATAACCAGTGCATACTTCATTGTCCTCTTCTCGCAAAATATATAGTCCCGCAATCACTCTTAAAAGGATGAGGTGACCTTAACTCAACAAAAGCTCAATTTGTTAGATGAAACCATTCGTACTTTTGATTTAGATGGGATGAGGGTGGAAAAGGACGTCCTTGCATCATTTGGCTGTCCTGGCAAACAGCGCTGTCAATACTGACAGCTCTGAGTGAGACATGCTTTAATAAACAAACACAAGGGTTATGCTCTTGAAAGTTAAGACTGAAATCTCAGCTCCCTTTGAAAAATACAAACTTTTGAGTTACAATATGTACAGACCAGTTGGCTAGTCTAATAAATCATACAATAAATTAAAACAGCAGTGTTAGTTCCCATTTGTGCTAGAATTTTAAGAAAACATTGGAATAAATTAATTGAATTTTTTATATGTGCTATATGTACAGCCATATTTTAATCGTTCTGCACTTTTCCTTCTTCACAATATACTCTGATTAAACAAGAGCAAGAATGAGCATAATAACTGTCGAAATCACTGTTACTGAGTATTCAGCTAACCTCCTGAGTTTTCTAACCTTTGAAAACTCAGGAATTCAAAGGAAAACTTTATCTGTGCATCAGTTGTAGTTGTTTGATGGTTTATGTGAATGCTCAGTGCCGACCATCCATCTGGTCAGGTCTGAAAGGCGTGCTTGAGCCATTCTTTTTAGTCCTTTAAAATACCTGTGGACAGATGGGTCACTGGACCAGTTAAGCTGTTTCAGATAGGTATGGTTTATTCTAGTCAAAAGCCAAAAGGCCATTCGCATCCACAGGAAATACCTGGCTTTACTAATGGGAGGCCTCCTTTTTAAGTTTTGACGGACCCTTGTAAAAGTTATGGCCTTCCAATATCTGGTGGTGAGACTTGTAGTGGTTTCTGACTTAGGGACTTGAATGTGCAGTTCTCATAGTAATGATCTGAGATTTTTATACTCTTTTGGTAAGGTTGCGTGACTTGGATCTATGTATGAGATTTTTCTTAACAAACTTTTTATTCCATAATCTATAAATATTCAGTATTTACTACAATAAAATGAACAGTCCACTGTTTCGGGACAGTTTACACTACAGTATTAAAGATGCACATTACTATCTATGGTCTAGTATTAGAGATTGTCTTTATATACTGTATTAGTCAAGGCTGGATATTTAATTGTTTGTGGTGTAATCTTCACCAAATCTCAAAATGAATGTCTATATTTCATACCATACAATGAAAACACTAGAAACTAAAAGTAAAAAAAAAATTGAATTAAAATTAAGTGAATTTAGGCACCTAACATAACATTGTATAAGAAACATTAAAAATATATGTAATGTTGTGGTGCCTATACTGTTTAATTTTAGTTTTTGGTGTTTTATGTTTAAATTATTTAGACAAAATAATATTGAATTTTAATATTGGTCCTTTTTCAGTTAACATAGACAAGGTTTTATATTGGAAGCATCATAAAAATTGTAAAAAAAAAAAAAAAAAACATTCAGTAATAGTTTGGATTTTATGAAACTATTTTTCAGCATAAGTTAAAAAAAATCATAGTAAATGTATTTTCAGACGCATGCAAAATATGTTGCAGAAAATGATTAAATTTACTTAGAGTTTATGTCTTTAAAAAAGTATTTTCTGCTCACAAAGCCTGAATTTATTTGATCCAAAGTACAGCAAAAACAGTAAAATGTAAATATTTTTTACATTTAAATTAACTTTTTTTTTTCGTTGAATATATTTTAAAATGTAATTTATTCCAGTGATTTCTGATGATTTTTTGCATCATTACTCCAGTCACATGATCCTTCAGAAATCATTCTAATATTCTGATTTGCTGCTCAAAAAAAACATTTATTATTATTATGTTGAAAAAAGCTGAGTAGATTTTTTTTAGATCTGAAAAAAGGACATCAAAAAGAACAACATTTATCTGAAATATAAATATTTTGTAACATTATAAATGTCTTTATCATCACTTTTAATCATTTTAAAGCATCCTTGTTATTATATTAATATAATAATATATTATATTAATTTCTATAATATATTCTTTCCCAAAGAAAATACTGACACCAAGCTTTTGAATAGTATAGTTTATAATGTTACAAAAGCTTTTTATTTCAGATAAATGCTAAACTTTGAATCTTTCTACTCAAAGAATCCTGAAAAATGTAACTTAGCTGTTTTAAATATTGATAATAATAATAATAAAAAATGTTCTTAAGCAGCAAATCAGAATATTAGAATGATTTCTGAAGAATCAGGTGAGACTGAAGACTGGAGTAATGAAGCTGAAAATGTATCTTTGATCACAGGAATAAATTACATTAAAAAAAACATATTCAAATAGAAAACAGTTATTTTAAATAGTAAACATTTTTCAAATTTTTTTTTACTGTTTTTACTGTACTTTGAATCAAATGCAGACTTGGTGAGCAGAAAAGACTTCTTTAAAAAACATAAAAAATCTTACTGTTCCAAAACTTTTGACTAACTTCGGCAAAGTATGTAAATCTGAATTACTGACCTATAACTAACATAACAAATCCCTAGAAGTATAACTATAGCTGTCTGAGTTCCTAATGAGTGTTTTCCTCTAGAATGGCAGTATGTTTGTAAAACAGAAGCAGTAAAACTTCTGTTCTGTTGGTGAATCAGCATACATACAATATCAATTCATTTGTTCACCTGGCACGCAGACTCACTGTTCTCCCTGCCAAAGCAGGTCTCACCACTAATGAACGCTCTGATGCCAATAAAGCCCTCTAATTCACTCATCTTTCTACCAGCATCCCTCTGGTGACTCAGTCACATAAAATACGAATGGACAGAGATGCCCTGGAACTGCTGCATTATCCTGCCATTTTCTTGGCCTAAATTAGATTTGCTTTGTCTTCTTTCTTAGCTTTTGTTAACTCACTTCATTCGTGTGATTTCATAAGAACACCTGAATAATAACAATGAGCTATGAAATGATTGGCATAAAACTAGCACAAACTACGAGATCATCTTTTTTGGCATAATTAAATGTTCCTACTTGAAGAAAGAAGTCACACCTCCTTCTGTTTTGTATCCTTTCATGGTTTGTTAAATGAAGAATACAATCAAATACTAATAGGATTGAGGTGCTATCTGAGATTTTCCTCTCCCACCCCTCAGGCCTGAGGTTCCTGGAGTTGAGGTTTGCACAGGAAAGCAGTTACCATATTCACATGTCTCCGTAATTGAGAACACTGCTTGGCAGCCCACAGTGGCCTTTTAGACAAATGTGTCCAATACTACCTAATTAGTTGGTGAGACATCGGCCAATCTATACTTAGAATGTGAAAACCTCAAGAAACAGTAGGCCTCTCTGCCGTGGATTTCGTCGTTTTGCGCTCAACAATGAACAGAGGTTTTGTTCCACTAGATCCCTTCCTGCAGTAATTATGAGGACCTTTTAATAAATAAACTTGACCAGTGTCCTTGCTTTCAGACATTCCTTTACTATATGAAATCAAGACACAGAGGTGAGCTTGCTAGATTCGGTCTGTGGCAAAGTTTCATTGAACAGACTTGCGCTTTGTTGTTTCTTCTATTAAATTTGGCAGTGATTTTTTTTTTTACCTTGTTTTATGTTATACCTTGTTTTCACAGAGCAGATAGGAGAGAAATTGATGGGCGAGTAAATACGGTGTATTTTACAGAAGAGCTGACTTTCCATTAGCTGCAATTTTTATCAATCAGTACCTCGGGTGTGGAGTGGATCAATGGTCTGTCGCTATGGCAACCGGCACAAAGTGATGGGTAATTCCACAAGGTGAGGGGAAGGATCCTGTGAGGTGGCGAAGACAGACAGGATCGATAAGGCCCAAGATAATGAGTGTGAATGCTCAATCCTGCCAGTCCTGCCTCTCTCTCAGGATAGCTGCTCCAAATTGTGACAGTAGACACATAACTGGTAAAGTTGATCAGTTATTCTTGATATTTATTGCTTAGAGCATTTTACAATGTATGTCCCTATATATACTGTATGTAACTTATATATATCAGGCTCTTATGCTCACCAAGTCTGCATTTATTTGATCAAAAATACAATAAAATATTAAGATTCGATTCGATTTCTGATTTGATTCTATTCAATTTGATATCGATTATTTTGCATATACAGTTGAGGTCAAAAGTTTACACCCCTCTTTCAGAATCTGCAATTTGTTAATTATTTGACCAAAATAAGAGGGATCATACAAAATGCATGTCGTTGTTTATTTAGTACTGACCTAAATAAGGTATTTCACATAAATGTTTACATGCAGTCCACAAGAATTTATAAAAATGACCCCATTCAAAAGTTTACATCCCCTTGATTCTTAATTCTGTGTTGTTACCTGAATGATCCACCGCTTTTTTGTTAGTGATAGTTGTTCACAAGTCCTAAACAGTTAAACTGCCCACTGTTCTTCAGAAAAATCATTCAGGTCCCACAAATTATTTGGTTTTCCAGCATTTTTGTGTAGTTAAACCCTTTCCAACAATGACTGTATGATTTTGAGATCCATCTTTTCACACTGAGGACAACTGAGTGCTCACTGATGGTCCAGAAGGAAAAACGATGCATTAGAGATGGGGGGTGAAAACTTTTGAACAGAATGGAGATTCTTATTTTGCCTAAATATTATATATCTTTAATTTAGTACTGCCCTTCATAGGCTATAGAAGATAGTTACATGTTTCCCGGAAGACGGTAAAAAAGGTATAGTTGCCCTTATCTTCAAACTCAAAAAATGTTCAACCCCAGCTCTTAATCCATGTTTTTTTCCTTCTGGAGCATCAGTTTGAACCTTCTGTAATGGTTGCATATGAGTCCTTTAATTGTCCACAGTGTGAGAAGATGGATCTCAAAATCATACAGTCATTGTTGGAAAGGGTTTAAATACACAAAAATACAGAAAAACCAAAGAATTTGTAGGACCTAAAGGATTTTTCCTTTCAGGACAAACAAGGGACTCATGAACAACTATTACTAAACAAACAAACAAACAAACCTAAAAAAACAAACAAACAAAAAACAGCTGTGGATCATTCGGGTAACAACACAGTATTAAGAAGGGGATGTAAACTTTTGAAGTCATTTTTTTTAAATTCAGCTATTCTTTTCTCTTGTAGACTATATATAAACATCTTTTATGTGAAATATTTGGTAAAATAATTAACATTTTGGAGATTCTGAAAGAGGGATGCAAACCTCAACTGTATATCAGGTACAGTACATAAAAAAATCTCTCAACTAATGCTTTTTGGTACTACATTACCATAATATTAAAGGTTAAAATTAACTGATTTGTATACAAATGCTTAAATTACACTCAATGACGTTTTAATAATAATAAAGTTACAATTACATATTTATATCTAATCTACTCCAATTCATTTTTCGAAATATACACATTTAAATGGCGGCTGTCATAAAAACTTGACAGATTTATTTAAACATTAAATATTGAAGAACAGTAAATATTATATGGTGCATAAATGTAACAAAATGCTCCTTTCTAGAGTTAATTTTTCTAGCTGACTAACAAGTTTATGGTCACCAAGTATGTTTCCTCTGAGGTAAATGTAACATGAAGTGACATTGACACTTTTCTGAGTTTTGATTCACGTTGCGCTGCACCAGAGTGATCTGTCACCCAACATTAAATAGCGCCAAAATGGCATTTTTTTTGTTTGAATATTGTAAGAAAATGGACAGAATCTTGAAATCTGCAACTTTGTTTCTTATCAAAAGTAACAAAGCACAAAGCTTATTACGATTTATTGTATGGAGGCACGCTACAATGTTTCGTTCATTAACTAAAAACAGGCTATAGACTAATCGACTAATCAGGGTTTAAAAAACAATATTGTTTTATAAAAATGAAAATCGATAAAATCGAGAAATCCATATTTTTTTTTACCTAGCCCCATTGTTTTCTATTTTAACATTTTAAAATGCACTTTTTTACATACAATTTGTGAATAGAAAGTCCGAGTTGGTATTGGTAAAACCCATTGCTCGCATTAGAAGGATTCATACATATTTTGGGTTGAAAAACCGTTTTCTGAGTACTTTTGTACTTTTGACATAGAAAATGAGCCACAGATCTCCTGACCTCTCCAGATTAATATGGTGTTTTCAGTCTAAATACAAGCAACAATGAAAGAAGATTAGGCTACAACTTGAGAAGGAATGCTAGAAATTCTTCCGTGTGAGGTTAAACCAATGCGTTAAGCTGCTGCGGTGTGATACTTTTGGTTTTTTACCCCAATAGTGAATGTAGTAGAGGTTTGCTACCAAAGATGTCATGCTAAATTTTCTAGCCCAATTTGGTTTGATTGAACATCCTCATACTTGTACTGAATATCACAAGCTTACAGTTTAGATATTTTCCACATGCTTATGTTATACAGAACCTGATACCTTCTGATATCAAAAGGCAGGAAACATAAACTGAATCATCTAGATTTTTTTCAGGTTAAACCAGTAACTGTAGTCATGCTAGTGACAGTATGACTGTATCATTATTATTCAGAGGTTTATGTTAAATAAAACCCATCCTTTCCTTACCTTTTGGAACATGGAGATCTCACACAGAGTCATCCACCACAACTGAAGCCATGTTGAGTCTTGCCTTTGTCTATCTGGGTCAAATGCCAGAATTGTAACCTTAAAAAATACAATCAAGTTACCTTAGGAAAACAACAAGGAGAGTTAAAAAGTCAAGAGACATGTTTTTTTTTTTTTCAGCCATGACTGAATTCACTAGCTTATGTGTTTACTACTGAACTGCTCATTATTTATAATTATTTTATTGTTGGAAAATTATTATTAAGCATGCAAATATGCATTTAAAGTAGCGTAATATAAAAGTATCTTAATTAGTGCAGTAATCACCACTTATAACAGTAGTTCTTAACCTGGGGGGCCGGGGCCCACTAGAGGGCCTCAGCAAACGTCCAGGGGGGCTGCTGGATGACTTAAAAGTATTTAAATTGATTAAATAATTTATTATATGTGACCATGGACCACAAAACCAGTCATAAGGATCAATTTTATGAAATTGAGATTTATACATCATCTGAAGGTTGAAGAATTGATGTATGGTGTGTTATGATAGGACAATATTAGGCCGAGATACAACTATTTGAAAATCTGGAATCTAAATATTGAGAAAATCGCTTTTAAAGTTGTCCAAATGAAGTTCTTTGCAATGCATATTACTAATACAAAATTAAGTTTTGATTATTTACACTAGGGAATTTACAACATTTTTTCATGAAACATGATCTTAATACCCTTATGATTTTTGGCCTAAAAGAAAAATTGATCATTTTGACCCATACAATGTATTTTTGCCTATTGCTACAAATATACCTGTGCTACGTAAGATTGGCTTTAGAAACTGTTTTTTTTTTTTTTTTAGAATTGGTTGTTAGAAACTATCAGCTTTTTCATAATTACAGCAAAATACCCAAAAGATCTTACATATCCTATAACTGGTAATATTATGTTGTGTTGCTCAATAGGAGACCTATATAGTTATGTAAACTAGTAATATTTGCATAGTGAGCCTGTCTAGAGATCACTTTTCCTTGTTTAAAAAAAAAAAAAATCATGCGGTAGTGAGACACTTATTGTTTTGCAATCTCAAGCCAATAAAAACGACAGCAGGGCAAAATTTGCGGAGTAAATATAATTATTTTATGGGTTCAGAAGGAAAACATGAGGGAAAACTGAGCGTGCGTGTTTAAAGACATGTCAGGAATGTGTGATGCCAAAACTCTCCCGATAAACATCTTCACCGTGTGAAACATTTCCTTGATATATGTATTGTGGTCGAAGTAATGTATGCAATCTATGCTAATAATAAAGAAAAATGATTTGGAAGCAAACAATATAGTTCCTAAAGGGTGTGTCTAATGTTTAGACTGCAGAACAAAGTGTTTTACAGAAAGGTTGTCTTCAATGTTTAAGAGGTAATCTCAGGTCATCGATGGTTGCGGCATTCGGAGACGTGACCCCAGGGCTACAAAACGAGTGTAGTAAACGATAAAGAATGCAGTTAAGAGCTTATGTTTTCTAAGCTACATAAATGAACCTGCCCCCCAAATGATTTCTGAATTAGTCAGAATTGCGATCATGTCGCCTCCTCATTGTTTAAATGCAGGTTTTTAACCGAATGCCAAAAAGTCGACGTGAGTTGGACAGAATCTCATTAATGTTTTGTAATATTTGCATGATTTGTCTCAGCCTGTTAGAAAAGGGACTAGGCGTGACATTAAAATGTGTTACAATGGAGAATTGTTTAAGGGAAATGCTTAGTTGGGATCACATTTTGCACAAAGCTACTTAAAACGTGATTAGACAAGAAGGCCTCATTCACAGACGCAGTTATAATTGCAACATGCTTGCGATGGCTTGGCTGAGCTTTAAAGGGCACCTATTATGCAAAATTCACTCATACATGTTGTTTGAACATAAACATGTGTTGGCGGTGCGTGTACACAACCACCCTATAATGCTAAAAATCCACTCACTCCTTTTTTTAATCCCCTTTAATCATAAGCATTGTCTCAGAGCAAGTCGATAACAGAATCCGTTAGATCTGACATCACACTGTACAAGCCCCGCCCACGACTGTTGACGGACATTGCCGTATAAGCCGAGACTCCGCCCTGAGTGAGCCACACAATAACCGACATGGTTGGCTTCATGCTAGAGCATTTAAAAGCAGCATTCGAGTAAGAAATGTCTTCTTATTAAAGCTATAAACATTATTAAGTCCAGAGCAGTGAGTGATTTTCTGGTTTTATTTTGTTGTTTATATAGGTATTGTATATTACGCTGCTGTCATTTAGATCTAATATAAACATGTATAAACATGTTTTGTAGCAGAGTATCTGAGATATGAGCTGTAAAGGCACAGTCGTATTCTAGAAAAGGGCGTTGGGAGCAGCAGCTCATTTGCATTTAAAGAGACATGCACGAATACGGCGTGTTTCTGCTTCCGCTCAAAATGATAGAATTGAAAATGATGTAATCATCTGTAGGATATTTTGAGTTGAAACTTCACAGACACATTCTGGGGACACCTGAGACTTGTATTGCACTTTGTAATAATAGGTGCCTTTAAACTTTAACATGACATTTCCGGCTAGACTTTATGATCTTTATGTGACTTTTTGATGTTGTTATTGAAAATATTGTATGTGCTATGTCCATTTGACCATGTGATAATGGCTCAGTGAGGCCCGATGTTAAAATACATGCTCTGACATCAGCGGGAATTTGAAGTCATTAAAATAACTTGTGAACTGAACGACTAACAAAAGAGGATTTGAAGGGAAATGTGTACAAGAATTAGTCCTAATTCTTGCTTACTGGTCACTAATAAGATTTGTTTCTATTTCATAATGTTTTGCCAGCCACATTTCCATGGACCAGAGTGCAGGATGAAGTGCTCTAAACTGGATGACCTCTCACCTCCACAGATGGATGCTGACGAAAAATCAGGTACACTAGCAGTCGCATATGGTCACCAAGGCTGCATTTGTTTGATCAAAAATACAGTTAAAACAGTAATATTGTGAAATGTTATTACAGATTTAAAGAACCAATTTGTATTTTAATATATTTGAAGTTTTAATTTATTCACATGATGGAAAAACTGAATTTTTAGCAGCCATTACTCCAGTCTTGAGTATCACATGATCTTTCAGAAATCATTCTAATATGCTGATTTGGTGCTCAAGAAACATTTCTTATTATCGATGTTAAAAACAGGTGTTGCAGTGTGATACAACTTATCAGAATTTTTTGATAAAGAGAAGATGCAGAAGAACAGCAGTTGAAATAGAAATAATATGTATTTTTATCAAAATTTAAATTTCTATGGGTCAATATTTTCCATAGTTTAGAATTTTGAACATTTCCTAAATTATTTGTCTAATTTTCCCCAAAATTGTCTTAGATCATCTTCAGACAATGCTGTCCAAAAGTTATCAAAAGCTTTTTGATATACCAAACTGTTTTCGTAAAGTGCGTTAATGAATTTGATGAAATTCGTGCAACAATGGACATGAGGCTATATCTTTGCAACACCTTAGTGGATTCAGGCCGAACTAGGTATGTGTTATACCAAACATGACCTGAGGGCACATTAGTAGTATTGGTACAGTGCCATTTACTGGTCAAAAGATGTGACATGTTTGTTTATAATTTTTGACCAGTTTGACCATAAATCATAAGAGTGATCTCAGATTCAAAGCGGCATACCGAATCAAACTATGTCAAATATTCCAATTTCAGCCGTTTTGAGCATGAACCATTTTGAATTTTAAAATCGCTTACTAGAATGTTATGAAATTTGGCACACAGATAAAGTACAGTCACATCATTAACCACAGAAAATTTGGAGTCTCTAACTCAAACTCTCTAGCGCCACCAACAGGCCAAATTTTCACTCATGTTTCTGCTAATAACTTTTTGTCACGATCCAGGCGGGGTTGAGGAGTGGAAAATGATGAGGAGAACCGGAGTAGAAGAACGAATAAAGATTTATTAAATAAAACACAGTAACTAATACAAACAAAACAAAACCGGGAGTATAAGGTGAGCACATGTACACAAGCAAACAGAGGTAACAGTTAGCATTGACGGACAAATGGGGAGTGCACACACAGACTCTTAAATACACTGAAACGGGGGCGTGGTCACAAACGAGATAACAGGATGACGAGGGGGAAATACAAATATGGGCAAGACTAGACTAATTGAGACAGAACTAAAGGGGAAGACAAGGACTAAACCATTAGAACTAGAAACATGGGGGAAAAACACTTGGGAAACAGAACAGGACAAGACACAGACATAATCCTGACATTACCCCCCCCTCCCCCGAAGGCGCGTCCCGTGCCTAATAACATCCAAAGGGGAGGGAGGGTGGGCGCCCTGGAGACCGCTAGGAGGACACAGGGGACATAGAGGTGGTCTCCAGGGCGGATCAGGGATCTCAGGTGGCCATGGCGGGTCTGGGGGTTCAGGAAACCATGGCCGGGTAAACAGTCCAGGTGGCCATGGTGGATCTGGCGGCTCAGGCAGCCATGGCCGGGACAATAGTTCAGGAGGCCATGGCGGATCTGGAGGCTCAGGAAGCCATGGCCGGGACAGTAGTTCAAGAGGCCATGGCGGATCTGGAGGCTCAGGAAGCCATGGCCGAGTAAACAGTTCAGGTGGCCATGGCCGAGTAAACAGTTCAGGTGGCCATGGCCGAGTAAACAGTTCAGGTGGCCATGGCCGGGTAAACAGTCCAGGTGGCCATGGCCGGGTAAACGGTCCAGGTGGCCATGGCTGGGTAAACAGTCCAGGTGGCCATGGCCGATCAGGGGAGTAGCCCCCCCCCCCAAAATTTTCTTGGGGGAACCTAGGGTATAGTCCACACAGGAGAGCACGGAAGGGCGTGCAGGAGAGAGCTCCGGCTCTGGAGGGCGCGCTGGAGACAGCTCCGGCTCTGGAGGGCGCGCTGGAGACAGCTCCGGCTCTGGAGGGCGCGCTGGAGACAGCTCCGGCTCTGGAGGGCGCGCTGGAGACAGCTCCGGCTCTGGAGGGCGCGCAGAAGAGAGCTCCCGCTCTGGCGGCGCAGTCACAGGAGGGCGCTCGGGCGGCGCAGTCACTGGAAGGCGCTCTGGCGGCGCAGTCACTAGAGGGCGCTCTGGCGGCGCATTCACTGGAGGTCTGGGCGGAACCAGCGGAGACTCTGGAAGGCTGGGCGGAACCAGCGGAGACTCTGGAAGGCTGGGCGGAACCAGCGGAGTCTCTGGAAGGCTGGGCGGAACCAGCGGAGACTCTGGAAGGCTGGGCGGAACCAGCGGAGACTTTGACTTGGCGGTCGCCATCTTGGGTGCAGACTCAGGTTTGGTGGCCATCTTGGCCGGGGACTCAGGCTTGGCGGCCATCTTGGCAAGGAACTCAGGAATGGCGGTCATCTTGACCGGGAACTCAGGTTTGGCGGCCATCTTGGCCGAGGGTTCAGGAACGACGGCCATCTTGACCGGGAACTTAGGCTTGGCCGCCATCTTGGCCGAGGATTCAGGAACGGCGGCCATCTTGGCCGGGAACTCATTCTTGGCTGCCATCTTGGCCGGGAACTCAGGCTTGGTGGCCATCTTGGCCGAAGACTCAGGAACGGCGGCCATCTTGTGACTCCTGTGTGGCAGCCATTTTGCGTGCAGACTCATGCGTGGCAGCCATCTTGCGTGCAGACTCATGCGTGGCAGCCATCTTGCGTGCAGACTCATGCGTGGCAGCCATCTTGCGTGCCGACTCCGGCATGGCAGCCATCTTGTGAGCTGGCGTGGCAGCCATCTTGTGAGCTGGCGTGGCAGCCGGCAGATAAGAGCGCTGGGCGGAGGCCGGTAGATGAGAGCGCGGGGAGGAGGCCGGCCGCATCGGGCTGAGGACAGCAGCGGAGCTTTGATGGATGACTGGAGATTGGAGACTGGGCTGGCGGTCCGATCTATTGGCACGCTATGTGGGGATTCTCGGCTTGGGATAGGCTGACCCGACGTGACGTGTTTCAGAGGGGACTGAACGATGAGACCGGACACTCTTTACTTCTTCAAGTTCAAAATCAGAGCAATTTAAATAAAGAATGAGATTGATCAGTTCGATCAAGGAGAAATTACAGGCAGGAGAATCACAACGAATTGTCTCATCATTCAGCCCCATCAGAAACACGGCACCGAGAGAGGCATCGGGCCAGCCCACCTGATGTGAGAGCTTGACAAAATCCGCCACATACCGCTCCAAACTCCGACCGCCCTGCCGCAGTCTCACCAGGTCTGCTTCAGCCCGATTCATCTTCAGTAGCGGTCCGTCGTTCTGTCACGATCCAGGCGGGGTTGAGGAGTGGAAAATGATGAGGAGAACCGGAGTAGAAGAACGAATAAAGATTTATTAAATAAAACACAGTAACTAATACAAACAAAACAAAACCGGGAGTATAAGGTGAGCACATGTACACAAGCAAACAGAGGTAACAGTTAGCATTGACGGACAAATGGGGAGTGCACACACAGACTCTTAAATACACTGAAACGGGGGCGTGGTCACAAACGAGATAACAGGATGACGAGGGGGAAATACAAATATGGGCAAGACTAGACTAAATAAGACAGAACTAAAGGGGAAGACAAGGACTAAACCATTAGAACTAGAAACATGGGGGAAAAACACTTGGGAAACAGAACAGGACAAGACACAGACATAATCCTGACACTTTTGAACCGTAAAGTCTAAAAGCAAATATTTTCCCTCTGATTCCTTGGCTCATACAGAGTCAAATGCATACCCAAATTAAAATTCTGCAGTCAAGATTTCAATTTTAAATTTTATTAAATTTTTCTGCACTTGTTGTAGATGATTTGTTCAATTTATACCAAAATTGGCTCAAAAACAAAAATGGACATGAGGCTATATCTTCGCAATGCCTCAGCTGATTCTGACCAAACTTTGTTTGTGTTATATCAAGCATGACCTGAGGGTACATGAGTAGTTTCAGCATAGTGCCAGCTATTGGTCAAAAGATAAAGAAATTCAACTTTTTTGTTTATAATTTCTGACCAGTTTGACCAAAAATCATAAGAGGGATCTCGTTAGATTCGGAGCTGCATACCGAATTAAACGATAACAAATTGTCCTATATCAGACATTTTAAGTAGTAAGATAGTAAAATGCCGTATTTTTCAAACACTTTAGCGTATTGTTATGAATCTCATGGAACCGCTTGCAGGAAAGTTATAAAATTTGGTACACAGAGAGAAGACAGTCTTATCATTAACCACAGCAAATTTGGAGTCTCTAACTCATACTCTCTAGCGCCACCAACAGGCCAAATTTCCACTCATGTTTCTGCTAATAACTTTTGAACCATAAGGTCTAAAAGGAACATTTGATTCTGAGTCTTTGGCTCATACAGAGTCGTTTGCATACCAAAAATTAAGTTTAGAATTTTCCAAAAAGTCATCTTTTCTAACTTGTCCTAGATGGTTATTTTCACCAAAATTGGCTCAGATCATCTTCTGAGCATTCTGGCAAAAATGTTACCGAAAACCTTTTGATATATCAACAAATTTGATGACGTTTGTGCAAAAATAGACACGAGGCTATATCGCCGCAACACTTTAGCGGCTTCTGACCAAACTTGGTATGTGTTACAACAAGCATGACCTGAGGGCGCATGAGTACTTTTGGCACAGTGCCACCAACTGATCAAAAGATATAAAAAAATTCACATTTATGCTTATAACTTCTGACCAGTTTGGCCAAAAATCATAAGATTGGCATACCAAATCAAACGATACCTAATGTTTTTATGTTGGCCTTTTTGGGCGTCACTCATTTTGAGTTTTGTAGTAAAATTCTGTATCAACAAATGTCTTTAACAGGGGTCTCCAACCCTGCTTTTGGAGAGCTACCCTACTGCAGAGTTCAGTTTCATCTGTAATCAAACACACCAGAACCAGCTAATCAAGGTGTTCATGGCTGCTTAATTACAAACAGGTGTATTGAAGCAGGGTTGGAACTTTACTCTGCAGGAAGATCCTTAGCTCTTCATTTTACCTCTGTTGTGCTTGGCCGCTTAATATTCGCTTAATTGCTGCTTGCAGCTATATTAAATATAATCGTTTTATAAACTTTTTTTGACAACATCAGCATTGTTCTTTATATCTGTGATATTCTTTTAAAGAGTCAGTGGTCAAACTCATTAGCAATTCTCTGTTGATAAGTAACTGAAAGTGTATTGTGTGCCATTTGTGACGTCACAAGTATTCATCAATAAAGAAGTTGTCATGTTGAGTCAGTTCGAGAGAGCTGTATACTATAGTTTCAGTCTCAAAGGCTGTGGAGAATTGGTGCCAAATGCCTGGCAACTTTGCCCAGTCCTTACCACTGTCTCTGGGCACCAATGCTACAGAAGGCCGTAAAATATTAATCAAAACTGTCCGATCAATAACTTCTCAAAGGCTAATAAGTGCTGTCATATTTTTGTGATATGTGGAGCCCTCCATCATTTAGAGCGTGCCGAGATTTATCGAAAATCCATTGTGAGGACGAGAGCATGAGGTAATGCAGCACTTAGTAAATGAAGTAAAACCAAAGTCTACTATTAAAATTTATGATTTGTATTTAATTCACAGAAGTCGCATCACGTCTGTTCATTTGAACTCTTTCAACCTGGTCCGCTTACCTTCATATGGTCGCCACATCCATCTGATTTGAATTGCACATGTTTTATTCACTTACGGTGTATTTCACTCTTGGTCCTGTCATCATGAAACAAACTGTGAATGCAGTTATGTCATTTTCTCTCCATTAGTGTCATATGCCATATCATATGGAACAAAAATGGAGGCTTAACTTTGGCTCAGGGCCTGGCCTCGCTGTTCATTATATTGCTTATGAATAGTACAATAGCTCTTATGCTATATACGTATATATTGAAGACGGTACAAAATTGCATCTCTTAGAATTTGGATTAGGCATTTTTGTTTAATCTGCTATTATTATTACTAGTTATTATGCTATTTCAGAAGAGAATGATACATCAATATTGATTTTATTTCATGCTATACTGTTCTTAAATAAAAGAAACAGTCATTGTAAACCTGATTAATATCACCCAGGCAGATGTAATATTTAACTTTTTATGGATCTTGATAATTGCCCACAATACCCTGCTTCAGTCTCTTAGTCACTTGACTTGATCCATCACTCATTTGAAGTGTCTCATAACACTCGCTCATAGTTCATCTGCACCCGTATCACAGGGCCTTTTAGGTGTCAGGCTTTTTTAGGTCACCTTGTGGATGTGAACCTATTCAGATCAGAAGTAATAAAAAAAATAACAGCCAATCAAGGATAGGAGCTTTATAGCAAGGGTGGTTTTACCTTCAAAAGCAGTGTAAGCCAAAATACACTAGGGCTCAACTGATTTATTTAAAGTAATTTATACTTTTATTTAGCAAAGATCCAAATCCTCAAATTGAACACAAGTGATAATAAAGATTGATAAGATTTGATAATGTTACAGAAAAAATATATTTTAAATAAACGCTGTTTTGAAACAAATGTATTACAGTTTCTATAAAAATATTAGCATAACACTGATGATAATAATAAGAAATGTTTTTCGATCATCAAATCAGCCTATAAAATGATTTCTGAAGGGCTGACTGGAGTAAAGACTGCTGAAAATCAGCTTTGCCATTACAGGAATAAATGGGTCAAAGATGAAAAAGGGTTTAAGCATAAAAACAATATGTGTACTATTGCTTTAAATTGTTGTTGTTTTTCCAAAAAAATATAAAAAGTTTTCTGCTTAATTTAATTGCAGTTTTGTTTTTGTTTTTCTGAGCAAAAAATACATTTCATACATTTTTCCCTAATTTACAGAAGACACCCACTAAAATGTCATTCAGTGTAACAATCTTGTCAGGCATGTTTACAACAAAAATCAATTTATGACATATTAAAAGACCAATTGCTTTCACCCCAAATACTAATTAATTGTAATTCTACATTTTTAAAAATTGCCACTATCCTAAGAATTTTTTACTCATTTAAAACAATAAAATGTAATGTCCTCCCTTGTTATTATATATATTTTAAGATGTACAGGTCAGAAATTTGAATTGTTTGACAAGTTGTTTGAATTTTTATATAAATATTGTTACACTGAATGACAATATAACATTATTTCAACCAAATTTAATTCTCCAAAAACTTTGAAACCTTAAAAGTAGACACTTTACTTACATTTAATGTGCTTTCTATGGACATAAAATCACTTTTGTAAATTTATTTTAATTAATGTCTATGACCCAAATTACATTTTAAAATCACAGTATTACAGTTTTTACTGTTTTTAAACAAATGCAGACTTTTAAAGGATAGTGTAGATAAGGAATTTGCAGTATACCAGTATTGACGATAATCGTGATATTTAAAGGAACACTCCACTTTTTTTGGAAATAGGCTCATTCTCCAACTCCCCCCGAGCTAATAAGTTGATTTTTACCGTTTTGAAATCCATTCAGATGTTCTCCTGTTCTGGCGATATCACTTTTAGCATAGCTTAGCATAGATCATTGAATCCTATTAGACCAATAGCAAAACTGGACTCTTCTGTAGTTATATCGTGTACTAAGACCGGTGGAAATGCAAAGCTGTGAGTTTCTAGGCTGATAAAATTAGGAACTACACTTCCATTCCGGCGTAATAGTCAAGGAAGTTTGCTGCCGTAATATGGCCGAAGCAGGCGGAGTATTATCAGAAATGAGTTCCCAGCTAGTTTAGCATTTGCACATGTGCTGCATGGTATTACTGCTCCTGCTTCGGCCATGTTACGGCAGCAAACTTCCTTGACTATTACGCCGGAATGGGAGTGTAGTTCCTAATCTTATCAGCCTAGAAAATTGAAGCTTTGCATTTCCACCGGTCTTAGTACACGATATAACTACAGAAGAGTCAAGTTTTAAATAGGACAAATATCGAAACTCGTTGGTCATTTTTGAACGTGATGCTATTGGTCTAACAGGATTTAATGATCTATGCTAAGCTATGCTAAAAGTGATATCGCCAGAACAGGAGAACGGCTGAATGGATTTCAAAACGGTAAAACCCAACTTATTAACTCGGGGGGGAGTTGGAGAATGAGCCTATTTCCAAAAAAAGTGGAGTGTTCCTTAATGTAAGTAATGAAATATCGTTATTGGTAGGTCTCGCGATATACCGATATTGGTGATATTTTAAAATAAATGCTACACACACTTATGACACATAATAATCCAGCGGCAGCGCCATTATAGAGTGTTAAACTCTTACATGTAATTAGTTTAATTCATACTCCACACTAGAGAGCGCCCTCATGCGGAAAGTCCACAAGCAAGACTCATAGGAGTAATAAAGTAAATGACTTTCCAGGAAATCCCTTACATGGACAAAGGCTGTCCCTGTAGCTGATTAAAATGCAGAAACAGAAAAAAACTATTATTTTGTATGATGAAACACGATGAGAATCAGCACACGATTATAACAGTATATGGTTTATCTGTGTTCTTCAAGCCATCTCAGGTATTTTCATATGAATAATGTACATCTATATTGCAATGCTAATCACTATTGACGCTGTAACTCAAGTTTGAAGTACACTCTTAAAAACAAAGGTTCTTCACAATGCCATAGAAGAACTTTTTTTTTGTCTAAATGGTTCCATAAAGAACCTTTAACATCTGAAGAACCTTTCTGTTTCACAAAAGGTTCTTTGTGGCAAAAGAAGGTTCTTCAGATTATAAAAAGGTAAGAAAGAAATGGTTCTTTAAAGAATCTTTCACTGAATGGTTCTTTGTAGAACCAAGAATGGTTCTTCTATGGCATCGCTGTGAAGAACCTTTTAAAGCACCTTTATTTTTAAGAGTGTAAAAATATGTAGTTATTTTCATAGATTGCCTTACTTTGACATTGTGCTAAACTAAAAGCTTATGTAATTGTTCCTTTTGTAAGCAATGGTGTAATTCACTTGTTTAAAAAAGACTAATAGCATGAGTTATTTATTTCTCAAGATTTCTATACCACCATAAATCTGAATTTTTTGAAGCCATGATAATCGTGTACTAAAAAATCTGATATCGTGACAAGACAACCCTAATGTAAACCACTTAATTTAGTCAATATAAACCTTTAAATGATGTTATTAAGTTAATAATTGCATGTATTCTTCTAGATTTTGATCTTCACCGTGTTTCTTTGACATGATTTGTATTTATTACAGTCTGGCAATGGTAATATGAACAGACAGAAAAAAGAATGTGAGGATTAGGTGTCTCTCTTAGATCTGCTATCTGTCATCGCCAGGTTAACTTCTTTATGAATCAGTCTCCCCGGGCTGTTTTCAGAGCAGAGAGGAAAGCATGTATATTTAAGCTCGTACCGCTTTTTAAAGAAACTTTTGCCGTGTTCAAAAGTCAAGGTCATTTTCATTACTTTGCATTTTTGGAATATCTAGCCAATTATAGCCAATAGTGCCATTTCAGTTTTCATTGCATCTGAATTCCCACCACTGGGAACGCTAGCACTGGGCATGTCAGATTAATAAATATTTGACTATATGTTTTTTTTTTTTTTTTCTTAGTCATGCCAATAACTATTTGTCATCAATGAAGCAGAAGAAACCAGGTCAAGATGATTTATGACAAAGTAACAGTCAGTCCTGTTTTAATGGTTCCTTGGCCTCACGCAAGACAAGAAAGCATTGATCTGGCTTTTACGACAAGTTAACCTCTCAGGAATGAGTGTTAATAGATTTTGAAACAACTATTAATAGCAAATAAAACATTTATGGCCACAGTGTTTTATGCACCGAGCAAAAATCAATAGATCTTTAAAGAAATTAAGCTTGTGCAACTATTAATGGCCGTTTCAGAGATGGATTATTGCGGTTAGGATTTGCCTGAGTGCTTGCTGACTGAAATGTGAAAAAGGTTGCAGCGCCGTTTCGAAATTACTCTGGTCAAAGAGAGAAAGAGGGAGCAGGAGAATAGTCGGTGGCAGATTGTTGCATCTGGTGTTGGCCTCTCTTGTCACTAAAATGCCAGTCCTCACGGTTGCTATGCCGCTGTATCAAAGTGGAGGATGGCGCATGGGAAGGATTGTGGGAATGTAAAGCTGCACAGCAAACAGAGGGTCACCCAGCCGGATTCAAACAAACTCGTCTAGCACTCCTATTCAGTCAAAAGTTCAATCAGTCCCTATGGAAACCTTCTCTTCTAATGAGTTACAAATGTTTCAGTTGATGTTGATTGAATTGTTTTACCAGCCAAGGATGTTTATTGGAGTCACTGGGGGATTTGAACTGGCCGTGATGGATAAGCTTTTTCCATTGTTCTTGGGGTTTTAGTGTTTGTAATATTAGAGAAGTTGCAGTGTAATTAATTTAAGTTTCTTTCTTTTCATTTCTTCCTATCTCTATACAGAAAGAGCCTTGTTTAAAGTCTAACTATGCTAAAAATTGAGTTTTCACTCAGAAATTGTAGTAAGTTTCACAAATAATTACAAAAATAGCAAATAAATTGATCGTGTTGTACTTTTTCCCAAAAGTTGTATAAAAGTACTCTTTAAAATATATATATATATTATCAAATGAAAGATTATTGGAGTGTTTTTTTTTTTTTTTACAAGAAAATGCTATTTCAATCTTTTGATTTTAAAACTTCACGCTTAAAGGGATAGTTTAACCAAAAATGAAAATTCTGTCATTAATTACCAACCCTTGTGTCATTCTAAACCTGAAAGCCGTAACCCGTAAACCGTTCATCTTCAAAACACAAATTAAGATATTTTCGATGAAATCCATGAGCTTTCTGACCCTGCATAGACAGCAACACAACTTACACATTCACTGCCTAAAAAGGTAGTAAGGATATCGATAAAATAGTCCATGTGACATCAACCATCAATTTATAAAGCTACGAGAATACTTTTTGTGTGCATAGAAAATATATGACCCTGGACCACAAAACCAGTCTTAAGTCGCTGGGGTATATTTGTAGCAATAGCCAAAAATACATTGTATGGGTCAAAATTATTGATTTTTCTTTTATGCCAAAAATCATTAGGAAATTAAGTAAAGATCATGTTCCATGAAGATTTTTTGTAAAATTCCTACTGTAAACATATCAACATGTAATTTTTGATTAGTAATATGCATTGTTATGAACTTAATTTGGACAACTTTAAAGGTGATTTTCTCAGTATTTTGATTTTTTTGCACCCTCAGATTCCAGATTTTCAAATAGTTGTATCTCGGCCAAATATTGTCCTATCCTAACAAACCATATATCAATAGAAAGCTTATTTATTGAGCTTTCATATGATGTATACATCTCAGTTTTGTAAAATTTAACCTTATGACTGGTTTTGTGGTCCATGGTCACATATGTCATGGTACTGTCATAAATGTGTTGAAGACCGACTCGGAAGAAAATAAATTGTTGAATAAAGTTTTTTTTTGTCACATGGGCTATTTTAATGATATTTTTACTTCCTTTCTGGGCCTTGAATGTGGAAGTTGCTTTGTTTCAGTATCAGAAAGCTCTTAGATTTCATTAAAAAATATCTTAATTTGTATTGAAAAGATGAACGAAGGTCTTACAACATGAGGATCTATCAAAATGGAGAATATTTACCTGGCAGTCAATGGGACAGTGACAAGCCTCCCGGTTTTCATCCAAAATATCTTAAATTGTGTTCCAAAGACGAACTAAGCTTTTATGGGTTTGGAATGACTTGGGGGGAATTTGATTAATGACAACATTTTCATTTTGGGGTGGAGTAACCCTTTAATGATGTCTTTATTACCTTTCTGGGCCTTGAATGTGGTAGTTGTGTTGCTCTCTATGCAGAGTCAGATCTTAATTTGTCTTCTGAAGATGAACTTATGGGTTTGGAACAACATTAGGTGAATAATTAATGACAGATTTTTCATTTTTGGGTGAACTATTCCTTGTGCCTTGCTATTTTTTTAATAATTATTTGTGAAATTTAATAGCAATTTCTGAGTCGAAATAGTAGCTTTTTTCAAGTAAATCCAACACCAAATAGTTTTCAGTTGTATTTCAAAATGTAGTGTTTGTTTAAATATGTATGTTAAGTTTGTGTCTTAACAAACAAGGCATTTGACAACCAATTTAAGCTTCCAGTTTGTGTTGACATCTACATTTTGGTTGCATCTTGGAAACACTATTCATGAAAACCCTCCAAACGTTTTTGTTATTGCACATTTAGTCAGATTTAGCCCTGTCAAAAACAGTTAAAAAATCACTCTGCTCATTTAACCCAGAATTCCTTCCTTGGTGGCTTGTCTGTCACCAATTATATCTCTCTGTTTATCCTCTGACAAGTTAATTCACATGCATGTGGACCGACGGTGAAGGCTTGTGGATCTTTCCCATCACACTTAAAACACAGCCGACCACCCTCTCCTCTCTCAAGTAGGCTTTTCACAGAGGCTTTAGGAAACTGTTTAAGGTATTTGCCCTTTTTTCATCTATTCAACTGCAGCAGGCAAATCCTGGGAGGCAGAACCTGTTGATATCCCATAAGGGGCTTATATGACTCATCGTAGCCTAGATGCAACATGCTTGTTATTTGAACAGCTGCATCTCCACTCCACACTTTTATCATGCCCATTGTGATCCTGCCATCCTGCGCTTTTCCTCCTTGTTCGGAAAGCTCTTGACAAACCTACCAAAAATTGCTCTTAGAACAGACGGCTAGACAGTTTTTTGGGTGGAGGCTTGGTACTGAGGGAATTGCGATTCTCATTTTTGAGATGAAGATCTGGTGTGGGTAGACTTCATTCAGCATTATTCCACATTCCAGTCTTTTTTGCATTAACATTTCAGATGTATAATTGAAAATTACAATGTTGAAAGACTGCAGCTTTCCACAAAGAATAGCTTTTTTCCCTCTCTTTTTTTCCACAGGGCAGCTTGATGGATGATGCGCACACACGTACCTCCTCACACCTCATCTGGCCGAATGCATTCCTCATGCAATTAGTCCTTCTGAAGTTGCTTATTAGTTGGATCTCTTCTTTGTGGATAAGTCCTTTCACTGAACTGTCACAGCTCCTGGACAAGCCTCTCCAATCCACAGCCATTTACAAATGAATGGGGCACCATGCAAACCAAACAGAGCACATCCTTTTCCTGCTCTTTCACATCTTTGGTGAAAAGGAGGGGGGAAAACTCAATTTGTATTTGCGCAGACCATAAACAAACATCGGTCAGATCAAATGAGGCATTCAGAGCCTGAAGAAAGGTCAGAGAGAAAGGGGAGGGAGAGATAGAGGAGGGATTGAAGGAGGTGCAGAATGGAGCTCTCCCAGTGCCAATTCACAAGCTCGGGGCTTTTATGAGGGTGTCAGTTCTGTTGTCAGACTGACGATGTAGAGAAACAAGTCAATGTGAGGGCGGAGGGCAGCACACCTTCCACAGGTACATGCAATGTGACTGTTAACTAACCAACACCTTTAGTGACAGCCGAGGCCACGGCCAAATCAGCTTTCCCGCAAGAAACCTAGAATGGCAGTGGTGCAGGAAAGCTTTTTATGACAAACAGAGATTTTCTTCAAAGAGAAGCCAAATAAAGTCCTTCAGATAACCTCAAGTTCTTCAAAAGAGCATTAAATATCATGAATTGTTAAAGATGACTATGGTGACTATGGCTGTATAAAATTAATAAATAAAATTTCCTATCTATCCATCAGTCCGTCTTTTCGTCTGTCCATCTAGCTATCTATCTATCATCTGTTTATCTATCTATTATCTGTCTGTCTGTCTATCTGTTTGTCTTTCTGTCTGTCCGTCCATCTGTCTATCTTATCTGTCCGTCTATCTATCTTTCTGTCTGTCTGTCCATCCATCTACTTATTTGTCTGTCTATCTATCTATCATCTGTCCATCCGTTTGTCTGTCTATCTATCTTGTCTGTCCATCTGTCTTTCCGTCTGTCTGTCTGTCTATCTATCTGTCTATCTATCATCTGTCCATCTGTCTCTCTATCTATCTGTCTATCATCTGTCCATCTATCTATCTGTTTGTCTGTCTATCTATCTTGCCTGTCTGTCTGTCTATCTATCATCTGTCCGTCCATCCGCCTGTCTGTCCGTCTGTCTGTCTATCTATCATCTGTCCATCTGTCTATCCATTTGTCTGTCTGTCTGTCTTTCCTTCTGTCTGTCTGTCTGTCTATCTATCATCTGTCCGTCCATCCGCCTGTCTGTCCGTCTGTCTGTCTATCTATCATCTGTCTATCCATTTGTCTGTCTGTCTGTCTTTCCTTCTGTCTGTCTGTCTGTCTATCTATCATCTGTCCGTCCATCCGCCTGTCTGTCCGTCTGTCTGTCTATCTATCATCTGTCCATCTGTCTATCCATTTGTCTGTCTGTCTATCTGTCTTTCCTTCTGTCTGTCTGTCTGTCTATCTATCATCTGTCCGTCCATCCGCCTGTCTGTCCGTTCGTCTGTCTATCTATCTAGTCTGTCTGTCTGTCTGTCTGTCTGTCTGTTTGTCTGTCCATCTATCTACCTATTTGTCTGTCTATCATCTGTCTGTCTATCATCTGTCCGTCTGTCTATCCATTTGTCTATCTATCTTGTCTGTCCATCTGTCTTTCCGTCTGTCTATCTATCATCTGTCCGTCCATCCGCCTCTCTGTCCGTTCGTCTGTCTATCTATCTAGTCTGTCCGTCCATCTTTCTGTCTATCTATCCGTTCGTCCATCTGTCTACCTATTTGTCTGTCTGACTATCATTTGTCTATCTATCTATCATCTGTCTGTCTATTCGTTTGTCTGTCCGTCTGTCTGTCTATCTTGTCTGTCCATCCACCCACCCATCTGTCCATCTATCTGTCTATCCGTTTGTCTTTCTGTCTGTCCGTCCATCTGTCTGTCTATCTATGCATCTGTCCGTCCATCCATCCAACTGTCCATCTAGCTATTTGTCTGTCCGTCTATCTGTCTGTCTGTCTTTCTGTCTGTCCATCCATCTGTCTGTCTATTTGTCTGTCCGTCTGTCTATCTGTTTGTCTTTCCATCTATCTATCAACTGCTTGTCTGTCCGTCCATCCACCATCTGTCTGTCCATCTATCTGTCTATCCGTTTGTCTTTCTGTCTGTCTATCTATGGTCTGTCCGTCTGTCTGTGTATCATTCTGATTATGTTCACAATATAGAACAGTTTTAATAAATATAGGGATGCACAGAATGTTCTGCAACCAAAATTATTCGTCCGAGAATAGCAAAAAAAAGCTTATTCAGTGTTTGGCCGAATTAGCGAAAAGAAAAAATTATACCAAACAATGAGGTGACACGATCAAATAGAGGCGCGCATTATTGCAGCAAGCATGTCGGCAGTGTGGAAGCATTTAAAACTGTCAGAGAAAGATGCAAAAATCATTACAAGCATCGACAGTGTAAGACTGTTTAGAAGAGAAAGGTGTGGTTGTTGCTAGTTACTATGTTGTCTAATACACGCACAAATTGTATGTATTCTGACAGCTCTGCACAAGCTTGTTAGCCAGGGTTTAAAGTAAACAGCATAATGAGAATCATTTACATATCTGCTGCTGTCAGCAAAAACTAGTACTGAGGTCTTCCTGTGGGTTTCCGCCAAAATAAAAGTCAGCATTCATAAATGTTAGCATTGTAATTTTACTGTTAAAGTAAGACAAAAATAATAACAACAATCATTGCAACAGCTCTATTAATACATTGATTATAGCATTCTCCTTTGCTCAGCAAAACTGCATTTATTTGTATATTACAAAACACATGCCTGATTCAAGAAGAGGGTCTTAAAATGGCCAAAGAATATTATTTTACTAACTTATTAGTTTTAAGTTAAATTGTGCTTTGTTGGTAGGCTATAATGTCTACTAGAATGTTAAAAATGTTCAATGTTAAGTAAATATTTTCAAATTGCTGTTTTGTAATTGATTTTTTTTTTCTTTTTTTTAAACTAGACAAAACTGTAAAAAGCACATTTTGGCTATTTAGTTTATGCAAAATACATGGGGGGAAATTTTAATTTCATTGTGTTTGAACATAGGATCATTTTTGGCTTCAGATCAATTGTAAATTCATAGCTGACTAAAAACTACTTTTCCCAAAACTCTCAGCAGTGCGTTGCTTGGATGACATCACTCTGCGTGTTTGTCTAAGTGCTTCAGTTGAAGCAGTCAGTCCAGCAGCCGATGGCTGTCACAGTCTTCTGCCAAACACACTCCATATTCACAATGCAGTTTAATTAATGACATCACTAAAAGGTTTGGTGCAATGAAGTTTGCATCTAGTTCAATTTCCTAAGTGCCTCTGTATCCCTTTCTAAGCAACAGCAACACAGTGTGAGACAGAGCCATCAATAATGCACCTCCACAAGAGAAGGCCGGCTACAGCGAGCGGCACCAAAGTCAGAAGACAGGATTGTCAAAATGAGAAGATCCCCAACTGTGTACAGGATCCAGGTGACAGTTTATAAAATCATCTCTATGATGATTTTATAGGCACTGTACATTTTAACCGTCTAATTGTTTGAAAAGTTTGAAAGTTGAAATCACTCCATAGATCACTTGATTTTTGACTCCAAATGACGAATGGAAAACTGTGAGTTGTCTTGTAAGCTCTCTGGAAGGAACAAGCTTGTAGTAACTTGTCAAGTGAAGATAAAAGGGGATTCCTGTGGAACACCACAAGATCTTGTGTATAGTTGATTAATCCATTTCATTCAGTCACAGCTGCAGCCTTTTCATGAATTCTATCTCATTCTGTGCACAAAGGTTATGCCTATTTTGATGCATGGCCGCCGTGAAATTGACTGATAAAATACACATAAAGATAGGGTTTGTGCACATAAACTGTATTATCCTTGTCCTGCTTGGTGAAACGCTGTGTTGGGGCACAAAACAGGAATTAGTCATCAGCTGTTCATTTGTTTAAACCTGAAAAGTGAAGATATGTTTTCATGAACATGTCAAATTGAACAAAACTGAATCCTATTGCTTCCATTTCCTCTGTGGAATAAAAAGCGAACAGTAACTCAACCTCATTAGTACTTTAAAGAGCAGACCAGGGTTTAAGTGGCACTCTCAGAGATGTGAGTCCCATGTATGTGAATGTGAAGTTAATTTAATGAATGTGTCTGACTTCTCTAATTATTTCCTCCTGCAGCACTATTAATTTCTTTCCAAAAAAGAAAGAATAAAAATTTACTGACCCCAAACTTTTGAACTGTAGTGTATATTTTAAATAAATTCTTTTTAACCTTTTATTGATCAAATAATCCTGAAAAAAGTATGACAGGTTCCAAAAAAATATTAAGCAGCACAACTGTTTTCAACATTGATAATAAATCAGCATATTAGAATGATTTTTGAAGGATCATGTGACACTGAAGACTGCACTAATGATGCTGAAAATTTAGCTTCGTATCACAGGAATAAATTACATTTTAAAATATATTCACATAGAAAACAATTGTTTTAAATTGAAATAATATTTCACAATATTACAGTTATTTCTGTATTTTTGATCAAATAAATGCATATAAGATACGAATAAGAAACGTCTATAAAAACCGTTAAAAATCTCACTGATCCCAATCTTTTGAGCGGCATTTTGAGTCGGGAGTCAGTTTTTTTTTTAATCGAAAGTAGAATGTAAGTGAGAAGTATTACTTTTAATCAGAAAGGTTGTAATAAATTGATAAAAATGACAATAAAGACAAATATAATGATGTATGTTCAAACAAAATATTTCTTAAGCACCAACTTTATAGCATATTAGAATGATTTCTGAAGAATCTGAGAAAGACTGCCATAATGACTGCTGAAAATTCAACTTTTCCATCCCAGGAATAAATTACATACATTTTAATATATATTAAAGTAGAAACGGTTATTTTTAATGGCAATAATATTTCAGCAAATTCCTTTTTTTTTTTTTTTTTTTTTTTGATTTCGGATTACCAATTCCAAACTGACAATCAAAGAAAAAGATGCCACGCATTTACTTTGTTCAGGTTGTCATGTATAATTGATTCAGGGGCATTAAGGGCATGTTTTCTACTAACAATCTCTATATATCAATTATATATAAATGATCCTTTATTATAAAACCTGTCAATATTATGAATTTATTAACACATTCTCAAAATTTGTTTTGGGAATTGATTGCTTATGACCAATTAACTACATTAAAAAAAATAATAATAATTTTCGGCAACTTTTATCAGCTTAAATAAAACTCGTAACAATAAGTGAAGAAGCCACAGATGCATAACCCTCTGTGGTCATACTGCCTACCAGAATATACTGGAAAAGGAGATCAGTCAAGCTTGGGTGTGCAGTGATTTATAACCATGATTGTCTGCCAGGCTGATGTCTGAGGTCTTGTGAAGCCCTCAAGTGGTGAGGTGAGGTAGTGAAGGTGTTAAGGTGCAAATGACTTTAAAGCCAGTGAAACTCAGCACTCACCTCTGCCATGCAATAAACACTTAGATTAAAGACTTCGCTCCTTTAGAACCAGTGACTCTATGTGTGACTTTATATTCCTACAAATAATCTTTAATATGTAAATATATCACTCGTCAAGCAACAAATTTGACTTAACCTTATCTCTTGGTTTTATTCTTGAACGCACTGAGCCTTGTTCACAGTGATGAGTCTTTTTTCACAGGCCTCTCCATCCTTCCAATGAAGCACTTAGCCCACTTCTATTTATAGCAGAAAGAGCGGCACGATCGATTATTCAACCTGACTCTGATTCTGCCTTCCCATGAACTGTTATTCAATAACCATGGATAAAATTAGACATTACCATCTTGAGGGGACAAATGGGACAGAGAGAGAGAGAGATGGTAGAATGTATGGCTGTGATTTAACAGGTCAAGGTTTCCTTGTAGGGTTGTTTTAACAAGCTAAACTTGACAAACCTCTGCATCCTGCACAGCAGGACAGGAGTACTTGGATGTGTAGCTAACATGAAGCAGCACTTCCTCTATTTTACCAATCATTGCAGAAACAGCTACGAAAAAAAAAAAAAAGGCACAGACAGACATAAAAGAGACTGGAGTTAATAGTTAATCTACCTCTGCTGCACCCATGTCTTTATCAGTATAAAGATTCTCATTGTCAAAATGGCAACTGCATTGTCACCCAGCCCCAGGAACAACTGGGATTATCTTCTGATAGTATCCTAATAGTATCTCTCTGGCACCTCATACCCAGATTAATGCCAAGATGAGTTTCCCAATCATAATTTGTATTTGAAACGGCATAGCCACTGACATGTTATCTGCATCTGGACTCTAACTGATGGGTCTGGACAGGGCACTTGCTGTTAAACTGCTAACAGGCTTAGCCTAATGAGAAACAGATGAATGTCAGTGACAAGGCTTAAGACCAGCACCTGTTTCTATCAGAGGTGCCCTTCATGCTACACACTACAAATGTCATTTTTTGAATCTGGTACTAATAATCTTCAACTCTATTTATGTTACATTAATATATGCAAGTCTTTCTGTTTTAAAATTAGGGCCGGGACTCGATTAAAAAAATTAATCTAATTAATCAGAGGCTTTGTAATTAATTAATCGAAATTAATCGCATTTTAATCGCATATAAATATTTGACCTGAGAACAGTGAGAAGTAAGTTTTTTCATATGGATTTTTAGTATACCATTGAATAATGACTGAATACATAAACTTAAGCAACAAAATATTGTTTATTTTTGTTCAACCAAGTCCAACAGACCAGTGCAATATTGCCATTAAGTGTAGCAATAGGATACAGTGTTTCCCCTAGGTTTCCATACTTTTTTTCTCGGTACTTTACCCTACTTTGTGTAATAACGTTTATTTAACATAAACCATTTATTTCAGTGAAAAAATAAATCCAAAACTCTCTATTTTGACATTTTGAACAATAGGGCTTTACAATCTTTTGCTATTTTTTTTAAAGAAATTCTTGTGTTTTAATTTTTCTCATAATCAATTGAAAGCATAAACATTTATTTATTTTTAATCAAATGAAAAATAAACCTTTTTAATTGGCAAACAAACAAGAGGTTTGCTGTTAAAATCAATAAATAATAATAATTTATCATTTAAATAATAATCGTAGTATTTTTTTTTCTACAATTAAGTGGTTAATCTTGTTGTTATATTTAATTTTTTTAATCATATATATTGTTTTTTTCAATTATTTAAATAGGAATATTGTTCTGTTTCATGTTAAACCGTACTTTTATTTTGACAGGTTGCCGTGAAGTTTCTGTGTGTAAAGTAGGCCCTATGATATGATGCTAGTTTTCTCAAATGAAACGGTAAAAGTGACACTGACAGTAGCTTTGGAGATTGAGTCTATCTGTTCATTTGAGATGCAAATGCCAAAAATATACGGGAGCATCACGCTTGCAGTAAAAAAAAAAACGCGTCTCTGCCATTCTAACATACAGAGGCAAACCGTACATGCAGGATTCATATTAAAACGGTCTTTTTGCATTTCAGTTTTCACAGACACTAGTCCATATCGCGATTTGAATTAAGTGACAGACCAACTTTTGATTTATCAATAAAAAAATCGATGAATTTACGTGGTATTCCGCGCTATAGTAAATTCGTTTTTTATGAATGGAGTCCGCGATCCAGTCCGTGTTTTCTTGGAGGAGACATTGTAAACGCGCCCTCCTAAGATAATGGTAGGGAAAACACTGGGATATTTAGAAATATACTAGCCTAGATTTCAGAAATTCAGGTACCCTATAGGTAGGTAGACCTTCTGTAAAAGCATTGAGGTGATACTTGAGGCTCGATGTGCTGCGGTGATATGCGCATAAACGCTAGTTGGTGCTCCAGTATAATCGGTCCGCTGAAACTCATCCAGTGAGAAACGTTCCGCGGTGCTAAATTAAGTGCGATTAAAATGCGTTAAAAAAATTTAACGCGTTATTTTTGTGTAATTAATTAATCTTAATTAACGCGTTAAAGTCCCGGCCCTAGTTAAAATATAATGTAATTATTTATGTTTATTTCATTCTTACTATCATTAGTATACATCATTATTAGAGTTGTTATTACAAACTGTATTCCAGTCTATAACTAATTACCGTTTGAAACTCTGCAGTTGACAGTCAAGAACTGAACAATGCACAACTGCTAAGCGTAATGCAACCAAAAGCCAGCAGAGGGACCCAGTACGTCGCCAAGGAATCACAAGATAGATTAAAAAAATATGAATAACATACATGAATTTGTAGTTAGTAGTAAAGAAGCATGTGATATCAGCTCTCCGCCATGATTTAGCCTATATAATTTATACATGCGTGCGGTCACGTTAAGATTAGTGAAATTTCAGAGAATAAACCCTGGCTTTAAATGGTTTAATTCACCATTTCTATGTTTTGTGGTCAGTTACCCGGATGCGTGGAAATATTGGAGATAGTCGGATGTAAACAACAGCATGGTTAATGTACTACTGAATACATTGTTCTGTTGATTTATGCTGTCTAAACCACGGAAAAAACGCGCAATATTTTGACAAATTAAAGTTAATAGGTGGTAAAGATAAATACAAGCAGTATTAAAAAAAGATATTAGCCTAATATTTCACCTACCTGACCGGAAATGATAAGAACAAACTCGAATGTTGTCAAGATTCTTGCCCTGGAAATCCTGCTTCAGTTTGGCCAACCACAAACGCCTTCGACACTCTTTGCACTCTTCTCCTTGATTTGTTTTAACCTTTGGGAGTTTGTAGTAGCCTACTTCAAATGTTTTTTTCTGGTCCGACTGTTTAATACAGCCCAAAACATGACAATAACTCTGCTGAAAATAAACAGCTAAAACCAGCCTAGGCTGGTTGGCTGGTCTTAGCTGGTTTAAGCTGGAAGTGGCTGGTTTTAGCTGGTCTCCCAGCCTGACCAGGCTGGTTTTAGCTGGTGGTTTCCCAGCCTTCTGACCAGCTAAAACCAGCCAACCAGCCAAGGTAGCTTGTTTTAGCTTGTTTTTTCACCAGGGACTGACCATTTTCAGCCAATTTTGCGAATTTCGTTCAGTTCAGTGGCATATGTTTACATTCTGTGCCGCCAATATGACCAATTGATGAAGCATCATGAAAACACTCTATAAATTGTTTGTTTAAATCAGTCATTTATGTGGTTTTAGACACATACTACTTTATATTTTGCTGTTGTTTGCGAAACTATTAAATATAAAAGGCATTTGAAAACAGCCAAATAAGATAAATTCATTATACAACCCTGCTGAAAACACCAGCTAAAACCAGCCTGGGCTGGTTGGCTGGTTTAAGCTGGAAGTAGCTGGTTTGCTGGTTTTAGCTGGTGGTCTCCCAGCCTGCCCAGCCTGGGAAAGTGGCCAAAACCCCTCTAAACCCAGTCTGCTGACCAGCGATGACCAGCTAAACCAGGCTGGTTGACCAGCTAAAACCAGCCAACCAGCCTAGGCTGGTTTTAGCTGTTTTTTTTTCAGCAGGGAACATTTCTGAATAATATTTTAACATTACCTTGTCCTAACAAAAAGGGGATAGGCTACGTATGTGACCCTGGACCACAAAACCAGTTTTAAGTAGCACGGGTATATTTGTAGCAATAGCCAAAAATACATTGTAAATGTAAAATGATCGATTTTTTATGCCAAAATCATTAAGTAAAGATCATTTTCCATTAAGATATTTTGTAAATTTCCTACAGTAAATATAACAAAACTGAATTTTTGAATAGTAATATGCATGGCTAAGAACTTAATTTTCTCAATATTTTGATTTTTCTTGGACTGTCAGATTCCAGATTTTAAAATAGTATCTCGGCCAAATAATAGTATCCTTACAAACCATACATCATGGAAAGCTTATTCAGCTTTCAAATGATGTATAAATTTAAACTTAAAAAAATGGCCCTTATGACTGGTTTTGTGGTCCAGGGTCACATATTATACGACCGCCATAAACGTGTCCGCATCTAAAGAAGCAGCAGTCCTCATGCGTGGCTACTTGATGAACAGCTTAATGCTATGGTAAATACAGCAATTCTAACAGCCAACTTTTTTTCATTTAGCAGACGAAAACGCACAGAGCCGACTATTTTACGACTTCATAAAGCAGCTGTCAAACTTGTCCACTAAAATGATTGATTTCCTCAGAAACACTGAAACCAAAGGCGCGAATGTTTTGAATACCTCAAACAGGACGTGACGTCAAATCTAGCGAAAACCTCCCTAGAAGATTCGTGTTATTTCCGGACGCTTCGTTGCTTGTCACATCAGCTCGATACAGCGTCCCACAGACAGAGATTAGCGGACCAAATACAGAGCAGCTGCCTTTGGCAGTTAAAACACAAGGTAGGTTAAGCGTTAAATACGTCTCCAGGTTTACGTTAGGGATTTGCTTTATGAGATAAATAATAACAAATCCTGCTTGCCATCTTATAGCATTGTGGCTAGCTGGCTAGCTCATCTAAAAGATGCCAAGGTTGCCAGGTCGATAATGAATAACAGCAAATGATATCGCTATTCCGATGTTTTGGTTTGCTGAAAGTGTGGTAAAAAGGGGTAAGCTTTTAATTAGTTAGGAAGAAGGTATTAATGGGATTTATTAATAGTATCGTTGTTCGCTGGCCAGCTTGTTGACATAGAGAAGCTTTAAAGAGACATGAACATCCTTCATGTTCTTCCAAATCTGCGTGTTTTTCTTTCTTCTGCCAAACACAGAAAATATATTTATCAGAATGACAGCCTCAGTCATCACTTTGAATGCGTCTTTTGTCTATGAAATGAAAGTGTGGTTACAAAGACTGTCATTCTAGACATTCAAGACATTTTTTGTTCCACTGAAGAATGTAAGTCATACAGGTTTGGAACAACATGAATTTTCTTTTTTGTGTGAACTATGCCTCTGCTGCTTTTATCCAGTGTGCTTTTGTGGCCATCTATTTGCACTGCACCAAAAATCATTCCTTATATTCATAACTGTATGTTTTATCATATTGTTTAATAGGGTAATCACAACATGACATCCATAACACATCTCTGTCTGTTAATTTGCACTTGTCCTTCTCTACCAACAGTCAAAATATTATGTGTTTTGTGAAAACAAATCCAGCATGATATGAAGTTAGTGCCCCAAGGTGTTTGCCACATAAATGAGAGCTGAGCTTGATTCTGGGTCATTGATGGACAAAATAGAGGCATCACATGCTTTCGGCTTGGTTTCGAAATGAAAACAGCCTGTTAGTATCAGGCAATAAGGAAATGTGACCAGCCCACAGGGTGATTTCAATTAGTCACACATCAAAACAGATTGAGAACTACTTTATTATTTGCATAGGCTCATGCAGATGACAGACTTTTTTTTTTTTTTACAGAACATGTTCAATCACACGTAATGAGTAATGTTTTTGATATATATTACTGAGAGATAAAAAAATAAAAAAGCAGAATACAAATCTATGTTTCCTGTAGCAAGCTGTGTGTCAGATTTCAGTTGCTATTTATTTTCCTAATATCACCATGTCATGTGTAAATGTAAATAGTAAATGAAAGTCCCTGGTTGAGATTCAGAAAGCACCTGTTATTAGCTCCACAGTCAGTCGTTGGCTATTTAAGCTGATCTGGACTTTCTCTTTGTTTATAACATATATTACAAATGAATAAAGGTTTCAGTTTCACATTTGCTGTGGTAAAGAAATTTAAGCATTTGAAATTTGTTTATGGATTTCTTTTATGGCCTGTAAATTATGAAATAGATGAGATTATATGGAGCTCACACTCGAGGAGGAAAAAACACATCGGTTTTATTTAGAGGCCTAAACTGAGCAAAAATATGCAGACTGGTGCAGATTTTATTTATATGGCCAAATAGAAGAATGAAGTTCTGTTAGCTTGTAATGTATATCAATTGATACTGTGTGTCTCCCAATAATATTTCTTAGTAATATGATATTTAATTTATTAGTTTTATGATCAAAGCTTTAAAATTATTACAGTATGATTGTGCACAACAGAAGTTTTTATCATGGTGAAATATTAGAGCCTGAAATTCATGCATCAAATGATAGATTACTATATGTGACCCTGGACCACAAAACCTTAAAAGTCTTAAGTAGCATGCCGCACGGGTATATTTGTAGCAATAGCCAAAATACATTGTATGGGTCAAAATTATCAATTTTTCTTTCACTAACAAACCATACATTAATGGAAAGCTTATTTATTCAACTTTTCAAATGATGTATAAATCTCAATTTCAGAAAGTTTAAAAATTGGTTTTGTGGTGCAGGGTCACATATAGTTTAGTGCCTGCAGATATGTGCTAATAATAATTATTTTGTCATTTATCCCCTTTTTGACAGCCAGCAATTGAAGTTGGTGGCCATGGGTGACGACTATTACAGGACTCTAGGGGTGCAGAGAAATGCATCTCCAGATGACATCAAAAAAGCGTAAGCTTCATCTTTGGTTTCAGTTAGTTCTCTTAATATCCCTAACAATGCATGCTTTTCAAAATTTAACAGTAATTCAGATGTAAAAATAGTAGCACTAATGACTTTTTAAATTGTTTTTTAATTATTATTTTGTACTGTTCTCTGAGGTCTACTTATAATCGTATCAAGATTTTACATCACAAAAAATTATTTAGAAGACTATAGACCATTTCTGTCCTGTTTTAACCCCCCTCACCAGAATGGTATGTTTGAATAGACATGGCGGATTGTAGACTCGGAAGTAAACAGCCACTGCTATGATTGGCTAATAATTGTGTATGTTTGACAGCCTACATCCTTCATTTATGGACACTGCTGTGATTTAGGTTAAAGGGTTACTCCACCCCAAAATGAAAATTTTGTCATTAATCTCACTTACCCCCATTGTCATTCCAAATAGGACTGCACGATATTGGGAAAAAATTACATTGCGATATATTTTTTTTCCTGCGACATATATTGCGATGTGTACAAATTCATTTATGTTCATCAGGTGTTTTGAACTGCTTAAAAATCAAATAATAATTCAAAAATAATTGGGATAATTTTGTAAGCATTTTCAAAGAATAAAAAAATTTAAAAGTATAATCAAAACCTTGAAAAAGCTTATTTTGAGTTGTTTCATAAACAGTTTGACTCACCTTATTCACTGTCAATTCAGGCAAATCAAGGCTCTAATATGTTATGAAATTAATAATGAATGTTGCTTTTACCCTGATGAAAGGGAGCTCATTTTGAGAATGAAAAGAGGACACTTCATTATCACATTAAGGAATTAACATGAGTGACAAAATAAGTAATTTAACATTTTATTCAACAACTTCTTTTTTGAAAACAGATTAGTAAATATATTTTGTCACAAAATTTGAAAAAAAAAAAAAAGTCAAGATTCTTTTTTTTTTTTTTTTTTTTTTTTTTTAGTTTTGCATACTTTGTATAAGTGTTGTTCATCAGCTAACAAAAAAGATTCAACTTTTCAACAACTCTATAAAAAATTGGCTTCTTTCTCAGAACTGCTGCATAAATTAAATATAAATATTCAAATACACCAATTTGGTGCTTCTGTATGCATTAATTTACTCATTGAAGCGGTTGTTGCTGCATAATATTCCACTTGTGCCTTGCATTTGTTGTACAGCTCTGGGAACACATAATTAAAACAGATACTCACACTTGTGAGTGCAACATTACTGTCAGATTCAATATAATCGGCACTTCATCGTCTTAGTTTCAGTCTTTCTGAAAATCCTGTGTCAGATTGTGCCTTGTTTATAAACAGACAAGTGGTAAAATCAAGTGGACAAAGTTCCAAGTTCTTACTGATGTGGTCTTCTGGATCTTCATCCACTCTTTACTAATGTTGGGATCAGAAGGAAGATGATGTAAAGACTGTGTTTTTCCACAACTTGGCACTGCACAGCATCTTTATGTCTTTGGAGCAATCCTTATCATTTATTCATTTGCCTCTCTTATTTACACTACATATGTAAATGAGTGGGCGGGGCTAAACGGGCAGTGATGTAGAAGCAGTCGTTGATCTTCTTTTTTCGGAGTCGGTGTTTACCCATAAAGTGGCCCATTCCACAACCTGTCATTTGGCAGATTGGCTTCAATATAAGTTGTTTTTAAACTAATGAGAAAGTTTTGAGTTCTGAAACTTACAGGATGTTTTTTATAGTATAATGTCCTCTTACATTTCAAAAGATGAAGGGAAGTTCATGACCCCTTTAAAAATTGTATACTGCCTGTCTTTGCTCATTTATCACTGGTCATGGTGTATTTCCCTCATAGGTACAGGAAACTAGCCCTCAAGTGGCATCCAGATAAGAATCCAGATAACAAGGACGAGGCAGAAAGGATGTTTAAGGAGCTTTCAGAAGCTTATGAAGTCCTTTCAGATGGTAAGTCCTAACATAATAAATTTTAAAAAGATATCAAAATAAATATGCTTGTTTATGGCATTTCACTTAAAATATTTTTTAATTTTTTTTCTCATGGCCAGTGAAAACTTAATATGTAAACCTTTCTAAAGGCTAGTAGTAACAATAACAAATTTTTAAATGGCCATATCAGGGGAGCTATAGATTCTCAATGTTTTTTGTATTTAGCCAAACGTGGCACAGCTGATTACACACACTCTCACTGCATTGTCAAAATAGCATGCTTAAGTCTTATCAGCCTTGTACAGACTCTGCACTTTAGAGACACTCCTTCATAAGGAGGTGGTGTGTTCAGTGTTTGTATCCACTGCTCTTTATGATGGATTTTTTTTTTTTTCTTTTTTTTTTCGAAATCCAAAAAATGAATGAGATGGTACTGCACCCACTTTTTCTGGTGCGATTCGGGGCTGGTGCATGAGTCAAATAATTCATTTTTGACAGCTGCTTGCAAAAAAATCTATTTATGTTAGTATTTTTGGCTTACTATGAGTTCATTAACAAAATGTGGATGATTAACTCTTTGTTTGCTCTCCTTCAGCGGACAAAAGGAACGTATATGATCGATATGGAAAGGAAGGCTTAACTCCAGGTGGAGGTAAATTATATTCTACAATGTTCCTTCCTACAGTGTATTTTAATAATATGTGACCCGTACTGGCAAAATAAGTTGGAATGCGCACAGTCTAATTTTGAGCTACAGGTAAAAGAAGTTAAAATATAAGTTTTGGTCGAATTTTCACAAAAATTAGTTAATTAAGCCCTCTTCTAGCAATCCCAATGCTCAAAATTGTAATTAAACATCTAAAATGATCTTTATTTTTTACATTTTATGAGAGGGAGTACCTCTTTCTCTGCTCACTTCTGGATGACTGCTGCTGCTTCTCACCACAAGTTGTAGGTCTGCTGTTGCAAAGTGCAGCATTTATAGTAAATATGTGACCCTGGACCACAAAACCAGTCATAAGTAGCACGGGTATATTTGTAGCAATAGCCAACAATACATTTTGTGGGTCAAAATGATCTTTTCTTTTATTATTATTATTATTTTTCTTTTATGCCAAAAATCATTATCATATTAAGCAAAGTTTCATGAAGATATTTTGTGAATTTCGTACTGTAAATATATTAAAACCTGTATTTTGATTAGTAATATGCATTGCTAAGAACTTAATTTGGACGACTTTAAAGGCAATTTTCTTAGTATTTAGTTTTTTGCACCCTCAGATTTCAGACTTTCACATAGTTGTATCTCGGCCAAATATTGTCCTATCCTAACAAACCACACAATGTAGAGGGTCACATATAAAGTACATTATAGCGAAATATGTCTTGGCGAGATTCAAATAACCTAATCTGTTATGTCTTACATGAACGTTTAGTTAATGGTTGGGGAAAAATCTGATTTGTAACATTATGTTAGATCCATGCATTACAGTAGGTCTTAATATAATATAGATCTGACTCAATGTTAATCAAACAATAAAAGAAAAGACAGAATCACTTGCTGCCATGATTAAACTACTGTTTATCTGCATCTTTGTTATTTTTTTATAATAGAGATAAAATAAAAATAGCGATATTGTGATAAATAATATAGTAATTGTTTTTAAGAAAAGAATTGGAGGAAAATATGCTACGTTGCTTGGTGATTTAACTCGATATTTCTCAAAATCAGATGACTGACTCTATCGCCTTCAAACGACAAGTCATATATCATTTTGAAGGTATTTTAATGGAAAATGTGAAAATAAAAAGAACTCATTTTTCAAAATGTGCTCATTCCATTGCCAGCACGGGCCCTAATTAATCCCTATTTTGGAATAAATATATATATGTATATAAATAAAATGCCAATATGATGTCAAAAAGCTATGTTTGACCCTGTCACTTTTTTCACCATTTGCACAGGAGGAGGAAGAGGGCACTTTAATAATGACCACTTTGGTGGATTCACATTCCGCAATCCAGAGGATGTTTTCAGGGAATTCTTTGGTGGACAAGATCCTTTTGCAGATTTCTTTGGTGAGTTTACAGTGTTTATTTGTGTGCATTCATTGGAGACAGAAGACAAGAAGCACAGCGCTGGAAAGGGGCGGAGCTACGCAAGGTCTATAAATGCTGCATTCTTTACATTTTTAGCTAGAGATCCATTTGACGATGACTTCTTTGGTGGTGCTCGGCGGCACCACCACCACCACCACCACCACCAGCAGCAGCGGGGCATGAGCAGGAGCCGGACAGGAGGGTCCTTCTTCGGGGGCTTTGGGGGATTCCCACCTTTTGGGGCAGGATTTTCATCTTTTGATGCAGGTCAGATGTTACAAATATGATTGTGCTTCATTTCAAATCTTTTCAATTGTGCAAACACAAGCTGCTCAAAATAAAGGCCAAAACTAACCTGAAACTTTTACATGAAGTCAAACATGATATGATGTCTTTTTATAGGCTTAGGCCATAAATATTAGTGGGGTGTGCGATGGTGTTCTGAATATTTTTTTTTTTTTTTTTATGAATCAAATGTAAATTCATGTCCCAGGTACATTTTTTTTTTGGTTAAACATTACTTGCTTTATAAGCAAAAAAAAATTAAATACTATTTTATATTTTTACATTAACAATGTAATTAACATTCAGTTTGTATAAGCCAAGTATGAATCTAATCAAGTTGGTGTTTTTAAGCACTTTACATTTATTCCAAAATAATAACTGGAGGCAATTACTATTTAAACAATTTATTTTAATTGTGAACTTATGTTCAGCTGTTCTTTTTATTAGTTAACATTTAACTATTTTTTTAATTTTTCAGACCATACGTCATAAAAAGCTCTGTAAATATTGCTCATAGACATAGAGATTTAATTTAAATTACACCAAGTTGATTACTCACTAAAAAATCCCACAGATCAAGTTTTCATGCCATTTTTGTCTCATTTTATAATAACAAAGTGGTTAATCTACCCATTAACACCATTAAATTGTTCATTCAGACTGATTTGCGAACGCAGAACACGCATAAACATAAGAGGCTGGATTTATTGCATGAACCAATCACAGCCGAACATAACCAGTCATATCCAATCATTTTCACCATTCATTCTCAATTACCCCCCACCAAACTCATGGAACGCTTTAGGGGGTCTGTTAAAACTCAGTGGCCTCAGGGGAGGCAAGAGGGACGTCGACTTCCGCTGTAACTTTACCTGCTTGTGTCGCTATTGGACAGTGTTTCTTTAGAAAAACAAGTGATTTATACACATTTTATTGTTATATGTTGTAATATTGGCATTGTTTTATTTTTCTACAATTTTTTTTTCATCCAATATTTTGAGGAGGCACTTGCCTCCATTGCCTACTTGGAGGTATATGTTTACATCCATGAGCATCAGGATGTTTAGTTGCCATAGTGTTTGTTTGTTTCTTAATTTTTAATTAAATTTTTTTATTTTGTTAGGTTTCTCCCCCTTTGGGCATATGGGAGGAGGTGGCGGATTTACTTCTTTCTCTTCGACTTCATTTGGTGGTGGTGGTGGCGGAGGCGGAGGCGGAGGCGGAGGCGGAGGCGGAGGTGGAGGCGGCGGAGGCATGGGCAGCTTCCGCTCTGTGTCAACCTCCACTAAATTCATCAATGGCAGGAAAATCACTACAAAAAGGTAGGCATCTTTCCAGAGTTGTAATTTATCCATCTTATTTTTAATGGGTAAGTGTGGCATCATCTGGTTGCATCTGCTTCTGTAGCACACGATGTATTCAAAACAAAATGAACAGAGGGCAAACGTGGTGCAATGGGGAGGTAAAGTGCCTTTTATGAGCTCTTTGTGAGTTTGCAGGTGGTGAAAATAAAATCTTATACACTCAACAATGAGCGCGCTTAGTCCAGCAGATGGCTAGGTCTATTCGATTTAAAGCAATGCTGAGCAGGCCGATCAATGAATGGATACTTTGGTCTTATACACTCTCAGTACCACTTTAAGACCAAAGTATACTTCGGCCGTCCGACCATGAAGTATACCTGGGCTGTTAAGGGTGTGTTCACACTTGTAGTTTGGTTCATTTGGTCCGGACCAAGAAGGAAAACAATACATTTGGTTCTGGTTCGCTTGGCGTTTACACTGGCATTTTTAACAGCGAACCTAAAGATACCGAACCTTAAGGCATAGTGATACATTCACAACCTGATTGGTCAGGTTGAATGACGTAAGCCTATATTTTGTGACTGAAATCACCAAACACTGCAAACAAAATAAAAAGGCGCACATACTTAATGCCATCTACTGGACTAAGCGCGGTCATTGTTGTGTGTATATGATTTTATTTTCACCACAAAGAGCTCATAAAAGGCCCATTACCTACCCATTATTCTACGTTTGCCCTTTGCTTACTTTGTTTTAGATACACCGCTTGTTTCCTTTGTGAAATCATGTTCACACTTACTCAAATGAACCAAAATTAACAGAGCAATCGCACCAGAGTTCGTTTTAATCGAACCAAACATGACAAGTAAAACGCACCTTTTACAAAATATACGTCACTCAACCCGACCAATCATGTTGTGAATGTATCACTATGCCTTTAGATTCTTTATCTTTTGGTTCGCTGTTAAAAATGGCAGTGTGAACACTAAGCGAACCAGGACCAAGTGCATCATTTTCCTTTTTGGTCCGGACCAAATGAACCAAACGAACTGAACTACAAGTGTGAACACGCCCTAAGTTCCAAAATAAGGTGGAAAGTTTGAGATATAAAAAGCAACGTCAAACCAACTGCATAAGCAAGACAGCCTGAAACAACATTTTTAAATGTTTCCTTCCTGTAATTCATAGATGTGCAATTTATTTGTTTGTATAGAATCGTCGAGAATGGACAGGAACGTGTAGAAGTGGAAGAAGACGGACAGTTAAAATCTCTAACCATAAATGGTAAGGAACAACTGCTGCGATTGGAACACAAGTAAGATAATGGAGCCCTTTCAGCACAAACTTGAGCTCAAACAATGTTAGTACTGTCGTTCAGATGTCTGTACATTGCGGTTTTTTTTTTGGCTTGTTTGTAGTTTTTTTTTCCCTTTTTCATTTTTAGACTGTTGTTTCCGAACAATTTTTTCGTTTATATATATTTATAAATGGGGACTGTCAGTATTTTGCGCAGGATACATGTCATTTTACTTGTATTTGGGACCATAATGTGAGATTCGTTTTTTTTTTTTTTTTTTTTTGTTGCTGTTGTTGTTTTTTCCGCGAGCACTTTGTGTTGCTGTGTCCTCATGAATGCACACTGCATTTTGAATAGTGCTTTGGGCTGAAAAGAGAGAGGATTGTGCATTGTGCATGACTTTACCAACTGTGTGGAGTGTGGAATTGGAGTACCTAACTTACTGTTCAAACCTTATGGCAACTTGTCTAATTCATTTGTTAAACATATTTGTAAATGCTGGTAGAGTGCTAGATTCATTGTACTGATATGCAATTTTTTATTATTTTTAATTAATGAAAATGTTCTTTTTCCCCCACTTATTGTTGCATGTAAGACAACAAATGTTGTTTATAGTTGTAATGTTATTACTTAAATAACCTGATGCGAATTGGAGTTAATAATTTAACTGATTTATGACCATTCAAGAACCTTTGTGTACTTTGTAAAATAATTTGAACCTAAATAAATGAGTTTCATCCTTTTTGGGGATGTGGCAGCTTTGCAGTCTATGTAGTTTTGCTTTAACTGAGAGTGATCTTTTTTTTTTTTTTTTTTCAAACCAAATCATTACAGGGGCGTGATGCATCTTAAACTTGCTTAAACTAACAATGCTTTGAACTTTGAAACCTATTTTGTTATAAAAAGAGTAAAGTAATCTTTTTACCTCAACTCAAGTTATGATCAATTAATACTGATCATTATTAATGTTTGAAGTATATTGAAACCAGAAACATAATACAGACAGTGGGCAGTTTCTCGGAAAGTGGTAACTTCCTTAATATGCCGTTAACAAATACTCTATGATAGTTACAGATTAAAGTAATGTAGATTGATATGAAACTGTATGGACAGAATTTCTAATCATTTTAATGTAGCTTAATAAGATGTGATGCACTATGGTGTGTTTTAAATTATTTAAATTATTTTAACAATAGCAATTACTGAAACAATGTCTCAAACTATTGTTAAACTCTTATAAATAAAGGTATCTTATTCTCTGTTCTGCAGATTAACATTTGTTTGCCTTTTAATGTCTTTGGTCAATACCTTCCAACTCTGCCAAGTGAAGCTGGCTGCAGTGCTACCAAAATGCATGGCTAACAAAACTAACAAGCTTTGTGACCTTATGCTCTCTAAATGCATTTCTATCTCTGGATGTCAGAGGTATAGTATGCATCACGCAGAACTATCATCAGCAAAACAGTTTGGTAAAACTGGTAATATAAAGTACAGTTGGTACAATCTTTCTAAATTAAAGGCAGATATTAATACACTCATTAAAATAGTGCACTCCCCCCTTCTAAACTAAACCAAACCCCTCTCTCTAGGAAAAGCCCAGGAGGTAGGCATGCTGGAGGGTCACAGACAGAGGAAGGAGCTCCCTGACTCCTCTTCCTCCTCCTCACAAGCAAGGCAGTCAGCTCAGAGAGAGGAGCAAAATAAAACCACAGGCAAAGGTCAGAAGCCTATTTCATATTTCGTGTGAGATTCCTGCAGCTCAAACAATGATCCTTGTGATACTTAAAAGTTATGTATCTCAACAGAGCAAACTGGACTCAAGAGGAAGAGAATGACGGTGAAGGGAGAGACCAAAAAGGCCAAAGAGTCCTAAATTTGTCTTTGCAACTGATAGTCTGACATACTGTAGCTGTGGATATTCTGTATTATGGATGGAAAAAACGCTAGCAATTTTTTTTATTTGTTAAGTTTTTTTTTTGATGCATAGGTCAAATTTATTATTTTAAGTTTTTTATGCCGCTACTAATTGATAACAAATAGTAAATCGCCTGCTCTGAAGAACTGTGACTGATACAGAAATAAAAAACAATGAAAATGAATAGTTTTAAGCGCACGTGATCACAATTTATTAATGAACAAACAACCAGTGTACATTTATTTTTTTCTTGCCTTCGGTTGAATTTATGCTCAAACTTTGTAACAGTTAACACATGACATGTAGACACAATGCTTGCTGCTTGGTATTTGGTTTCAGCCTTGATTGTTGTATAGAAGCAAGGTCATACTGAGAAATATTAGCCACACCATCACAGTTTATGAGTAAATGCAGCAACTCTGATAGAGGGAACCCTTGGTATTAAGACTTGTATGGCTTAATATAACGTAAATTATGTCTCTTACTGAAATATGTGGTAGAAAAAAAACCATGAAAGATTTGTTAGTTTTAAAAAACACATTGTTTTATACATATTTTGGACTATGGGGAGTGCCATTATTTATTTATTAACACAAAAAAAATACTGATATGATGCCACATTGTGCAGCTTTTCTTGTAATTTTCAGTCAACGGGCAACAAGAGAAGTGATGTAAGTCTTCACTGCTTTTCCTAGCAATAAGAATAGGAGAAAAGAATGAGAAGATGCCTGTGGACAAATAAAACTTCCTAAAGACCTGCGTCTCTCCACTTCGGCCCTGATGCCTTTGAGGCTTTTAGTAGACCACAGCTACTGAAAGAGCTTACAAATGGCAGAGACAAGAAACGCTACACTGTAAAAAAAATTTTTTTTTGTTGTTTCAACTTAGAGTAATGCTGCGTCCGAAATCGCATACTGCTTCAGTAGGTACTACATTTAAATTCAAACATACTTCATGACCGTTAAAACAGTATGTTCTATATAGTATGAATATGGGTAGTATGAATGGAATTCGGACATACTACATCCGCCGCGTGTCCACTTTCCGCCATTTTTTCGAATAACGGCTCCTCTCCTGGAGCCTGAAGTGTCCATCGGATGCGTACTGCAGAATTCGGGCGGAAGCAGTAGGTCATCCGGGTACTTCTCGCCTACTGTATTTCGAATACTATGAATTCAGACATACTACTCGCCTCACACTGTTTTTCGCGTTCTATATAGTAGGGAAGTATGTGATTTCGGACGCAGCGTAAGTGTTTGTGCTGCCTTAAAATATTAAGTTTTGTGAACTTAAATTGTGAAGTTGACAGGACTTTATAAAACAAGTGCAATAAACACAGTTTAATGAACTCAAATTGTGAAGTTATCTTAACTAAGATGCCATCCTGGCAGGATGTTAACATGCTGATGCTTGTCAGGACGCCACAGAGTTTCTCAGCATGGATTTCACTTGATATCTAGGGGCGTTTAGACTCCTTTTGGGGAAAAATCAATGGTACAGCATTTGGTTTAAGCCTACGCTTATATCCATCGCCACCTGTAAGCTTTTCTGTAGCTGTGGTCATTGTGTGGTCCGAATTGTGTATTCCAAGTTGTGTTGAGGTAAAAATATCAACAGGTAGTGACAGTAGCTCACAAAGTGCAACTGTTTTGCATCATCAAAATAATGGCCCCCCAGTAGTCAATTTTCCACTACATATTTAATTAAGAGACATCATTTATGTTATATTAAGCCATACAAGTCTTAATACCCGGGGTTCCCTTTAAAACAATGGCTTGTTCATGACACTTTCATGAATTTGTAGACTCCCTTCTTTCTTGCCGTCACTGCCCTAAGCAGTGGACCCCATTTGCTCCTGGTGAGGAGTTTCTCTTTCAGCTCTTGAAAGACTGGAGGTCCGTCATGTTCTTCAGCCTCTGAGCTGATCTCCATCTTCTGCACTATTAGTTTTAGCAGGTTGTGTTGCTTTTCCATGCTCTCTGACATCTCCTTCATTCTGAGAAATTTTACAGCACATGGTCAGACATGAAGGTCTATAGACCTTTGTCGGGTTAGATGCCATGTTGAGTTTAACATAGATGCAAACAATGGCACACAAAGTATTAAAGGGATAGTTCTCCAACCAAAAAACAACATTCTGTCACTAATTACTCACCCTCATGTCGTTCCAAACCCGTAAGACCTTTATTTGTCTTGTCATTTTATCAACAGAACAATCAGTATGTTGTTAAACAACAGTACAGTCCATTAAACGCACTATACTTCTGTCCCTCACAACCTCAATTTAATTCCTGTTAAAAATTAAACACAGTGCTACCCTGCCTAAGGTTTATTGGATTTAATTCAGAACTTGATTAACTTAAATTTGGCTATAAATCAAGTTTTTTTTTTTTTTGTCAGATTGGTGTTACCTGTATTTCTGCTTGGTTAGCTCCCGTTCCAGTGGAGTCAACTGGTGGATGGTAGGACTGAGACGGGTCCTGGACTTCGCCACCTCATTCCCATAGAAAAACCATCTTTTCTGTTCACAAGCACATCAAATCTGTTTTAACAGCTGGTGGAAAGTGCATTGAAAGTTTTTAAATATTAAAAATGCTTTGTAGAGCTCTTCGCAAAGCTCTAATATGAGTTCATAGTTACTGAATTGCCTTTTGTTTGCAAAGTACTTGTAAAATATGTTTGTTGAATTTGCTGGGGTTATTGGAAAGCATTTATTGTTTTACCATCTACTGCACAACTATCAAAGTGTGCTTGCCCTTTGAAACCTGAACATTATCTTATCATTGTCATTTTGGTTTATCAGACCTTTCCACTGAAGCATCTGTTTGGGAATTCTTTGATGGTGACCTGGTCCACCCGCTTCATAAACCAATACGGAAGCCGCTCCTCCAGATTGGTGTGGAGTTCAATCTGAGAACAAACCATTTGTTTCTTAGGAATACTTATTCTTCTATTATAAGGACAGAGTATCAGAGTGTTGGTGTTGAATTACCTGCATTGCAATCCTCTTTAAACATGCATTTGTCTGAACCTCTGCAATGTCACCCACAGCCAAACCAATCTAAACTCAAAATACAGGAGTTTGATATGTAATCCAGCATAGAGGACTGTTCTTATATTATATTTGTATTATATATTATATTTAATTCAGATGCTGTTTTCCTTAGGACTTACCAGAAGGTTCATGAGAAGAATAGGCACAAGTAAGACAAACCAAACAAAGATTGCCATTGTCAAAAGGGGGAAAGGAAGGTCTCCTTGCAGGAAGGGTTTCAGGAAATTGTCCTGGTAGTTGAGTTCTCCAACCATCATGACAAAGGTCTGCAGCAGTGACAGGAACATCCTTCCAAAATGTTGCTGTAAAATAAGTGTATATTTTTAACTTGGTGTATAAAATGAAAACATCACAGCTAGTATTCCAAAGTGTCCATGATTTGTAATATTGCTCTTTATTAAAGGATTAGTTCACTTCCAGAATAAAGATGTCCCAATAATTTATTCACCCCCATGCCATCCAAAATGTTCATGTCTGTCTTTCTTCAGTTAAAAAGAAATTAAGGCCTTTGAGGAAAACATTCCAGGATTTTTCTCCATATAATGGACTTTAATGGGAGCCAAATAGTCGAAGGTCCAAATTGCAGTTTTAATCCAGCTTCAATCTAGCAAAGCGATCTGTCATGTTCCTGAAAAAAAAACGTTCATACTTCTTTAACCACAATTTGTCTTGCATTACGTAGTCAGGTTGGAAAGGTCACGCACGATGAAGGTGGAACTACTAACCCAGTGTTTACAAAGTGAACGTGCAAAGAAAGTCAAATGCCCTTTACAAATAAAAAGGTCAAACAACAATGTCTGTTTTGAAGTTAGAGAAGAAAATGAGATGGAGTTTTTAGCCCTATCCTACCTTTTTGAACTGAAGTACACAGACGAAGAACTAATCACAAATTATCTTTCCAACTTTATCATGTAATGTGTGAAGTTACCATTGAAGAGCATGTGCAAACGAACATTTGTGGTTAAAAAGTAAATACGTTTTTTTTTTTTGAAAATAACATTGTTTTGCTATATAAGATTCTTATTGCTTGTCTGGAATCGTGTAGAGCCCTTTGAAGCTGCATTAAAACTGCAATTTGAACCTTTAACCCATTGGTCCTGAAATGTTTTTCTCAAAAACTATTTCAAGTGAGGAAAGAAAGACATGAACATCTTGAGGTTAGTAAATTTTAAGGAGATTTTTATTCTGAAAGAGAACTAATCCTTATTATTCATTTAGTAATATTCATACACTCACCTGTTCGATCATCAAGGCATAGAAGGCCAAAGCAAATCCCAATATCAAGTAGAAGAACAGCACAATAATGCTCAGCAGTGTCCGTGAGATCTCCCGAAACATTACCACATATATACCAATCCGTTCAAACCTAAAGACATGAGAGATTACAGGTAATTCCCTAAAAAATGTTATGACATTCTTCTGTTAAATTATTATGCTCTGTGGATATATTAACTGTCATTATAGCAGTTCAGTACCGCTGGAGATAGAGGAGGAGATTCAACCAGGAGGCCAGAGCCGCCAGTGCTCCAGCCTGCCAGTGCCACGAACTCTTCACGTTCATCATCACCGGCACCACGAACACCAGAGAACAGATTGCAGCAGCCCAGTCCATGTAGTTAGACAGATCCCGCAAATAATTCAACCGCTTCCAAATGCAAAACAAAATTTAAATGATTTTGCTTGCCTTAACTTATAGGATGCAAATGTTTTAAAGCTGACAAACTGGTGAGATTGAAGAGTGGCTGTCTGTCAGAGGAGTCAAGAGAAGATGAGCAACCCTTAAAATTATTATATAGAGTGTTTCACGGCACTGACCATAAACAATGCCACCGAACTGAACAAAACTTGCATATTTTGTTGATTTATTGCAGCTGAAAATGGTAAATTATTGTCATGTTTTGGGCTGTAGCCTACTAATCGGTTGGACCAGGAAAATCAAGGGAGAAGAGTGCAAAGAACTGTCTGGGGAACAAAAGGTGTCTATTGGCCAAACCGAACTAGGATTTCTAGGGCAAGAATCTTGACAACATTTGTGTTTGCTCTTAACATTTCCGGTAAGGTAGGTGAAATATTAGGCTAATATTTCGTATATCTTTACCACATATTAACTTTAGTTTGTCAAAATATTTCCTGCTTACTAAGCCTTCTCTATATGGTTTAGTAACTTCCACACGATTTTTCAGTGGTTTGGACGACATAAATTAGCAGAACAATGTATTTGGTACTACATTAACCGGGCAATCCATGCGGTTGGTTACATATCGGCAACATGACTGCGCTTCCGGGTAACTTACCAAATCGTAAGCGCAAACCCTCTATAATATTATTATGTTATGTTATATTATGGCTATTTTTTGCATTATAATTATTAATATTATTTGTATATATTTATTTTATTTTTTTACACTGTAGCCCAGTCGCGTCGCTCTTCTCGTAACTCAACTGACCTATCAGAGTTCATATTCAGATGACGCAGCGTCATTTATTTGCGTCCAAATTGACCTTATGCACGGAGCGTTCTTTAGAACTTCCGCATAACGATAAGCCAGCTCGTAAACTTCCGCTGAAGCTCATTTTATATGTGCTATATATTAGGTGGACACTCTTGAGACTGATCTAGTGCCTCGTTCTTATCAGAAACTGAGAAAAATTATAATTGCAACATTATAAACAATGTTAGCAGCATGAACATTAAGTTTCATATTATTTAACAACATTTAATTTAAATGCGGAGCCTGGTAATCCGTACTCACCATATCTGCATAGTTGTACATTTAAATGCTGACAACACTATCATAACGTGTTTAGGCTAACGTTAGCTAGCGATATTTCTCTTCCAGGACATCTTAATCGTATTTTTGATAATAACTTGCCTTTATAGTCATGAACACATTTTTAAAATCTTGTAATATTTCAAAGCCTTTATTATTTTCTAACTCTACAGCTATGAAATAAAATGTACTTCAAGGACTCACTTTTCATTCATAAAAAAGGCATCGGAAAAAATGACTTCACGGAAAACAACGTCTTTTTGGCTAAAATAATATGGAATTACCCATATACCCAATAGATGGCAGCAGAGGATTATTTATAATGCAGCTGCCTCTCCCTATATTTTTCAAGACGTCTTGCTTTTCCATTTATTATAAAATTACCAGTATAATAAATTGTAGTAATAAATACCACCCTAAAGTATATAGTATAGCAAGTGCAGAAAGTCATAAAGCTCACACACAAACAGCCTATAAGGGTGAATTATTTAAATACTAATATATAGTTCACTACAAATACGTTAAATATTTATGGTATAATAATTAAATAATGCACTCAATATGAATCGATAGGAATTTGAAATATTTTATAAAATTGAATAACTACTTTTAAGTTTTATCTTGAACTGTAAACTCTATTAAATAGCCTACATTTAACCAGCACAAACTTGTTACTGCTGTAGTTTTGTTACTCTGAATTTAGTTTGAATCATTTAAGCTCTTTTTTTTTACATCAGCTTTTGTTTTGTTTTTTAAGTCATTTGTTTGGTCCGGTTATTACAATGACTGCACATATTTAGCCGATTTACTCGCGAATTTTTTTAAACTGGCATTTTATGGAGCTCATATTATGACAAAACTTTTTGAATTTGAATTGTACAAATTTGAATTATTGACAAGTGTCATTTCACAAAACTGAATATTATATGGTATTTAACATAGTTCTGAATTCGATTTTTTAAAACTTGAATATTGAACATTTGAAATTGAACACAACTGAATTTTCAAATCGCAGATTTTCAAATAGACATGTATTTTCAAACAGCAGATTTTTGTTCCGATTTCTAAGACTTCAAATATTCAGTTTTTAAAAATACAACTTCAAGTTTTCAAGATGAAAAAAAAATTCGGAACATCAAATTCAGTGTTCAAAATTCAAAGCGCAGAAATTCAGATCGTACAGAAAGTAGGTCAGAGGTTATGCACAGGGAAGATGATCTACGAAAAGTCGAACGAAGCATTTACTGTGACCGAGAGGGGGCATGTTTGGTTCACTTAGGCTAGTTTTGCCGTGGTCACAACATATTAACTCGTGGGTACGTGATAATACGCCGTGGCCACAAGTTATTATTTCGTGGGAACATCATATTAACTCGTGGGAGTATGCATGTCATGGCAACAAGATCTTTTTGTAAAGATAATGACATGCCGGAATCGCCGCGCGGCTGCTGCCTTCTCTTGTAGTGGAAGCGTTTTGTGCAGTTGAGGCGGTGTTCGCGACGCGGTCACAGTGCGGACGCTGCCGCTCACAAAAAGATTTCAAAAAAATTATCTTTGGCTGCGCCTGCTGCGAAGCGCCGTGTTCGTGGAAGCGGCAGGATTTTGGGTGCAGGAGCAAAACTTGCACTTCGCCTCCCCGCCGCTCCCATTGAAAATAGACACTCGCGACTGCCGCGTCCCGTGTGAAAAGGCCTGAAGTGATTTGTGCTGTTTTGGGAAAGACATTGCTATAGTGGCAAACAACAAGATCACATTTGATTTCATTAAAAATAAACACAACAGAAATGTACTATATGTGTTCTTCTATTTATAATTCATAGTCCCATGAATAGTCTTAATGTCAGGCACATCTCTGTATTTTTTTTTTTTTTTGATTGATCATACTAGGAGAATTCCATTACATGATCTTCGTTTTCAACACTACCGACAAATGTTCTATTTGTTGTTAAAAATCTGGTTAAAGGACATAACATATTTTTATCTCTGGCGGCGCCTGACGCAAAGAGACGTAAGTGGCAGTATTTTGGCTGCAGGAGCACCGCTTGCCTGTTAACGGATCGGTTCTTTATATTTCATATTTGTATATTATTATTATTAAACAGTAGGCTAATACAATAGGCCTAATTTTTATAATAATTATATTAACTGGTTAGGGCTATATTTATGGGCTATATTTATTGTTTTATATGCTTATTTCCCTTTCAGTTCGTGTAGTGCTTTAATTAACTCTCTGTATAATTATGCTAGTATTATTAATATGCTAAAATATTTTGCAAATACTGTAAACGCCTGACAATTATGCCAATTAAGTTTTTACTTTATTAATGTATTTACCCCAGTTTGTGGAAGAGCATGTTGTGTTCATTGTGTTTCAAATGAAACTGCGTGAATGATTTATTCCTTAACTATAAAAATGTAATAGTTTATCAATAAGCCGAAATTAAATATGTTATATTCACCCTTTAATCTGCACTTCCAGTAAAAATTCCTCGTCGGCAAAACTTTCAGAACCTGAGGTCAAGAGATCTCAAGTATGATGCAAAGCTATAGACAACTAACACAACCTTTTATAGCCCGCATACTAATAACAGCCTAGATATGTATGTAGTCTAATTTGTTGGGGAGTCGCTCTCCAAACATCGGGTATTAAAATTGCCTTTGAATACGCGTGCGCGTTTTGCATTCAGTTTCGTTTTACGCAAAGCCGTGTAACTATGTATACACTGCCATCTTGTGGCCACGACATATTATCACGTACCCACGAGTTAATATGATGTTCCCACGAAATAATAACTTGTGGCCACGGCGTATTATCACGTACCCACGAGTTAATATGTTGTGACCACGGCAAAACTAGCCTAAGTGAACCAAACATGCCCCCTCTCGGTCACAGTAAATGCTTCGTTCGACTTTTCGTAGATCATCTACTCTTCCCTGTGCATAACCTCTGACCTACTTTCTGTACGATCTGAATTTCTGCGCTTTGAATTTTGAACACTGAATTTGATGTTCCGAATTTTTTTTCATCTTGAAAACTTGAAGTTGTATTTTTAAAAACTGAATATTTGAAGTCTTAGAAATCGGAACAAAAATCTGCTGTTTGAAAATACATGTCTATTTGAAAATCTGCGATTTGAAAATTCAGTTGTGTTCAATTTCAAATGTTCAATATTCAAGTTTTAAAAAATCGAATTCAGAACTATGTTAAATACCATATAATATTCAGTTTTGTGAAATGACACTTGTCAATAATTCAAATTTGTACAATTCAAATTCAAAAAGTTTTGTCATAATATGAGCTCCATAGCATTTGTCATACTTGAAATGGTATACATGGATACATGGACGATTGGTCCTCTTAGACTTAGACAAACAACTTTTCTTTCGATTGTGAATGGATTATGTAGAGAAAACGAATAAAGTACGCTCATATTAAGGCACGGTACAGTTGACCGGAAATGACTGTCTAAACAAGGAAGTATTTCGTGCATATGGTCAATTCTGAGGAAAAAGGAGTTAACTGTAATTTGCGTCTTTCTGCATAATATAGCCAATAATTATCATAAGGTAACCATTCAAGTTTTAAGTATCACTTTTTTTGCGACAGAAATTGAAAATAAATATTCACATCTTGCCAGATTATTGCGAATCTCAAAACACGTAAATTTGACAGAACACACGTCGACTAAACTAACTTGAGTTTTAATTGTATCATGATGAAGTTCTAAGCACAGGTGAGTAATTGTTAGATAAAATTCATGTTTTAATGTTCATAAATGTTTATATATAGTTCATAATTGTCATTAGTCTGTATACAGTATGACGCTTCAAGATTTGTTACGTTGTTGTGCAGTTTTCACAAAAACTGTGTTGGTGATTTTAGAGATTATAACGCGTTATTAATCAAAAACATATGTGCACGGGATTATTATCGTCAGCAAATGGGCTATATGAAAATAAAATCGGTTCCAAGCAGTTACTGGTTTGATCAGTATCAGTTTACATATGTGACCCTGGGTCACAAAACCGGTCACAAAACCAGTCATAAGGGTATTTTTTTATTTATACATTATCTGAAAGCTGAATAAATGAGCTTTCCATTGATGTATGGTTATGATGTTGTTGTTAGGATTGAACAATATTTGGCCGAGATACAACAGTTTGCAAATCTGGAAAGAAATATTGTGGCTGTATTGTTGGCTATTGCTACAAATATACCCATATTACTTCTGACAGGTTTTGTGGTCCAGGTGGTCACATATTAGACAGATTTCTTCACAGACCGCCACAGTTTAAGACCATTTATTCATTCATTCATTGCTTACTTACTTGGCTACATACAGGTAAGGTTGAAAATATAAAGTGCAGCATATACAAACCTGTTGAGTCATTTGCAGGATCTCTTTCCCAACTGCATACAAATTCATTGCAAGAACCAGGAGCATGCATGTTGTGATCAAATAGGACTGCTGTACAGAAAGAGAAGTTGAGTCATAGTTTTTTCTGTCTTGAACATACTTGACCTCCATTTTTTCAATGAATTGCTTTAGTATATACCTTGTACAGGGACGTGCAGACCATGTTGACTGATGTGACATTTCTTGCGGTGACCAATGTGGGTTTCAGGTTCACAATGAGATACGTTAGAGGAAACACTCCCAGTGCGTACACTGTCATATTGAGCAGATGTGCTTTGATCCCATAGGCATTCCTGTAGAACAAAACATTCTTTAGCTCAGGATGCTGAAACATCAAAAATGACAGATTCAGGTTTCAGCTGTGTAACTCACCATTTCATCTCCAAATATTTCTTGCAGACTGGATGTGTCAGCAAAGTGACACGATTAAAATTCACCATAGCCTGTAGTGGAGACACATTTTCTGAACGTGGCCTTTCACAATTAACACAATTATAACATACTGTATATTTCGGAAAGTACCAACATTTAGTGCACTGAGAGGTTTGTAGGTGTTGTCTTTTTCCAGGCCTGCCTTTTTAAGGTTTTGCAGTGGATGCTGAAGCCACCTGAAGTTGTACTCAATCTGGAGAAAATACAAAATGTTAGTTAAAGAGGTTGTTACTTTAAGCATCTAGTACAAAAGGAAACTTACATAGTAATTGGTGCTGTTCACATCCTCCTCCGATTCCTTAATGCAAGTGTCAAGAAGATGCTGGGGAAATTTGCAGTGCCCTGCTGGTTAGATTGTTAAACCTTTAATTTAAGTGTCAGGTGTAAACAACACTAAAAACTCACTTTAAAAGACTCTGGAAGAAACTCGATCATGTCCATGACAATGCAACGCTTTGATGAGTTCGGTTTGTACGTTGTCATCGCCTCCTCACATCTGTATTCAACAAAGATTTGACAAATTAAGAAAATGGGAAATGCATTTTCTAGAAATTGGCTAAACTGACCTGTCACTCTCGATCACAGTGTT
>NC_133370.1:23275790-23355439 GCF_049309525.1 Garra rufa | reverse complement strand
ATATATATATATATATATATATATATATATATATATATATATATATATATATATATATATATTATTATTTTTTTTTTTTTTTTTGGTAAACCTTTTACATTCTCATAATTTTTTTCAGGATTCTTTGACAAATAGAAAGTTCAAAGAACTGCGAAAGCCCATTTCGGCCACTAAACAAAAAATTAAAAAACAGGTAATTTAAAGGGATAGTTCACCCAAAAATGAAAATTTGATGTTTATATGCTTACCCCCAGGGCATCCAAGATGTAGGTGACTTTGTTTCTTTAGGAGAACACAAACGTAGATTTTTAATTCAAACCAGTGGAGTCTGTCAGTCAAATAATGGAAATGGATGGGCACCAAACCTTTCAAATAAAAAAAAAAAAACATGCACAGACAAATACAAATTACACCCTGCGGCTCGTGACGATACATTGATGTCCTAAGACACGAAACGATCGGTTTTCGTGAGAAACTGAACAGTATTTATATATTTTTTGTACCTTTGATACACAGCAATGTCAATCTGTCCTGAGCACGAGCTCATCATCCGACTCGTTACATGTGTACGCTATCTGGCGTAGTATACGCAAATGCCGGAAGCGATCTGTCGCATGTATACGACACTCATTGTTTACATAAAGCACAGAGATTGTGGGTATAGCGGCTATTCAAAATGGCAATTACTTGCGCTTATCCTGATTGTTCAAACTGATTTAATGCTAAAAGATTATATTTGCTTGCGCAAACTCATCCAGGACTTTTCACCGATTACCCCTTATGGCGTTTGCGTATACTACACCAGAGCGCGTGCACATGTAACGAGCCGGATGATGAGCTCGTGGTCGGCACAGTTGGACGTGGCTGTGTATCAAAGGTAAAAAATGATATAAATACCGTTCAGTTTCTCACAAAAACCGATCGTTTCGTGTCTAAGGACATCAATGTATCGTCACGAGCCGCAGGGTGTAATTTGGATTTGTCTGTGCATGTTTTTTTTTTTTACTTTTAAAGGTTTGGTGCCCATCCACTTCCATTATTTGACTGACAGACTGCACCGCTTTGAACTAAGTTTGTGTTCTCCTGAAGAAACAAAGTCACCTACATCTTGGATGCCCTGGAGGTAAGCAGATAAACATCACATTTTCATTTTTGGGTGAACTATCCCTTTAAAAGATGTAAACTCGCAATTCTGAGAAATTAAGTCTAATTGCGTGATATAAACTTGCAATTGCAAATTATAAAGTCAGAATTACAATTCTGAGAAATAAAGTCACTAAAGACTTTTTTTTCTCAGGATTACAAATTTATTTCTCAAAATTCTGCATTTATAACATCTAAGTTAAGTCAGAATTGTGAGATATAAATTCGCAATTCTGAGAACATGTCAGTCTTTTTTTCCTCTCAAAATTTGAAAAGAAAAAAGTAAGATTTGCAATATATAAACTCACAGCATTTTACACAATTCTGACTTTATAATTTGCAGTTGCGAGTTTGTATCTCACAATTTTGAGAAAAGGTCAGAATTTTGAGAAAAGTAAGAATTGCGAGAAAAAGTTTCAATCTCGCAATTTTGACTTTAATTCTTGATATTGTGAGTTTATATCACACAGTTCCGAGAAAATAAGCAGCATTGTGAGTTTGTATCTCGCAATTGTGAGTTTATATCTCACAATTCTGAGAAAAAAGTCAGAATTGCAAGTTTGTATGGCACAATTCTGAGAAAAAAGTCGCAGTAACTTTTTTTTGTTTTTATTCAGTGGCGGAAACGGGCTTCCATAAAGAACGGCATTTATTTTAAATATAAATATTTTTATAAAAGTGCAAGTCTACCAGTTTTCTGCCAATTTTGATCAGTTTGATGCATACTTGCTGAATGAAATTTAATCTTACTGACCCCAAATTTTATATACATAACTCTTTACAAACAACTGGCACATACAGTTGATTCCAAAAGTCCCAGACCACCAACTAACTAAATAAATAAATAAAATGTAATAAATTCTGCTCTATTTCTAGGTTTCTGCTAACCATGTGAATACATAAACCTTTGGCCTTTTAACCTTTTTCCTTTCATTGAAGCTCAAGATTCACATTGGACCATCTCAAATTATCCTGAAGAACACACTATGGTTCTATTGTCCAAGAAATAGAACTAAACTAAAATATTAGAAAAGATATTCTGACATACATTTAAATTTCCTGCTTATAGTATAATTAGTAAACAAAAAAATTATAAAATTAGGCAAACTACCCCATCTCCATCGGTTTTGTTTAGAAGTTTGATGTTAGACGTCAGCAAAGTGTCCATGGTCTGTGTGTATCCTTCAGACGCAGCATGATGAAGGCATGACCATCCTCTATAGTCACTAAAGTAAAATATGAAAATATTACATTACTCAAAAGGATCGTGTTGAAAGTGAGTAAAGCAGAGTTGTTGCTTGAATTTAATTCAACCTTGGACAAAAAGTGAATTGTGCAAGCACTTGTACCTGTGAAACAGTGCCCCCTTGCGTAGAAGAAGCTCAACTACTTTAACGTGACCTCCACGAGAGGCCAGATGCAGTGGGGTCAGTCCTTTCTCATCCCCCTCATTCAGCAGTCTGGTGTCAGTCACCATTTCTAAAAGCCTGTGGCAAGTGTTGATTCTCCCATATCTCACCAGAAACAAAAATAATACATAACTCTTAACTAACATGCAATTGCAGCTTTCCTTTAGTTCGTTATAAAGAATGCTAACGTTACAGTTTTCTCATTGCCATTCCTGAATCTTCAAAGTAGCAGACTTACTCGGCCGCAAAATGAAGTGCAGATTTCTTCTGTTTGGACTTCTGGTCCAGAGAGACCTCTAATCCCAGCATGTTCTTCACAGACTCTGGTATTCCCAGTCTACAGGCATAATGAAGAGGAGTACAGCCCTCGATATCCTCATCATTAAGAAGCTCTCTCACACTCTCATGCTGCGGATAAACCAAAAGAACATAGTCACAGTCTACTACCTCTTTTTAGTTACTACCAGTAGAGGGCAGCAGCGGCTTAAATTTAGGATCTCTAAGGACACTTTGGCATTGAGTAATTCATTGGAAGATGGTTTCGTTTTACCTGCAGTACCTCTGTGGGCAGGTTTTTCAGTCCTCTGGGCTGCAGGATGGCCAGATGCAAGAAGTTGCATCCAGATTTGTCTTTTTTCTTCAGATCAGCTCCTACAAAACAATTGTTTCTTAATGCTGCTTAGATTATTATAAATAAGACATTAGACAGTGGTTCTTAACCAGATGGCCTTCGCAAATTTCCGAGGGGGCTTCAAGATTGTTTTAAAATAGTTTTAAAATGAACACCCTTTTGTGTAAATCTTTCATTATGCTATATTATAACTAAACCTTCGATTAAATCTTTTTGTCAACGTATATTTTCTCGTTAGAACAGGTTTTCTATTTCTTTTTGGAACTGATTCCTAACAAGGTATAGGGATAAAATCACCCCAAAAAGTAGGTGTTCGTAGGGGCCTTCATATATAGTTGTCTACAGTGAAGGATCTTGGAGTCAAAAAGGGAAAGGTGAGAACCATTGTTATAAAATGTAAAATGATAAAAATAAGCATATTTATCTTTGTTGATATTCATTTATTACTGTTACCATGGGAGATGAGCAGATTGACAGTTCTCCATGCTCCACAGCTTGTTGCCAGAAGAAGTGGAGAATGGCCTTTGCAGTCAACAAAGTCAATATCAGCACCCTGGAACAAAAATATACGGCTTTTTACGGTAATTGACACACCGTGTTTACAACTTGCGGCAGTTGTCGTGTCAAAGTCTGTCTACACTGGACGCGAAAAAGCGACTATTGCAAATCATTTGTACTTTGTCATTACGTCATAAATAGAACGACGCATTAGTTTACTAACGGGGATTTCGCGCCGTACCATCCAGTAGACAACATCAATTATTATAATTGGTTCTAGCCACCGTATTCTCCCTAAGAGTGGGTGCAATAGTTAGTAAATGTTATGGGTCTGGCTTCGTTTTGCTGCTTGATATTGCAAATTGGTTTGTCTTTATTATTTTAATGTGTTATCTTAATTATGAACATGGTTTGAATGATGGTTCTGAATTATGGTTTGTAGTGCAAACAGTTATTTCGTGTTTTCACGACGCATCATCAGTCGGCCATATTAGCGTCACTGAACGTAAACAATGCCACTGAACCTATGGAGCAAACGGCATTTGTGGTTGGCCAAACTCAACCATGGTTTTCAGGGCAAGAATTTTGACATTTGTGTTTGTTCTTATCATTTCCAGTCAGGTAGGTGAATTATTCGGCTAATAAATTAATTAATACTGTTCGTATCTATCTTTACCACCTATTAACTTTAGTTTGTCAAAATATTGTGCTCTTTCCTGCTTACTAAGTCATTCTCTATATGGTTTAGCAGCTTCCACATGTTTTTTCCGTGGTTTACACAACATAAATTAGCTAAAAATGTATTTAGTAGTACATTAATGGTGTTATCCATGCTGTTGTTTACATCCGAGTATCATCAATATGGCCGCACATCCGGGTAACTGACTCGAAAACTGAGACTTTTGAAAAAGCTGCAGACCCTATTTTAGTTTGAAAACTCTGGGATTGTGTTTCAGTGTAAACGGACCAAAACGGAGACTTTTGAAAACGATGGTATAGCAGCCCACATTCTCTCTGCGTATCCTTGTCGACCGTGTAAACAATCACATCCTGCTCGTTGTTGTACCCATATGTATAAGTAGATGCCCCAATCGACTTCTCCAAGCACGTCCTCTATCTAAGCAACAGGGCATCTACCTATACATATCTATGTTTGTACCTGAATGAATGTAGACAGAGATCGTTTCTAAAACGCAGTGAAAATGCTAGTGTAGACGAGGACTAGTGTAAACAGGGCCTTACTTCCGTGCTGAAGAATATGGTGAATTGTCTTTTGCATCGTGCCGCTCACGTCCGGTGTAGACATGGTGTCAGAATAGCATGTTTAATATTAAGCATAGTTTATTTACTCACAAACAACTGCAGTTGTCATACCTGTGATATAAGGTACTCAGAGAGTTCAAAATGATCAAATATCGCTGCTCTGTAAAAGAAAAAACAATTAGAAGAGATATCTCAGATGTGTTGGTTTGTTTAGTCTCATTTAGTCATGTATAGTCTGTAAAGCTGAAGTACTTATGTAGCGGTGTCTGGTTGGCCCCATCAGTGATGTTGATAAGGTCACACACTTTATGATAAGTCGAGAGCATGACTTTAACAACCTCTATGGCACCTTGACTACACGCAAAGTGGAGGGCAGTGGATTTGTCACACTGTAAAGGGAAAAATATGTTACAAAAGTACTGAATTAGAAAGGAATGAGGAAAAAATCCTCCCTTACCTGCTGCTGTTCAATTTTTGCTCCATATGCAATGCAGAGTTTAATGGTGTCGAGATTTCCTCCACGTACGGCCAGGTGGAGTGCACTACTGCAAGATTTATCCACATAGTTTATATGAGTATCAATAGACAGACCAACTTCTTCTCCTGTGAAAAATGAGAAACAAAAGACTTATAGGCCCAAAGTACCAATATAATGTTTCAGGCTCAAAATACACAATTGGTTCGGTGATACAGTATCGTACCTTTCAGAAGAATGACCTCCAGGGATTTCTTAGCTCCAGCAAAAGCAGCAGCATGAATGGGAAAATGACCAAGCTTGTTTTGACGACAGAACTTTGCACCATGTTTGTACTGAAGGAGAGACAATGATTGTATTGTTATAACTGTCAAAAAAACAAACAAAATACCAAACCATACAAACTTACTAACCAGTATGACCAAAGCTTCATGATTGTCCAAAGAAGCAGCTAAAATGACAGGCGTGTTTCCCAAGTCCCCTTCTAGGTTCACATCGGTTTGTTTATGTGAGACGAGTTGCTATTAAAACCCAAATGTGTGATAATGTTATGTTCTTTGAAAGGCAAAGTATATTCCTTCCAATGGAAAACACAACTGACCCACCTCTAACACAAAATTTTTACTCAGGCTGACTGCCATATGTAGTGGTGACTGTTGGTTGTTATTTAAGATGTTAGGATCTGCTCCTAGAGTTAGAAGCACAGAACAGCTTCCTGGCTGGTCCTTTTGCACAGCCCAGTGAAGAGGTGTATTCCCCTCCTCATCACTGGCATTGAGCTCTGCAGTGTCAAAAATTGAGTTTTTTATATTAGTTTAGATTAGTTTCTTTAAAGCAACATATTTTGTCATTAATTCAAGCTAAAATGTACATAAATGTCTAAAAGTGTGATATTATTACCTTGCTGTCCAGTGATCTGCACTATCAGTCTGATGATGCGAAAGTGTCCCATGGATGCGGCGTAGTGCATTGGGCTGGCACCGTTGTTGTCACGTATGTCCAGGTACCTGGTGTGCTTCTCCAGAGCGACTACATTTCCTTGCTTAGTCCACTGAGTTTAAAATTCGGTCATGAGGAACGTTAGACCACCTGTACAAGCTGTCATCTCACAGTACTGTTAGACAGGAAAACTAGACACAACTAAAAGGCATGGCACAGAATTTTCTCTCTCTGAAAAGTAATAAAATATTTATGTTGCATTTTATACACTTTACCATTCGAAAATTTGGGGTTAGTGAGATTATATTTTTTAAGAAATTAATACTGTTACTAAGTTAGGACATTAATTTGAATACAAATCCTGAAAAAATATGACTGCACAACAATATTAAGCAGCACACATGTTTTTAACAGTGATAATAAAAGGAAATGTTTCTGGAGCAACTAATTAGCATATTAGAATAATTTCTGAAGAATCATGTGACACTCGAGACTTAAAAATACAGCTTTGCCATCAAAAGAATAAATTACATTTATAATATATTAAAACTGATTAAAGTTGTTTTAAATTGCAATTAAATTTCAGTTTTCATTAAGTAACAATATACATTTCATTTTTAATCAAATAAATGCAGCCTTTTTGCCATCAAATGAATAAATTACATTTAAGTTGGATTTAAATTTCAGTTTCCTTTAAGTAACAATATAAAATTCAAACAATTTTATTGTTTTTACTGTATTTTAGATCAAATAAATGCAGCCTTTTTGCCATCAAATGAATAAATTACATTTAAAATTATATCAAAACTGCTAAAGGTTATTGTAAATTTAATTACATTTCAATTTCCTTTAAGTAACAATATATATTTCAAACAATTTTACTTTTTTAGTGTATTTTTGATCAAATAAATGCAGCCTTATTGCCATCAAAGGAATTAAATTACATTTAAAATATATTAACATTGATAAAAGCTATTTTTAATTGCACTTAAATTTCAATTTCCTTTAAGTAACAATATAAAATGTAAACAATTTTACTGTTTTTACTGTATTTTTAATCAAATAAATGCAGCCTGTTGCCATCAAATAAATAAATGACATTTAAAATACATTAAAATTGATCAAAGTTATTTTAAATTGCAATTAAATTTCAGTTTACTTTAAGTAACAATATAAAATTCAAACAATTTTATTGTTTTTACTGTATTTTAGATCAAATAAATGCAGCCTTTTTGCCATCAAATGAATAAATTACATTTAAAATTATATCAAAACTGCTAAAGGTTATTGTAAATTTAATTTCATTTCAATTTCCTTTAAGTAACAATATATATTTCAAACAATTTTACTTTTTTAGTGTATTTTTGATCAAATAAATGCAGCCTTATTGCCATCAAAGGAATTAAATTACATTTAAAATATATTAACACTGATCAAAGTTATTTTTAATTGCACTTAAATTTAAATTTCCTTTAATAACTTTATAAAATTCAAACAATTTTACTGTTTTTACTTGATTTTTTATCAAATAAATGCAGCCTGTTGCCATCAAATAAATAAATGACATTTAAAATACATTAAAATTGATCAAAGTTATTTTAAATTGCAATTAAATTTCAGTTTACTTTAAGTAACAATATAAATTTCAAATAATTTTACTGTTTTACTGTATTTTTGGTCGAAAAATGCAGCCTTTTTGCCATCAAAGGAATAAATTACATTTAAAATATATTAAAACTGATAAAAGCAATTTTTAATTGCACTTAAATTTCAATTTCCTTTTAGTAACAATATAAAATGCAAACAATTTTACTGTTTGTACTGTATTTTTGATTTAAAAAAATGATGCCTTTTTGCTATCAAAGGAATAAATTGCATTTAAAATATATTAAAACTGATAAAAGTTATTTCAAATTACACTTAAATGTCAGTTTCCTTTAGGTAACAATATAATTTCAAACTATTTTACTGTATTTTTGATTGAATAAATGCAGCCTTTTTGCCATCAAAGGAATAAAATGCATTTAAAGTATATTAAAACTGATAAAAGTTATTTTAAATTGAAATAAATTTCAATTTCCTGTAAGTAACCATATAAATTTCTAAATTTTTTATTGTTTTTACTGTATTTTAGATCAAATAAATGCAGTCTGTTTGCCATCAAATTAATAAATTACATTTAAAAAAATTTAAAACTGCTAAAAGTTATTGTAAATTTAATTACATTTCAATTTCCTTTAAGTAACAATATATATTTCAAACAATTTTACTTTTTTAGTGTATTTTTGATCAAATAAATGCAGCCTTATTGCCATCAAAGGAATTAAATTACATTTAAAATATATTAACACTGATCAAAGTTATTTTTAATTGCACTTAAATTTTAATTTCCTTTAAGTAACCATATACATTTCAAGCATTTTTACTGTTTTTACTGTATTTTTGATCAAGTAAATACAGCCTTATTTTTATTAAGTTATATTTTTTGGCCTTTTTATGCCTTTAATGGACAGGACAGTAGAGAGTCGGCAGGAAATAAATGGGCAGAAAGAGGGGAGCAGGATTGGCAAAGGACCTCGAGGCGGGATTTGAACTCGGGTCGCCGTGAGCACAGTTGCGCTATATGTCGACGCACTAACCACAAGGCTATCGGCGCCGACAAATACAGCCTTATTGCCATCAAAGGAATTCAGTTACATTTAAATTATATTAACACTGATACTAGCTATTTTTAATTGCACTTAAATTTAAATTTCCTTCCAGTAACAATGTAAAATTCAAACAGTTTTACTGTATTTTTAATCAAATAAATGCAGCCTGTTGCCATCAAAGGAATAAATGACATTTAAAACATATTAAAACTGATCAAAGTTATTTTAAATTGCAATTAAATTAGTTTCCTTTAAGTAAAAATATACATTTCAAACTATTTTACTGTATTCTTGATGCAAATTTATTAAATAAATTACATTTAAATTAAAATAAAACTGATCAAAGTTACTTTAAATTGCGTTTAAGTTTCAATTTCCTATAAGTATCATATAAAAGGATGAAAAGGCTATAATATTTCAAACAATTTTACTGGTTTTACTGTATTTTTGATCAAATAAATGCAGCCTTGCTGAGATAAGACTTCTTTCAAAAACATGACAAAATCTTGCTAACCCCAAACTTTTGAGCATTAGTGTATATGTATAATTTATGAATAAATTAGTAATTTTAGATAAGCAGAGTACCTCGAATACATTTGCAGATATCTGGTTGCTCTCATCCCCATCCATCACGCTGTCATAAGACTGTTGTCTAGATTTTGACTCAGTTTTGGAATTGTGTGTCACTTCTTCACTTTTCTTAGTCATCCTGCAAGCAAACTATGAAAAACAAGAGAAAATTGACATTTATTGTTATTTCCTGCGATATTATCCTTTGCATGCAATTGCCTTTCAAACTCACAAGCTTCAAACTAATGGATAATTTTATAAAACAGATATAAACAACACACAAAGTTGATGAGGTCCATTCTTACCCATTTGGAATCTCCTCTGTATTGGCTTGTGTGTGGCTTTTTTGCTATCAGTGAGTGGGTTTTTATAGTGTGGTTAGAAATGTGCTGGTTATCAGGTTACATTGTTTCACTAAGAGAGAGAGAGAGGGCAATAGAGCCTTTACTATTTTTCTGATGCAGCCAGCTGGTTTCTAATGAGACTATGGGTGCACTTAGAAAAGAGCAAAAACATAAGTTCATGGATGCTGAGAATCAAGTTCCACAAGCTATATTACATTATAGTTTTATGTATGAAATGATATAATTGTGATTCGGTATAATTCATGTTAATTATATTTTATTTGCATCATCAATCTTTTTTTTCAGCTAATTCGATGAATAAAGCATTACTTGTGAGATCTGTGAATATCAATCAAGGATTTAAGAGTTAAAAGGTTACATATTACCACCAGAGTGGTCCATTTCTGGTCTAAGATCATTTCCTGTGAGTACAGAGGCATAAACCCCTGGTCATGTTCAGGCCATTACTGCTCATGTGCTCATGAAAAGCATTATTTGTAAGCAGTCCACACAAAATGTGACAAAAACTTGCAACTATGCAAACATTTTGTAAGCCTAAGTTCAACTAGGGAGCATATGGTTAAATCCATAATAAACTGTACAATCATTCATTACAATCATGTAATTTGGAGCACAACCAACAAATCATATGAGGATTATTTTTGTTGATTAAGCAAACAGCTCATGTCTAATCTAATTATGAGCATGTTATGTTTAGCAACATGTCGATGTTTGCTTGACTTAGAGACACTAAGCCATTTTTATTCTTCAATTTTAAAGCACAAATTGGAGGTTTCTGGTTTTAAACATAAACATTGCCTAGAGTTACATAAGCAGCAGTCAAGATCTCTTGACTGCATTTAGTCCAATACAGTTTAGTTCCTTTACTGTGCTTATTAAAAGATATTCAATAAAATGTAAAATGTTTCAATAGATGGTTACTTAGTTATATTCTATTCAGTTTTATCGTAATTGTAATTATTTGCAGATAGGTGATAAGAAACAGAATAAGATAGTTTTATTGTTTTAAGACATACAGTATATGCATATATATATATATATATATATATATATATATATATATATATATATATATATATATACTCTTATTCAAAGGTTTGGGATCAGTACGATTTTAAATGTTTTATTTGATTAAAAATACAGAAAAAACAGTAATATTGTGAAATATTATTGCACTTTAAAACAGTGTTTTTTTTATTTTATTTATTTTAATATACTTTAAAATAGAATTTATTCCTGTGATGCAAAGCTGAATTTTCAGCATCATTACTCCATTACTATTTCAAACAATTTGACAGATTTTACTGTAATTTTGATCAAATAAATGCAGCCTTATTGCCATCAAAGGAATTAAATTACATTTTGAATATATTAACACTGATAAAAGCTATTTTTAATTGCACTTAAATTTTAATTTCCTTTAAGTAACATATAAAATTCAAACAATTTTACAGTTTTTACTGTATTTTTAATCAAATAAGTGCAGCTTGTTGCCATCAAAGGAATTAAATTACATTTAAAATATATTAAAACTGATCAAAGTTATTTTAAATTGTACTTAAATTTCAGTTTCCTTTAAGTAACAATATAAATTTTAAACAATTTTACTGTTTTTATTGTATTTTTGATCAAATAAATGCAGCCTTGGTGAAATAAGACTTCTATCAAAAACATTGCAAAATCTTGCTGACCCCAAACTTTTGAGCATTTGTGTATATGTATAATTTATAAATAAATCATTAAACAGTAAACACATTGCAGTGGTTTTCTATTTTAATATACTTTAAAATAGAATTTATTCCTGTGATGCAAAGCTGAATTTTCAGCATCATTACTCCAATCTTCAGTGTCACATGATCCTTTAGAAATCATTGTAACATGCTAAAAAAAAATCTAAATTTATTCAAAATAGAAATCTTTTGTTACAGTATACACTACTGTTCAAAGTTTGGGGTTAGTAATTTTTTTCTTTCTTTCTTTATTTGAAAGAAATTAATACTTTTATTCAGCAACGATGTGTTAAATTGATAAAAAGTGATAGTAAAGACTTAAATGGTTAGAAAAGATTTCTATTTTGAATAAATGCTGTTCTTTTTAACTTTGTATTCTTCAAAGAATCTTGAAAACAAATATCACAGATTCCAAAAAATATTAAGCAGCACAACTGTTGCGAACATTGATAATAATAATAAATCAGCATATTAGAATGATTTCTGCAGGATCATGTGACACTGAAGACTGGAGAAATGGCTGATGAAAATTCAGCTTTGCATCATGAAAATAAATGATTTTTAACGTATATTTAAACAGAAAACTGATATTTTGATCAAATAAATGGATGAGCATAAGAGACTTTAAAAAATATTACAAATCTTACTGATCCCCAACTTTTGATATATAATGTAAATAAAACCAAAATTACTGGAGTACATTTTACAAGTAAAATACTAAAGTCTTTCTACTTAAAATGTTAAAATCAAAATAAGTGTTAGTTGTTTTGTCTTTGTAACTATTTGTGAAATTTATTAGCAATTTCTGAGTGAAAATGTGTTTTGAGTGTATATGATCCATAAGAACAAAGAAGAGAGAACTTGTATAATGACCATAGATATTTGTCTATCATCATCAAACATTAACATAATTCTGAACATTAAACACATTATTTATCACATTTAACTATTTGTGACCCTGGACCACAAAACCAGTCATAAGGGTCAATTTTCTGGAACTGAGATTTATACATCATCTGAAAACTGAATAAATAAGCTTTCCGTTGATGTATGGTTTGTTAGGATAGGACAATATTTAGATAAATATTGATTAAATATTAGATTAAATATTTTTAAATTTTTATTTTATATAGATACATTTATTTTATTTAGATAAATATTGATTAAATATTTTTTAATATTTATTTTATATAGATTAAATATTTAGATAAATAGACAATATTTAGATTGGCTCTGGCTTATCTGAAGGACATCACCGGACCCTTACTGGACCCCCTGCAGTTTGCTTATCGAGCAAACAGGTCTGTAGATGATGCAGTGAACATGAGTCTACATTTCATACTGCAGCATCTGGACAAATCAGGGACTTATGTGAGGATCCTGTTTGTGGACTTCAGTTCAGCCTTCAACACTATCATCCCAAACCTCCTCCTGCCCAAACTAACTCAGCTCTCTGTGCCCACGTCGGTCTGTCAGTGGATCAACAGCTTCCTGACAGACAGGCAGCAGCTAGTGAGGCTGGGAAAATTCTCATCCAGTACCCGTACTATCAGCACTGGCGCCCCTCAGGGCTGTGTCCTCTCCCCACTGCTCTTCTCCCTGTACACTAATGACTGTACCTCCAAAGACCCCTCTGTCAAGCTCCTGAAGTTTGCAGACGACACCACACTTATCGGCCTCATTCAGGACGGTGACGAGTCTGCTTACAGACAGGAGGTCAAAGAGCTGGCTGTCTGGTGCAGTCATAACAACCTGGAGCTCAACACGCTCAAAACTGTGGAGATGATCATAGACTTCAGGAAAAAAAACCCTGCTCTCCCCCCACTCACCATCATGAACAGCACCGTAAACACAGTGGAGTCATTCAGGTTCCTTGGCAACACCATCTCACAGGACCTGAAGTGGGACATTCACATAGACTCCATTGCTAAAAAGGCCCAGCAGAGGCTGTACTTCCTCCGCCAGCTGAGGAAGCTCAACCTGCCACAGGAACTGCTGAAACAGTTTTACTCTGCCATTATTGAATCCGTCCTCTGCACTTCAATTACCATCTGGTTCAGCTCAGCTACCAATTCTGATCTCAGAAGACTACATCGAATAGTCCGGACTGCAGAACGAATCATTGGTACATCCCTCCCTACCCTTCAAGATCTGTACTTATCCAGAGTACGAAAAAGGGCTGCCAAAATTACTCTGGACCCCTCACATCCAGCACACTCGCTTTTTGAACTGTTACCATCCGGTCGGCGCTACAGAGCACTGAGCACTAGAACGACCAGACACCGAAACAGTTTCTTTCCTCAGGCAATCCATCTCATGAACACTTGATCTTGGAACATACAACACTATACATTCTTTATTCATTTTTCAGTTATTTATTTTAAAGCACATACTTACTTCCTTTCAAATGTCTTTGCTATTTTTGCACATTGTCTGTCTTGTATACTTGTATATTGTTCTTTTTATAATATGTATCGTCTTGTCACTGTCATTCTTTAGCAGCTTCTGTCACTAAAACACTACTTCTGTCACTGTGGTGCTTCTGTCACTAAAACAAATTCCTAGTATGTGTAAACTTACCTGGCAATAAAGCTCATTCTGATTCTGATTCTGATAAAACAGGTCAAAAAAAAAAAAAGCTGAGAAAATCACCACTAAAGTTGTCCAAATGAAGTTCTTAGCAATGCATATTACTAATCAAAAAGTAAGTTTTGATATATTTATGGTAGGAAATTTACAAAATATCTTCATGGAACATGGTTTATACTTAATATCCTATTGATTTTTGGCATTAAAAAAAAATCGATAATTTTGACCCATACAGTGTATTTTTGGCTATTGCTACAAATTACTGGTTTTGTTGTCCAGGGTCACATTTATTGTGTAAAATATATACGATGCACAACTGTATATATAGGGGCTTTTGATTTATCATTATTTGCCATTATTTTTTTATCTTTATCTTCTAATTTAAGAACATTTTAAAACATGCATTAAAAATATGTCCATTCAAAAATATTCAGTTACTGAAAATAAAATGCATGTTTGTGTTTTTTTACAGGGTCCAAGCCTGTGGAAAGTAATACGTATCAAGACCACCATCCTGCCACATGGCCTCCGGTGTTGGAAGTTCTAAGGGACTATCTCACAAACCAGCAGATTTTGAGAATGGCTGAGGAAGTGCCATCGGAAAACAGACCTCTCAATGGGATGAACCACTGCCAGATACTATAGCTGGTATGGCTGACTTTGGGAAATTGGTTTAAAATAGCAGGACCAGTGGAAAGCATGAGGCTCTAATCATGGCAGGACAAGAACAAGCACTCAGCTCTAAATCAATAGGGATGGTCCTCCTGAGACAATCCAGCACCTAATAGCAGGATGCATGATACAGACAGGAACTGCGTGCACTTCTGGCACACCAGGATTTTACATGGAAGCATCAGAAATCCCAAATCACAATCATTTTGTGATTTTAAATTAATTACATTAATTAAATGGAATTGTGTGTGTGTGTATATATATACCACTATACATAATATATTATACTAGATACATATTTATAGTACATACAGTATAATATACATAATGTTTTTCATGCCAGCTTGTCTAGTTTTAACTAATTACTGGCTCTTTCTATTTCTCTTCAGAGACTGTGTGGTGTTGAGTTACTTTCGAGTCTCCATGATGTGAGAGCTTTGGGTGAAACCTCACCACCTTATGAGGTTCTACTGTTACAAGTACAGTAGGTTTGTCTCTCTAGCTTGCCAGACAATATAGTCCTTGCATCTTCTTTATTCCATTGGTGCATCACTGATGTTCAGTTTGAGAGAGGGAAGGCACTGCAACCTCACAGACCAGACAGACGGCGACCATCTGCCTAAATGTTTTGTTCCAATGACATTAGTGGCACAATGCAGAAAGCGTTAAACTGCTTCTGGTCTCTAATAGCTTAGTTTGAGGCAAAAAAAAAAAAAAAAAAAAAAAAATATATATATATATATATATATATATTTTTTTTTTTTATTCAATATATTTTATTTAAAAAGAGTGACCCAGTTAAACTTCAGAAATAAACCTCAGTTGAAAAATAACCTCAATATTGCACTTTGAGTGGCCTGTTTTTTGTTTGTTTGTTTTTTTAGAATGAAGAAGGGACAAAAGACTGTAAAAATATACTATTTTAAATCTAAGCATAAAATGTAACAAAAAAAAACGATCCATCATAACAAAAATAATAAGGAAAAAAACATTTAAATTAAATATAATCGTTTGCGCTGGGCAATGATTAATCGTGATTAATCACATCAAAAAAAAGTTTTCCTGTACATAATATATGTGTGTGTGTACTGTATATATATATATATATATATATATATATATATATATATATATATATATATATATATATATATATACTCATGCATGTACATATTTAAGAACATTTTTATATATTAAATATATTTATATATAATATATATATATATATTATATGTATTTAAGTTATTATATATTTTCAAAATATATACTGTATGTGTTTGTCTTTATATATACATAATAAATATACACGGTACACACACATATAATTTACTGTGAAGGTGCATGTGTTGTGATAATTATAATTTTTACTTCCAAAAACCCTGTAGTTTAATTCTACAGAAAAATGACATGAAAAATATTATTTTAAATCCAAGCATAAAATGTAACAAAAACATACATGATAACAGAAATAATATGGTAATATTAAGGAAAAACATTTCAATAATCATTAATAATGTGCTACGCAGGGACTTCTGGAAATGTCCTTTTTTCTTTCTTTTTTTAGATATAACTATAAATAATGTGATTATTAGGTGCCTCTTACAGTATTTTCACTTATGAAGAGTGAAATTTTAACAATTTACTGTAAAAGTGCATGCATTGTTTTATTGCAATCTATAGAAAAATATAAAATATAATATTTTAAATCTAAGCATAAAATGTAAAACAAAATCATACATGATAACAAAACTACTAAGGAGAAAACATTTAAACAATTAAATTAAATATGATTAATTATGTGCTGCACAGGTACTTCTGGAAATGTCCCTTTTTTCTTTTTTTAATTATAATTATAAATGGTGTAGTTATAAGGTGCCTCTTGCAGTATTTTTTTTACTTATAACAAGTGAAACTTTAACAATAATTTACTGTAAAAGTGCAAGTGTTATGATAATTCATAATTTTTACTTTCAAAAACCCTGTATTTTATTGCATTCTACAGGAAAATTACATTATGTGTTGTTAAACCACTGATTTATATAAATCTCTATTATAGATCAGTTTGTTAAACCATTTATATTAATAATATTATTATTGTTCGTCATGCTAAAGTAACTATAGTTAACCAATTAACAGATAAAGATGTAAAAACCTAGCATATTACAGTATTTAAGTAATTTTTAAAAGGTGTGAAATACACTTTAAATTTTATTGTAGCCTGAGACTTTAATGACTTTTTGCTTCTCTCTTATAGTGCTATGACTTCTCAAAACTTTGCACTTGACCTTCATTAGCTGTGAGTGTTTGGTTTGCAGTTGCTAAAACCATATCCTCTGTATTTTTAATGAATTTGCTGCTATTAGCAGTGCAGGTCCAGGATCAGAGAACACAAGAAGGAGGGGGAAGAAAAAGACAGTTTCTCAGTTGACTTGGGCACAGGCATGAATCCCAAAAGAACAATTGTCCCGCTCAGTTAAAGTTATCTAGAAGAATGCTGACAGGAAGTGTTGAGTGTAATGTAGTGGAGGGAGGGTTGAAGGGGTGGGAGAAAGTGCAGAGAAAAAATAAGAATCATATCCCCATCCAGTGGCCAATTGAAATACAGCACTTTGCCCCATGCTGTCTTATTATTACAATTAATGGCCATAATAGAGGTGGTGTTGTGTTTAAACTCATTTAAAGTTCTGCAGAGAAGATTTCGATTTTGCCGTGCCATTAGTCTGCCAAGAAGTTTTCCAGGTCAGTGTGAAAGTGAGATAGATAGATAGATAGATAGATAGATAGATAGATAGATAGATAGATAGATAGATAGATAGATAGATAGATAGATAGATAGATAGATCCCTATCGTTCTAAATCTCCTTTCAGTTAAGTGATCCCTGATTAGGTTCTATATGAGAATCTTAAATATCATCTTAAATATCACGCAAATGATATCAGGTTCCTTGATGTGCTCTATATTAAGCCTTCTGCAAATGTGGATCATCGTGTTCCATTGTGTCATGTCCCCACCTCATCTGAACTTGCTATGACAGAGAGCTAGAGATCAGTGACACTGACTCCTGTATGGGACGGAGGGATCTGATGCTGCTGCTATCCTTGGTGATGTACAGCTCAATCCAATTAGGCTTCACCTCCGGGCTGTGATGCAGCGTGCGGGGCGAACACTCCTGCTCAGTCGATGCTCCGCTGAGCGCTACGTGTGACAGTCTTTACACTCGCTTTGCTTATCACTTTAAACGTACTATCATGGCTTCGTGGCGAGAATAATCAACAGTTTCGGGTTTTTGGCCAACTTCATCTTTGTGCTTAATTCCCGCGAGTTGTTTGTGAGATTCGGTCCATACAGAATGAAGAGGAACGACTGCCCTTTCAGCAGGGGTACCTCTGACGCCTCACTTCCCTGAGCTGATGGAGGGGGAAATAAGAGGCTGACTGACTTCTTTTTGGTTGTAGCGGTAAAGGAACAAGAGGCGAACGGCGGGAAGGTAAGATTTCGCTGCTTTTACTTGTTCGTTTGGATAGTTGTGCGTAAGACTGCACTGTTTTCATCAGGCACAGTAAACTCTACGGACAGGCATGCCAGAACGCTACAGTTCTGCTGCTCTCAGCGTGTCCCAGCTATTTAGACTTCACTCTCAGAAATAAAGCCTCTTGACAGATAATAAAAGGGCATTTCTGCTTGATGCAGTGTGTTTTACAAGAACTTTTTTATATCGTGAAGTCTCCACTCGAGAGGTTTTCACAGCAAAAGTGGTATTTGATAACCTAAGAACCTCTGGAGAACCTTTGTGTAAGAGTGTTTGATCAGCTGTCCTGAAACAGGTGCACTGGAAAGTACAGCCTCTACCTTCCTGATTAAGGATTAGTCTGTGATGAACGTTCCTGAACAGCTTGAAATGCAAAGTTTGTGAGGGGAAAACTCGTAGCCTGAAGTATTTAATTAGTAAGAATCATCTTTTTTAGCAGTGGCTGTGTTTTATACTAACTCATGTTGGTATTTTGTGTTTCTCTTAACCATACATCTTGTGCACCGTAGTTGAGTTGAATTTTCCTCAGTAAGTATATGTTATAGAGCGAGTTTGTAATATCAGGGCACACCAACTTAACCTTGTGGGGATAAAGCATAAACCTGCGGATGTATTAGGATGTGGCAGGGTGTTAACGTCATGCAAACTACACAACGGGACATTATAGTTTCGATACATCGCAGTGCTGCAGCATTATGAAATGTTGGCCTATATAGTTTCCTCTCTGGTTGGGAGTTTTAAATAGCCGGCTGTTACGAAGTCTTTTAAGAGCAGGAAATAGAAGCCCGCTAAATAGTCCTACCGGGATTTATCATCAAGACATTCTTAAATACTCAATCGCATTACCGTCTGTCCTCAGAGCCAAAAGTATAGCCTACTTGACATCCAAATGCTACACAAGAACATTGCAATTGTCATTGCTGAGTTTACATGTTCGAGATGATACAAAGCGAGAAATAACATGTATGTGCTAAGTTCTTGGAAATTAAATTTAGTTTGCAAATTTAAAAAAGAAAAACATTTACTATACATTTACTAACTTGTAATGTCAAATGGAATAATAATATACAATATAAGGGCATTTTTTAAATTTATATGTATTATTTGGCTCTTGTTTTTACAAACATTTCTGTTTCATACAGTCAAACCAAAATGTATTCAGACACCTTCAGAATTTCTCACATTATCAGTTTATTTTAGAAAATGGTAATAAAATATGACAAGAACTCAGAGTTAAACTGTGTCAGAACAAATTCATCTTAATAATCACAGATTAATTACAGTCCAACCAAAATTTATTCAGACACCTTCAACATTTCTCACATTATCACAGTTTATTCGCTATAGTTTAAAAAATAGTAATAAAATATGACGAACTCAAGAGTTAAACTGTCAGAACAAATTCATCTGGATAATGGCAGATAACTTTGATAGAAAGTATGTCAAAGTGTCAAATCAAATTTTTGGTCCCAAATTTTTTTTAATCAATTTTACTGGCAGTCCACAGTATGAAGAATTTTTGGGTATAATATGTCACAGTTTACTTTATTTTGCTGTCTTCACTTACGTAAATTAACTATAGTGTCCTGCACCCAAAAATTATATCTGGTGTCTGAATAGTTTTTGGTTTGACTGTATGCCTCAACATAAAAAAGTCAGAATATGCAATTTAAAAATTAAAGTGAAATGAAAAAACTCAATGACCTTGACACATACTGGTTTAAATTTTTTTTGGGGGCATTCCATAGACGTAATGGTTTTTATACTGTAAAAACTGTATTTACTGTCACCTTAATCTAAACCGACCCCTCACACAAACTTTCTTCTATTTAAGATTTTCAGAAAACTTCTTTCTATATGATTTATAAGCTTGTTTCCTCATGGGGACCATAAAATGTCTCCACAAGGTCAAAATTTACTGGTATTATTATGCTTGTGGGGACATTTGGTCCTCATAATGTAGGGAATAACAGGTACACATACACACATAGTTTTTCTTGTCACATGACAACAAAATGGCCTCCTGCTTGTTAGTAATGCCTCAAGATTTTTTTTTTGGCATTTTTGCCTTTATTTGATAGGACAGATCAGAATTGACAGGAAGCAAAGTGGGAGAGAGATGGGGGGCGGGATCGGGAAGGGTCCTCGAGCCAGGATTCGAACTCGGGACGCCCAGAGCGCAACGGCGCTACATGTCGGCACGCTGCCCACAAGGCTATAGGCGCCGACGTGCCTCAAGAATTTTGATTTATTTGATAAAGTGTTTTTCAATATTTATAATATTTTAAAGTTGTTTCAGAACTTATTTTTAATCTTTCTTATGATCTCTGGACCGCTGAACCGCCTGGACATAAGCCCCACAAACATTATAACACTTTTTATTCCTAAGATGAAAACATAGTAAACATGTTTACATAGCAGAGCTGTATTAAAGTCATATTATGCATGAATTCATCGACCCTGTTACATTACTAAAAGTCCAAGGCCCTTGTAAAGATTCCTAAAAACTGTGTGCTTCAGAGTCTTGTTTTAGCCTGCAAAGTTTATTGGTTCATTAATTTTTTGGAGCATAAAATAGGGTCATTATAGTGTTGGAGATGTGAATGCATTGAATTTCATTAAATGATATTTTAATTGTATTAACTTAGAAGTTTACTTTAATTTTTTTTTCTAATCATATGCCTGTTTATTATTCTAAATATTAGTCATTTTTCTGTTATATGATAAGGTCCTGAAATGTCTTTCTGTTTTTCAGGTGCAACCATGGAGGGCCTTGTTTGAGGTGGATTCATCATAGTACTCCTAAAAGACATCTGAATTAGCATAACATTTGAGTAGCAGCAGTCATGGCTGAGAGGGTAAACTTCGGGGCTCAGAAGGTCTCACGGCCACAGGGCTCACTCCCGCCAGAACCCATCGACATTATCCGGACAAAGGCCAGATCCAGAAGAGTCCGGATCAATGTGGGTGGGCTGGTCCACGAGGTGCTATGGAGAACCCTGGACCGACTGCCGCGAACACGTCTGGGCAAACTCAGAGACTGCAACACCCATGAAACCTTAATGGAGATCTGCGACGACTACAGTCTAAATGATAATGAGTATTTCTTTGACAGGCACCCAGGTGCCTTTTCGTCCATTTTAAACTTTTACCGGACTGGCAAGCTACACATGATGGAAGAGATGTGTGCTCTGTCCTTTGGTCAGGAGCTTGACTACTGGGGCATCGATGAGATCTATCTGGAGTCGTGTTGCCAGGCACGGTACCATCAGAAGAAAGAACAGATGAATGAAGAGCTGAGGAGAGAGGCTGAAACTCTCAGGGAGAAGGAAGGAGATCAGGTGGACACGGGCTGCTGTCCAGACAAAAGGCAGAAGCTCTGGGATTTGCTGGAGAAACCGAGCTCTTCTGTAGCGGCCAAGGTAGGGCAAGCACACGGCCCACACATACCCAAAACAAAATATCAGAGTATATTCACACTAATTATCTAATTATTTGCCACACTAATTATTAATTTATGACACTTGCACTTAGGATGTTCCATCTGAGAGAACAAATCAGCACTTAAAAAAAAAAACAGAAGAAAAGAGTTAGCCCAAATATTTGGTTTGAAATGAATTATTAATCGCTTTACAATGACTGAGGGGCAAATTCAAGGGTAAGGTTTGGACTGAAAAATTCTGAGACTGATGCCAGCAGTGATATGATGAAATATAAAACCCGAAGATGAATTTATAAATACACACATCCCATATGCATTTCCCCGGCTGTCGTGATTGACATATTAGCCCAGGCTTCCATGCCACAAAAGAAGAGGCATATTTTTTGTTGTATAAAGCTTGTTACAGGGAAGATTTATGGTCCTGCATGTCGGTGTGAAACTATTTTGGCTGTGTTTTCCATCTGAGATGTTTGCTGTTGCTTTTTATTTTGCCAATGTGGTGAGATGCATGGATGATTCATTAATTAAGATTGAGTCAATAAAACAAAGACACCATCTTGGTCTGTTAAAAGTCAAGATGGTGCTTTAAATATCTCTCATGTTGGATTTTGACTAATTATATTTTCTTACACATTAGTAGATTGGCCCGGTAGAAGGTTGTTGAGAATATTAAAATGCTTTTTCACAGCTGCTCAGGAGCTTTGTCTCCACTCACTGCCCAGTCCCAATACACAGATCGCCTACTTCCCAGAATACAGACAGGGAAAGCAGTCAGAAGAGCCATTAGTGAAATGCTTTAATGTACAGGATTTTTTTTCTTGCCCTTTGGCTCTTGAGAAAAGAGACTTTCCAAGGGGTAAATAAAAGCATTTTAAAGAGACATGTTTGATCAAACTCACTAGAATCCTAAACAAAATTGCATTTTGGCATTGTAATAATTATGATAATTAACATTCCCTTAAAGTTGATCATATGGAAATGATTATAGATTATAGATAATATATGTGAACCTGGACCACAAAACCAATCTCAATTTTTAAATTGAGATGCATACATCATCTGAATAAATAAGCTTTCCATTCATGTATGGTTTGTTAGGATATGACAATATTTGGCTGAGATACAACAATTTGAAAATCTGAAATCTGAGGGTGCAAAAAAATCAAAATCACCTTTAAAGTTGTCCAATTGAAGTTCTTAGCTATGCAAACTAATCAAAAATGAAGTTTTGATATATTTACGGTAGGAAACTTACAAAATATCTTCATGGAACAGGATCTTTACTTAATATCCTAATGATTTTTGGCACAAAAATCAGTCATTTTGACCCATACAATGTATTTTTGGCTATTGCTACAAATATATCCATGCTACTTAAGACTGGTTTTGTGGTCCAGAGTCACGTATATTAATTTTGATGCCACACAAAATCACATTAGATTCCATATATTTAATATCCAACATTTGAAGCAAATTTGGTACTGTCACACTAAAAGTAAAGGCTGACACAATCAGTCTTAAAAAGAAGGTGGAAATAAAGGGAAAGTGAAAAAATGAGGAGAGAAAGGACAGATGGTAATTCTCATAAACATTCCCACTAGCCGGCTGAGTAAACTCCAAGCATCAAATGACACTTCATCCACATTTTCTTGGGCATATTTGTCAACAACTGTTACCTGAGCAGAAAGGACAAGGTACATCATCTCACTCTGATTCATTGTGTTTGACAGATTTACGTTAGCATTATGTGTGGTAGTGGGACTGGGCAGGTGGAGTAGCACGTTCTGCTCTCAGAGAGGAAGATGAAGGTTGAGTCACTGCCACTATGATTTGTTGCCAGTCAATCGTTTGAGTGAGTCAGCACAAACACACAGCGTCCATTCAGCCTACACCTATCGCCTATAATGTCTGCTCTGACAGGCCAGAAGCAGCTTTGTATTGACCGAAATCACCTTCAACTTAGTTCAGTTTATCATATCACCGCTGTTCACTGGAGGAGGGTTTGAGATGGGAAAAAAACTGTCAGGATTGCAACAAGCCTATTTAGATGGTATGGTAGACGTATGCTCACGATGCATAACAGTATATTAAATTACAATGCAGTTCCCTTCAGTAAACCCATTTTACTGACGGGTAATAAATGTAAATTATTTTTGCAAGCTTATATCTGAGTTTTAGGGAGGACAGAGTAAATCCCTTTACATTGCAGGGGTCCAGTTATGAATAATCGCATGTGAGCTGCAAGATTAATGGCAAATTGTTTCTAACCTTGACCTCTACCTTCACTTCTGTGGGTTTAGTGGTTTGGTTATTGGACACTACTTTTTGAGCAGGAAATGACTGGTGGGACACTGAGGAGGTATTTTCCAATGCACATTGATGGCATATTGCGGCAAAATATTGCCAGGAATACTTTGCTTTGATGCATGAGACGTTTCAGTACATTCCCATTTTATATATATATATATATATATATATATATATATATATATATATGCACACACACTACCACACAAAAGAGAATATCAGTAAGATTTTTAATGTTTTTTAAGTTTCTTATCCTCATCAACGCTGTATTTATTTGATCAAAAATCCAGAAAAACAGTACTATTGTGAAATATTATTTCAATGTAAAGCAACTTTTTTTCTATGTGAATATATTTTAAAATGTAATCGATTCCTGTGATGCAAAGCTGAATTTTCAGCAGCATTACTCCAGTCTTCAGTGTCACATGATAAATTGTTTGAATATGCTGATTTATTATCAGTGTATTATCAGAGGAACCTGTGATACTTTGTTCAGGATTCCTTATTAAATACAAAGTTTAAAAAAACAGTATTTATTTAAAATAGAAATTTTTGTAACAAGATAAACTACCATTTAAAAGTTTGTGGTCAGTACATTTTTATTCTTAATTTTTTTTTAAAGAAATTAATACTTTTATTCAGCAAGGATGTGTAAAATTGATTAAAAGTATTAGCAAGTGATAGCAAAAGCATAGACTTATATTTATGGAAAATATTTCTATTTTGAATAAATTATGTTCTTTTTAACTTTTTATTTCTCAAAGAATCCTGAAAAAAGAATCACGTGTTCCAAAAAAATATTAAGCAGCACAACTGTTTGCAACATTGACAAGAAAAATAATTGACAATAAAAATCTTATTATAATAATTTCTGGAGGATCATGTGACACTGAAGACTGGAGTAATGGCTGATAAAAATTCAGCTTTGCATCACAGAAATCAATTATATTTTAAAATATATTAAAATAGAAAACCATTATTTTAAACTGTAATACTATTTCACAATGTTACTTTTTTTTCTGTGTTTTTGATCAAGTAAATGCAGCCTTGATGAGCATAAGAGAATTCTTTAAAACTTAGTTGTACTCTTTCTTTTAACATACCTTTGGACGTTTATTCACATTTATTTTGTGCTGTAACTAGTCATTTTAAAAGATTCTCATTTTTACGAAGCAATATCAATTCTTAAATCCCAAGAATCGATTAGTGTAGTCTGTTTGCAGTTAGTGAATGGAATATTTTAGCGTGCCTCTTATCCAATAAATCGCAATAAGCTTTTTGCTTTGTTTCTTTAAATGAAACAAAGTCTCAGATTTCAAATTATGTGCATTTTATTACAGTATTCAAACAATAAATACCATTTTGGTGCTGTTTAACTTGGATAATAACTTTTAATACTATAGTTTCAGTGCGAAATAACTATAATAAACATCCGAAGATATGTTAAAAGAAAGAGTACAATGCAACAATATTGATTCTTAAATCCCTAGGATCGATTAGTCTAGCCTGTTTTTTAATGAATGGAATACTTTACGATTTTAGTGTTTAGTGTGGAGAGGAAGATCCCTGTAGCAGCTCAGTTCAAGGAGTGGCAATGAGAAGCGAACGTGATCTAATCATCACCCGTTTTAATACTAGTTACAGCACAAAATAAACGTGAATAAACATCAGAAGGTATGTTTAAAAAAAGTACAACTTATCGAAATCCGTGTCCTGTGGAAGGACATCAGCTTGTTAACAATGTCACATAATGTCACATTTACCTCAGGAAAAAAACATTCTTTGACTATAAACTAGCTAACTAAAAAAATTAACTCTAGAGAGGGGCATTTTGCTAAATGCACTATATAACATATTCATTTTCATTTTTACTGTTCTTCAGTGTTTAATTTATGTTTAAATAAATGTCAAGTTTGTATGACAGCCACCATTTAAATGTTTATGTTTCAAAAAACTAATAGGAGTAGATATATAATTATGTACTTGTAACTTAAAAATATAGTGCAAAATGTAATGCAAGAAAATATGTGACCCTGGACCACAAAACCAGTCTTAAGTCGCTGGGGTATATTTGTAGCAATAGCCAAAAATACATTGTATGGGTCAAAATTATAGATTTTTCTTTTATGCCAAAAATCATTAGGAAATTAAGTAAAGATCATGTTCCATGAAGATTTTTTTGTAAAATTCCTACTATAAATATATCAAAATGTAATTTTTGATTAGTAATATGCATTGTTAAGAACCTAATTTGAAGAACTTTAAAGGTGATTTTCTCAGCATTTAGATTTTTTTGCACCCTCAGATTCCAGGTTTTCAAATAGATGTATCTCGGCCAAATATTGCCCTATCCTAACAAACCATACATCAATAAAAAGCTTATTTATTGAGCTTTCATATGATGTATACATCTCAGTTTTGTAAAATTTAACCTTATGACTGGTTTTGTGGTCCAGGGTCACATATGTCCAATTGAAAAATATGTTTGGGGTAAATGCAAAGTGTAAGTATTAAATATGTTTTGAGCAAACATATTGTTAAAAAAAAATGCCAAAAATGAAGAAGACTATGTATGTACTTGTATTATAACATATTACTATTATACTTAAAAATATATTTAATGTCTGAAATTATATATTTTGCTTTATGAGTTGGGATGCTCTTCTCAGCAGTTCGGAGCTCATTCAATTATTTAGTAAAATGGCAATGTGTTTATCCTTTTAAATACTAGCAAATAAGCCGTTAAGGTTTCTATCGTGCTATAAAAGCGAAGATATTTGCAACTGGACAGTTGCTGGGTTGTTGAAAAGATACAGCGAACAGAGTGTTTAGTTTAGCGGTCAGCATATACTGCTCTCTGTGAGGCAATGGAGACTTAATCTCCTTTGGTGATTTACCTAGTCTGCTCCTACAAATAGACTGCTGAGGGCCCTGGCTTGTCTGGCTTATGGTACAGTGTGTAATGTGGTCACGTGTTTAGCCAGAGCAGTTAATCAATTAGCGAAGGCAGTTTTCCACCCTGTGGAAGTTATTAGGAGCGCCAGGGGACATTGACTTTTCTGCATTGTTTCCACTGTTTCAAAATACCAAGCAGAGTGTTGTGAATTACCTGGGTAGATGAATTTATTTTCATCAACATTTTAAGCCATTTTTTTTGTTTAAAGGAAAAAAGTGGCATCTCTATGATTTTAAATGCTGGCTCATGAGTGGGGTATCTGGTGTATTTGGCTTTTTCCTTCTTGTCCCTTTTCCCATTGACTCTCAGCTTGTCTCAGAGGACTTGTGTGGTGTACGTCCTCTCAAAAGGTCAGAGGACTCTAACCCTTTCCATCACATGGCCAGGCCGAGCTCCTTTAAAGAGCTCGTCTGTCACATCACCTTCATGTGTTGTAAACGTCCTGATCCTTTAGTAAGCAATGCAAAGAGATGTCATGATACAGTGTAACAATACCTCAGGAACTGATTTTGATTTAATATTCCTTTCATGTTCCTCTTATTTTAGATTCTTTGATAATTTCATTTGGTAGTAAAACCATTTTCTAGACTTTTCGCTACTGAGAATATGAAATAAACTGCCTTAGATCAGCCTTTTGCAGAGGAAATATGTCTATTCGTCTCAATGAGGCCCACAGAGACAGTGAATCATTCTGTGGAGCATCTCTCTTCTGAGTGACACTTTTATATACACAACCATGGCTAAAATGCTTAAATAAATATATGCACAAATATTAATTCAAAATATATCACCTCTCATAAAATACAATTAAAAAATCTTCAATAAAAATGTTTTTACTTTAGATTTAGATTATAGCATTTTTATGAATCTTGAAAAGCTATAAGAGCTAATACTTGATATTGAGAGACATCAGGTATCTTTATCTGCAAAGAGGTGTTCACTGCAGATTGTTTTGATGGGATCACTGTTCCACTGAAATGTCTGCAATGTGAATAATTTATATGTATTTACAGTAATTGATCATGACATGATACTCTATGCTCTCAGCTCTGTGTACAGAGCGGAAATTCTCTGCATCAAGCACATGGATGGGAAAGGGGGAGAAAGGGAAAAAGAAGGAAAAGCTCTTTGTCTGTGGAGGTTCTGTTACTAAATAAAGAGTCCTGGGTTCTGGCTGAGATTCTGGGTGCAAGGAGATACCCAGTGAATTCCCCTCTCAGCCATCCCTTCAAGAGCCGTGGAGGTCAACAGACAAAGTAAATGTGAAGATGAATAAAGGTTACATCCAGTGCTCTTTTAAGAGTCTGTTAGATCCTATTAACTACAGTGAGATTGCATTAATCATTTTAAAACAATTCACCCTTCGTCTACTTCAGTAAAGGCATTATTTCCCAATGTACTTTCAGAGTGAGGTTGGAAAATCTTTTATGATTATTATGGACTAAGCAGAACTATTTTCATGTGATAATGTGCTGTAAGGAGATTTTAATAATGTGGTATGTAACTATATACTTTTGATTTAATTTGATTATATTGTAAACCCAAGTTAATGCTATTAATTACATTTACAATTGCAATAGATTACAAATACAAGTTATTTCATATCTATGTTCATAGATTTGAACAAAATCAAGAAAATGATGGCAACCCATTTTTCCAGTTCAGTTATTAAATCCATGTGAGAGTTCAGCCGAAGGTTAAAACCATGTTGAGATATCCTCAAATGAGAATAGACATCTCTGAATTGAAAGTAATTGTCACGTTATGTAATCCAGTGCTTTGAAAAGGAAGGGCTGAGCTTGTGACCCAAAGGGCGCAAACTGCTGTACATAGGCCCAACGTGGGCGTTGAACAGTGGAACAAGTCCTTTAGCCTCTCTGCCGACTCAGAGGAGTTTCCATCCCCCACAATGTCACACAATTATGTAGTTAAGCCTGAGAAACCTAAAGGGATTTATCTTTAATCGGAGTAATGAACAAACAAAGTAGCTACGGTTCCACCTTTCATTCAACTCTGATGGCTCCTACTTAGTGGACGTCTGCTGCAAGTTACAGACATGATCTGATCCTGTAATTGAAGCTTCATTGAGGGTTAAAGCTAATTACTAACGTAGCGTGACCTACAATCAATAACTATTGAGTCCATTAGTAGTGTGTCTAGCATTTTTGTAGCATGTATGACCTTGTCATATTCATATTCAGGAAATTTCATAATCGAAAGACTTTCGTTACAGTGGTAACGTTTCTAATGCTTTCAATGCTTTCCTTATCGTTAATTCTTAAAGTCACTGCATTATGAACAAGTATATTCTATAGTTTAGAGTTTAAGCACTTGGAAAACTTTTAAAAGGTGTCTCAAAGACGTTATCAGCTGTGGTGTAACAAAGCTGCTTTTGTGGTATTTAGCGAAATGCGAAGCCAATGTCAGAGGTGCACAAGAGTGTGAATCTGCCAAACAGTCTCAGTTTAAGCCGTGAAAGCATTGCCAACAAAGGGATGTTTTGTTTGACAAAGCTGAAAGTTACTAGACAAAATCATTGATCAATACTGAGAATGTCAGAAGAATATTATATTTATATTAGAACAGTCAATGGGAATATTAAGACTAGAAATCAACAGAGTTATTAAAATGCTGAAGGTTTAACAAATATCAGATGAAAAAATACAGTGATATTTGTGACCCTGGATGACAAAACCCATCAAGTAGCATGGGTATATTTGTAACAATAGCCAAAAATGCATTGTATGGGTCAAAATCATTGGCAAAAATCATTAGGATATTAAGCAAAGATCACGTTTCATGAAAATATTTTGTAAAATTTCTACCATAAATATATCAAAACTTCATTTTTGATAAGTAATATGCATTGCTAAGAATTTAATTTGGACAATTTTAAAGGCGATATTTTTTGCACAGATTTTCAAACAGCTGTATCTCGGCCAAATATTGTCCTATCCTAACGATTTTTCTTTTATGACAAAAATGATTAGGATATTAAGTAAAGATCTTGTTCCATGAATATATTTAGTACATTTTCTACCGTAAATATATCAAAACTAAATTTTTGATTAGTAATATGCATTGCTAAACTTAATTTGGACAACTTTGAAGGCGATTTTCTCAATATTTAGATTTTTTTTCTCGGCCAAATCTCTGCCTATCCTAACAAACCATACATCAGTGGAAAGATTATTTATTCAGCTTTTAGATGATTGTATAAATCTCAGTTTCAAAAAATTGACCCTCATGACTGGTTATTTCTGTGAAGTCTTGGTCATGAAGCACTGATGTTTTAAGGGCATATATATGCATGGAAGATTTTCCTCCTGTCTCTTCATGTTCAATTATTTGGATTCTTTTTCATTGTTATGTGTCTCTGGACTTAGTTTAGGTCGTTATTGTGTAACATTTACAGTCAAACCAAAATTTATTCAGACACCTTCAACATTTCTCAAATTATCACAGTTTATTTGCTATTGTTTAGAAAACGGTAATAAAATAGGACAAAAAGTCTTGACAGTTGAACTGTGTCAGAACAAATTCATTTTGATAATGTCAAATAAGTGTGAGGAAAAAGGTATGTAGCAAAACATAATCAGGTCAAAGTGTCAAATCAAATTTTCAATCCCAAATTTTTATGAATTTTACTGGTAGTCCACTATATGAAGACTTTTTGGGTATTTTATGTCGCAGTTTACTTTATTTTGCTATCCTCACTTACATACATGAACTATGGTGTCCTACACCCACTAGTAAAAAAAAATAGCAAAAATTATATCTGGTGAATAAATTTTGGTTTGACTATATATATATAATATTTAATATTAGTATTATTTATTTCATTATTGTTTTTTTAAACTAATAATATTGATTATTTTTTTAATAATACAGATATTACAGAAACCGTACTGAAAGCAGACAGCCAGGTTGTGTATAAGCAGATCAGATCTCATGCTGGTGTGCTAATGATGCTCTTTCTTAGGCAATCTGTGTGCTATTCATACAATGTGACAACAAAATACATGCTATTAGCTCCACCTACCCAACCCACAAGAGCTAAAACCCTGCCACGGGCAGGAGCACTGCCAGTCTTGTAGGATAAGACTTAGAGTTATATCCTCTGAGCTCAACCTTACCTTGAACCCAGTTGCAATTTCCGTTGGATGAAACGCTCTTTTGGGGGACAAATGTCGGACAAACTCTCGTGGATTTGGTATGAGGACAGATACGGTAGATTGCGTTAAAAATAGTCTGTGGCAGTTGGACAGACTGAATAGCAGGCTGTACACTGTGTTTAAGTAGAGGTTGCCTGCCTACCCCACTTGTGAGGCTGAATATTTTGCATGCGAGTAAGTGGTAGGCTGAGGGCTAGCCTGTAAATCACAAGCAGTCATCAGGGCCACATTATTGACTAATCACTATAATCATGACCCCCTGCTTCCTCTCACCCCCGCGCATGCAAAGACACTGTCAAACACAGAGTAGTCATCTTACTATCTTGTAGCTCAGCTGGTTTCATGCGTGTCGGAACCTTTGTTAGTTTCATGTGTTCACGGACTCTCGGTTGCGCGTTATAGAGGAGCTGGATAGTGTGTCTCTTACTCAGCAAAATCTACTTGACAAATGTGGGAGTTAAGCTCCAAATTAACCTGTTCTATAAAAAACACACAATCAAACAGATCCCATGACACTCCTTTATAAATAACCCTTCAGTATCGATCAAGACATTCTTTGGTTTCCAGACAGAGTTTCTTCTTCCTCTCATGGCTGTAATGATAACAGCATTCTCCAGAAATAATTTAACCTTCACTTCCTCTCAGGAAGAGAGGTGTCTTTTGAAGAGCTGTATGGGACACTGTATTACAGTATCTTAATCCTAGTTTGTTTGACAAACTGAGCCTTTTTATTTACATTTGATATAAGTTTCCTTCAGTAATGTGTTTTTCAAGTAGCTCAGCAAAGAGAAAATAGGAAAAACGGCCTATCAAGCAAAAGATGCCAATATTGTTTGTGCAAACAACACACTTTACCCTACTCCGAGGGAAGAGCTGAAAGCTTGGCCTGTTGTAATTGTTTCTGAGAGAACACATTACTGAGTCATTCGAGCATCCGACCAAGGTTCGCAGATAAAAGAAGATGGATTTAACGCTTTAGCTCCTGAATCACAGGCCATTTGCTGGATTAGCGGTTTGTGGAGTGAGGGAGCTGTCCATGGTGCTGCTTTGAAACATGAATCGGCGTTATCAAATGTTCATTAGTTATTTCCAGAAAAATTCCTGTACATCCCATTCATAATTGTTTTTTTCATGGAAAAATATTTCATGTTTCTGTTTTCCTCGTCTATGACTCACGTATGAACCTTCCACTTTGTGCAATACAGGTAAATCCACCTCATCCTGCAGATTAAAAGGCAAATCCTCATGTTCGGCCAGATTGCCTTCCGTAAACAGTTTTTCCGTACATATATTATTTGTGATTATTTTCAGATGCTTGGTTCCGTGCCAAGATGGGAATTCTGTGGCCAGTGAATTTGAATGAGAAAAATCAGCCAGGTATTTTTAGCCAAACTTGCCATGAAGGCCAGATGTTCTCCAAACTCCAAACTAGTAGAGCCTACAAACTAGCCTCAAATTTTATTCCACCCTTCACATTCTGCTCAGGTACGTTGTGGTTCTGGTTTGGCAGTCTCTTGAAATTGTACCTATTCAATATGGGATATTGCAACTTCGTGACAGGGGCTAATAAATTATACACTAAAGACAAATATGTATTGATTTATGATGTTAATTTTTTATATGGTTCTGTGCAATTCTCGGTTCTGGCCTATAGCACCATCTACTGGTCAGATATTTACTAATGTTTGGCATCATCCATGGCGATGCTGTATATTTTTCTACTCATCCGAGGGTGACATTTGCTCTAATTTCATGGCTCTTGTATCACTCTGTAAATACGTACAAATATACCTCTGGTGCAGTTAAACTGTAGAGAAAATTACTATTAGTATTCATTTTACCGTAATATTGTTGCAGCGTTCATCTTGTTACCAATAGTTTTGTACATTGTAATAGACAATCCAAATTTTAACTTTAACAAATAAATGGCAGATAACACATCGAATTAAACATACAAAAAATGTAAGTAGAAAAATAAAAAAGTTGTGTTACAGCGTATCATGTATTTGTCAAGTAGTGTCCATTCTGTGTCTTGGTTTATTTTAAGATAATGTTGCTTCTAATCATTCTAATTTCACAATTTTGACAATAATTCTAGATATTTTAATTAATGACACAAGAACAGGACGCATTACATAGTCACATAATTAACAACATTAGCTGCCAGGGGGAAAATTAAACAAAAAAACATTTCAGTGGTTTTAAAAAATTCCACAAAGTGAAATGGTTCCAAAAGGTTAATGTATAATCTAAAGTCATTAATATAATAATACTAATGTGAGAAATGTGGTTTGCAAAGAGCCCACTTCTGATGTAGACTACCAGTCAAAAGTTTTTGAACAGTAAGATTTTAATTTTTTAAAAAGTTTTATTCAATCCAAAGTACAACAAAAATTTTGAAATGTTTTTACTATTTAAAATAACTGTTTTCTATTTGAATATATTTTAAAATGTAATTTATTCCTGATTTCAAAGCTAGAATCATTACTCCACTCACATGATCCTTCAGAAATTATTCTAATATGCTGATTTGCTGCTCAGAAAAAATACATTTATTAATATTATGTTGAAAACATAGATGATTAGGTTTCTTTGATAAATAGTACAGAGGAACAGCATTTATCTGCAGTAGAAATCTTTTGTTGCATTATAAATGTCTTTATCATACTTTAATTTAATTTAATTTAACTTATCATACTCAATTTAAAGCATCCTTGCTAAATAAAAGTCTTTCTGTAAATTCTTTCTCAAAAAAATATTTTTTGGTATAATGTATAATTTTACAAGATAAATGCTGATCTTTGAATCTTTCTATTCAAAGAATCCTGAAAAAAGTAAACTCAACTGTTTTAAATATTGATAATAATAATATTAATAATAAATGTTTCTTGAACAGCAAATCAGCATATTAGACTGATTTCTGAAGGATCATGTGACACTGAAGACTGGTGTAATGTTGCTGAAAATTCAGCTTTGATCACAGGGATAAATTATATTTTAAAATATATTCAAATAGAAAACTGTATTTTTAAATATTTTTAATATTTCACAATTTTACTGTGTTTGCTGTACTTTTGATCAAATAAATGCAGGTTGGTGAGCAGAAGAGACTTTAAAAACATTACAAATCTTACTGTTCAAAAACTTTTGACTGTTACTGTAAATGCTGTTTTCCTTTCCTCCATTTATTTTTAGATTTAAATTTATTTTTTTAATTTTATTTTTTTTAAATTAACATGCCAGTGCTTCTGAATGCCACAGACTCAAAGAACATAATTAACATTCATCCCCTAAGGAACACATTAAACAAATGTAAACAAAACTCTTTGTGACATCATCAAGGTAGTGCCCTTTCTCTAAGACAGAGTTAAATTAGGGTTAGGTGACTTGAAGGATCTCTTAGTGCTTCCTGTGCTTCCCTATATGCGTAAGCCCTGGCTGGACGCCAGAAATCCCCCTGCGTTGAGATCACTGCCCATGTAATCACGTTTATACAGATCCACAGATGAGGACAGTTAACTAATCCTCCTGCCTTTCTCCTTCAGTACTTATCGCTCCTGTCTCTCTTGCGTCGGAGAACAAGCACAGCCGTATTGCGTGTGTCAGCATTAAACTGAGGCCTGTATGAGGTACCTTGATATAAATGTTTTTCCCAGAACCTCAGTGAAACTGATTAATGAGCTGACCATAGCGACACATCAGGCTGGGAATTCACGTCCTTCAAACTTAAAGTCACCATAAAGTCAGAACACTGCTCTGATTTTAGTGCCATTCCATCAGCTGGTATCTATCTGACATAGCTGATAATAGCAGGGTGACTGTGATGTTTTTAGAGAAGTTAATAGTAGTAAACAGGCAGCTCTTTTGATGGTAACATTAGTTAATGCACTGTAAACTAAAAAGGGTTGCAGTGATTCCTCGATTCTATTTGAGCATTTGATTTAAAAAAAATCCTTTATTGCATTTTGCCCGTGTCGAGTAATCCCCAAAATACCGTAAGTGACACATTCCACATATTAAACCCATTTAAAAATCATAAAAAAGCATAATGCTATTAAGAATTCACAAACACTACGATTCAATTAAATAAATATATGCGATGCAGCTTTAATATATGTGCTTTATTTACATGTGTGACAGAGCAGCTCCGTTCACAGTAAATGCTGCTCCACACAAACAGTTATCATTTACATGTGTGATGCATCTCAAACTCCATTTCTGCATGTTGTTGTGAGTTTGGGTTTATTATAATGTTTATCTGGGAACACAACGTGTGCTAATTCATCAGATTTATAAGGTAAATCATTTATAAACATGCAAAAATATGAGCATACATAAATATCTCGATTTCAAAATAGAAGTTTAAACTCTCACTTTGAGTTTACACATTTTGATGTCCACATATTCACGAAATTACAATGACTAGCATTTCTATCATAAAGAAATGACCAAATATTATAGATTAAGTGGACATTTGAATTAAATGTTGTTTAGTCAATATTAAAAAAGGATTATATCGCACAGTAAAGTACTATTGTTTATAATACATTATATATTTAACAGTTTTGTTCAGTAAAACCATATAATTACTTGCTTTTGATACTTTATTTGAAATAAATATTATTGCCTCATTGCTATTATATATGTATTTTAAGTAATTTTTAAGGCTATTGTTCACTTAGCCTAGATCTATTTTTATTACTACTAAAAATATATATAATTATCCGATTACTCGATTAATCGTCAGAATAATCGTCAGATTACTCGATTACCAAAATAATCGTTAGTGACAGCCCTAGAACTAACATGAACAAACAATGGACAACTATATTTATTAACTTATATTAACAAAGAAAAAAAATACTGTAATAAATGTATTGTTCATTGTTTGTTGATGCTAGTTAACACATTAAATAATGTTAACAAATGACAACTTATTGTAAAGTGTTGCCGGTTTATTAGTTAACGTAAGTTAACTACATTAGTTAACATGAACCAAGAATGAACAATACTTCTACAACATTTTATAAATCTTAGTTAATATTAAATTCAGCATGTACTAATGCATTAGTAAAATCACAAGTTGTGATTGTTAACATTAGTTAATGCACTGTGATTGAACATGAACTAACAATGAATGACTGTATTTTTATTAACTAGCATAAACAAAGATTAATAAATAGTGTAATAAATGTATTTTTCATTGTTCATTTGTGTTACTTAACAAATGACACCTTAATTGTAATACTGTATTTATTTGGTTAATTGTAAGTTAATTTTAATATTTATGTACTGCAAATATTATCATTTAAGAGTCAATGCAATGCAATTTTACTGTAAAATATTATTACAAATACTTTGCTTTTAGAAGTAGGAATTATCAGAAAAAGTCAACATGTACACTTTTTACTGTAAAGCATCATTAAAACATTGATAAATATGTTAAAATGAGTCTGAATAAATAGTAAATTGCAGGGAAATGTATTCTGCATTCCCAGTATTTCCATTCCCAGTATGAACCATCAAATTTGTTTGGATTTTATTTAGAAAGTAAGTTTGTCCTGATTTTTGTTATTAACAATGTGCATTAAGTGTTTTCAAGTTGCATTTTATATTTTTAGTCTATGTTTATGCCATTATTTTAGTGTATTTTTTTTTGTACTGTACACTGTAAAAAAAAAAAAATCCGTAAAATTTACGGTAAAAAACTGGCAGCTGTGGTTGCCAGAATTTTACCGTAAAAAATATAGTAGCAATGTTTTACATTTTAAGGTTTTCACTTAAATTTACAGGTAAATACCATAATTTCATACTAAAACCGTAACTCAAATAATGGTAATGTTCCAACTTTTTGAAGCACTGAAATCTGTTTTGTACCTTTGTAATACAATGATAACCACCAAAAGCAGGTGGTGATGACAACATCAGATGATGAACCAAAGCCCATCGCACGGAGGTTTTAAATAATAACATATATAGAAGGTGCACAGTGTCATTCACACAAACACTAAACACCATCATGGTAACACACATAAAACTGAAATAATGCAAAAAACATTAATTTAACAACATTAGATGTAACATACAACCCTAATGTACAAAACTGCCAAGAAAAAAAATAAGATGAAAAAGGTATTTCAACAAAAAAAAAACATCAAATAAAAAAATGAAATAGAGGGAATTCTGGGAATGTCAATTTAAGGTTATTCACTGTAAATTTTTAAGTTCTTTTTCAATTCCAAAAACGGTATACTACCGTAAAATTAAATGCAATGTCCAACACAGGTTTTCAATGTATATAGAAGGGGAACTCACCGTTAACCATTTCACAGGTTTTTACCGTAGCATTTTTACAGTTTTTTACCGTTAAATTCACTGTCATTTTTTACAGTGAGTAATGTAGTAAATGTTCACATACAGTCCTTATCCATCTTATTCTTCAACCTTCATTAGCTGCTTTAGGGAAATAACGAGAAAAAAAAACAATGTACAGTAAATGGTAAAACTGTTTGCACCACAGTCTATAATTTGCAATATCAAGCAGCAAAACGAGCTGTTTTATACAGTTAAAAATAGCTGGAAGCAGTGAAAAATAAGGTGGATAGATAGTCCTTTGTTCAGTATGTGATAGCCAGCAATTTGTTTTAACGCATAAATGTTTTCCTAAAAATGTAAAGCATTTTTGACTGGAAAGCTAAAAAATCATGCAAAATAAATTGGATTTCAGTTGGATGGTATATCACGTCCTGTAGAGGGATTAAAATCAGCTCTTTTTTACTCTTATCTTCGTGGGTACATCAACCTCTGACTGGACTTTAGGTCTCGGTCACAGACAGACGCTACTCAACCCTACCTGGTGGGGACAATCCCTGCGTCATGCAATGGCAATTACAGGCTTCCTGGGAGCTATTCAGAGTCCTTTCCTTATACTTCTACCACATTACACAATGTCAAACACCTCTAGCAGCACACATACGCATTCAATTGTGCCTCCCGGTTGACCCCGACATTTGTTTAGTCTGGCTCATCAGTTGTTGAACGTGCTCTAGCAACACTCAATACTTGGGGGATCAATGACAACAAAGCACTCTGATTTACTATACAAATGACACTGGTGTAGCACTGGTTGGGGATTTTTTTCTTGTATAACTGGCAGGTCCATTGTTGGTTAACCATTCACTGCATCAGTCAAGACTCTTGAATTAACCTTCTCTATTAACGTTCACACTGAAAAATTATCCAATGGTATTGTTGCAATCAGAACATTGTGACATTTTTCACTCTTGTTTGAGAACCATATGGACCTTGCGAAAGGTGTTCACATTGTCGTCTGTGTGGGAGGACATTTCAGGATAATTGTAATAGGATTGAGTTTCTATCTATAGAAAGGATATAGAAAGGTTAGGAGCAGTTACTCAGTCTTTCCCTTCCCCCCACAAGGGAAGAATCAACCTGTAATCTCTTTAGTTTTCCTTAACCATTGTAATATTCTGGATTTTAGTAAAGAATGTTGGGCTGTCAATTTGTGTCATGGGGCTTATTGTGTGAAATTAGCGAAATCATCCATTTCTCAGTGCATTGATATTTTCAGAAGATTTGAACAATCGAATTGGGCGTAATGTGACTACTACTTACGATTAATTCTGGTGTAATATCATGAAATTGATCAAATGTGCTGAATGTGTAGAAGTGTGTTATGACATCTCTTTCATAAGGGTATTTGCGCCACCCACAATGACAGGAGAATGTCAAGGTCAGACGTTTTATTCTCCACCCAGGATCATTATTAATCCCCGCTTAATGCAGTTCCAGTGAATTAGTAACAGTTTCTCGATTTGTTGCTCACTGTCTTTTGTGGTACCTTATAGTTTATTTCTTTGTGGATGACATAATTTTTATAAGGTCATAATGGCAGTACAGTAGTCTAAATGAGTTCTGTAAAACTCAAACTTTAAATATTTGACTATAAACTTTAACATAGAAACACTTTATTAAAGCATGAAAGTACAAGCAGCAAAGAGGCCTAGCAATTTTAAGCTATTAGGAAACTCGAGTAGTAGTTTCCAAAAGTATGATTAATACATTTCTTGACATTGATAAATGGTGGTACGATAACACGTTTTCCCACAATTTCAGCAAAAATAGGGTCAGACATGCCTGCCTGGATAGCATTCATACATACAGTTGAGGTCAAAAGTTTTCATACACATTGCAGAATCTCCAAAATGTTAATTATTTTACCAAAATAAGAGGGATCGTACAAACTGTATGTTATTTTTATAAAGTACTGACCTGAATAAGATGTTTCACATAAAAGATGTTAACATATAGTCCACAGGAGAAAATAATGGGTGAATTAATAAAAATGATCCCGTTCAAAAGTTTACATACACTTGATTCTTAATACTGTGTTGTTACCTGAATGATCCACAGTTGTGGTTTTTTGTTTTGTGAAAGTTGTTCATGAGTCCCTCGTTTGTCCTGAACAGTTAAACTGATGCTCAAGAAGGAAAAACGATGCATTAAGAGCTAGGGGTGTACATTTTTTTTTTACATTTAGTATTGTCCCTCAGAAGCTACGGAAAATACTTACATGTTTCCCAGAAGACAAAATAAGTTAAATTTACCCTGATCTTAAATTCAAAATGTTTTCACTCCCCGGCTCTTAATGCATTGTTTCCTTCTGGAGCATCAGTGAGCATTTGAACCTTCTGTAATAGCTGCATATGAGTCCCTCAGTTGTCCTCAGTGTGAAAAGATGGATCTCAAAATCATACAGTCATTGTTGGAAAGGGTTCAAATACACAAAAATGCTGAAAAACCAAAGAATTTGTGAGACCTGAAGGATTTTTCTGAAGAACAACAGGCAGATCATTCAGGTAACAACACAGTATTAAGAATTTAAGTGTATGTAAACTTTTGAACAGGGTCATTTTTATAGATTCAACTATTATTTTCTCTTGCAGACTATGTAAACATCTGTTATGTGAAATATCTTATTCAAGTCGGTGCTAAATAAAAAAGTAACATGCATTTTGTATGATCTCTCTTATTTTGATCAAATACATACCATTTTGGAGATTCTGCAAGGTGTATGTAAACTTTTGACCTCAACTGTACATTTAAAAAATTGTGCATTGTTAATGCCTGTTTTTGTGAGACTGTGATGTTTCCTCTACCTGTAATGCAGCAAACAGGGAAATTGATTTGATGAAATGCAATATAATAGCCAGACCAGTAACTCAGTCTGATCAGGGTTATTTGATTACCTTGCAAGATGATTTAGATAACCTCACGGGACAACCTCCATATTCTAACAAAGTAGCTGATCAATAAGTGCTTGTCAAAGCCATTTGTGAATTGATGTGCAGTAGGAAGATGAGAGAACAGACGATGCAGATCACATTATCTTAATAAGGATAAGGGCACAGTCGCTTTCACTCTCATTTTGTTTGCTCTTATTTCCATTAGCAGCCTTGCATTATTTTTATTATAGTACACTCCAAGAAATCTCACTATTACTTTAAACTTTTCAATGCCTCTAATACTCAAGATAAAAAGAGAGCACTAATTTTACAATTTCAAAACTGCTTTTAGGTGACTGTAGTATATTCTGATTTTGAATTGAGTGCCTAAAATGATATTTGGATTTATATGCGGAATCTGCAAAATGTTAATTGTTTTAACAAAATAAGAGGGATCATACAAAATGCATGTTGTTTTTATTTAGTACTGACCTGAATAAGAGATTTCACATAAAAGCTGTTTACATATAGTCCACAAGAGAAAATAATAGTTGAATTTATAAAAATGACCCAGTTCAAAAGTTTACATCCCCTTGATTCTTAATACTGTGTTGTTACCTGAATGATCCACAGCTGTGTTTATGGTTAGTGATAGTTGTTCATGAGTTCCTTGTTTGTCCCGAACAGTTAATCTGCCTGCTGTTCTTCAGAAAAAAATCCTTCAGGTTTCACAAATTCTTTGTTTTTGTAGCATTTTTGTGTATTTTAACCCTTAAAAACTATTAAAAACCAAAGAATTTGTGGGACCTAAATGATTTTTCTGAAAAACAGTGGGCAGTTTAACTGTTCAGGACAAACAAAGGACAACTATCACTAAAAAACAGCTGTGGATCGTTCAGGTAACAACACAGTATTAAGAATCAAGTTTATGTAAACTTTTGAATAGGTAATTTTTATAAATTCAACTATTACTTTCTCTTGTGGACTATATGTAAACATATTTTATGTGTATCTTATTCAGGTCAGTACATGCATTTTGTATGATCCCTCTTATTCTGGTAAAATAATTAACATTTTACAGATTCTGCAAGGAGTATGTAAACATTTGACCTCTACTGGATATTCTGAATGAGTATACAGTGGTCACAATTGTTTGGACACTTTGGAGTCTGGACTAAATACTCTCCTCTTTTTGTTTCTTTTCAGATTCTGGCCATAATATCAATTTTGTTCATCATCCTTTCAACCATTGCACTGTCACTGAACACCTTGCCTGAGTTACAAGTGATCGATGAATTCGGACAATCTAACGACAACCCGAACCTGGCCCATGTTGAAGCCGTTTGCATCGCCTGGTTTACTATGGAATACCTCCTCCGGTTTTTGTCCTCTCCCAACAAGTGGAAGTTCTTCAAAGGGCCGCTGAATGTCATCGATCTGTTGGCTATCCTTCCTTACTACGTTACAATATTCCTCACCGAATCCAACAAGAGTGTCCTCCAGTTCCAGAATGTGCGCAGGGTGGTTCAGATCTTCCGGATCATGAGGATCCTGAGAATTCTGAAACTCGCGAGACACTCGACTGGTCTCCAGTCTCTTGGGTTCACGCTGAGAAGAAGCTACAATGAACTCGGACTGCTGATTTTGTTTTTAGCCATGGGCATCATGATCTTCTCCAGTCTGGTGTTCTTTGCTGAGAAGGATGAAGATGCTACGAAATTCACCAGTATTCCTGCTTCGTTCTGGTGGGCGACGATTACGATGACAACTGTAGGTTATGGGGATATCTATCCCCAAACCCTTCTAGGCAAAATAGTGGGTGGTCTCTGTTGCATTGCTGGCGTGTTAGTGATTGCTCTGCCCATTCCCATCATTGTGAACAACTTCTCTGAGTTCTACAAAGAGCAGAAGCGACAAGAAAAGGCTATCAAACGAAGAGAGGCACTTGAGAGGGCCAAGAGGAACGGCAGCATTGTGTCAATGAACCTGAAAGATGCCTTCGCTCGCAATATGGAGCTATTGGACGTCGTGATAGAAAAGAATGAGGAGAAAGGCTCAGACAATCACCTCTCACCCAGTCGCTGGAACTATCAGAAGAACCAAAACCTGGACTCGGGTTCCAAAGCCTATGATGCAAAATATCAAGAAATAGGTCAACTGGCTTCTCCAGATCGATTATTCAAACCTATATCAAGCCCTCAGCGTCTAAACGCGAAATCCCTCGAGCAAATGTACAACCAGATGACGGCCGCCTCATCCATGAGCAGCAGCGGACCTTCGGCTTCCAAAGCAAGCACTGTGAAAGAAGAAGAAATGGAGATGAAGGTAGTGCAGTGTGAACCACGGCACAAAGAGAGACCCATCACTGAGATAAGAAGCCTGTCCAGCGTCGACAGTTTCGCCAGCTGTGCCACAGACATCAGCGAGGTCGAGAGAAGTGCGCTCCTGCCGAATTTCCAAGGAGCAAGGCATCCACGCGCTCCTCCGCCGCTCGACCTCAGTCAGATCACCTCCCTGGAGAAACGGCCACCTGAGAAAGCAAAGCAATCCACGATCATCAAAGAAGGCCTCTACGAGTTTGTCCAGTGCAAGTCGGACAGCAGCACTATGCCACAGGGCGAAGAGAATCAAAGCTTTGATCCGAGCGGTGAAAACGTGAGGAGCCCTCCACGAGGAAACCAAGTCAAAGCCAAGGGACTCAAAGTGAACTTCACCGAATCTGCAGACGATGGGGCTTCCAACCTACACCTAGTCGTGACGGATGACGCAGCCACACTGACACCAAAGCTCCCGGTAGCTGATCCAGTACTCCTGGCGGGTTCTCCTCGGCACAGTCCCAGGTCTCCAGGGAAAGGCTTTGAAGGAGACGGAGCCACAAGCTCTCCAGGGTTCAGCTTGTCATCTTCTGAAAGCCAAAGAGGGAGAAACCACATCGATAGAGCCGCCGTTACTCCCACCTCCCCTAAAAGTGCACAAAACTGTGCTTCTGCCACGGTTGGTGCCATTGGAGCAGAAGACAACATTCAAAGTGGACAGAAGGTGGACAACCACCTCCTTTCACCTGATATTCTCAAGTCCTCAGGTGAGGGTGGTCGCTCACCACCATGTGAAACTAGCATGTAATGCAGGTTTCGTGTTCTACAGAACGAATGCATCAATGTATGTGGACAGAAAGAGGCATACTGATGTAGTGAAGGAGATATTCTTTTCTTTCTTCAACACTGTTGGACTGCACAGCTGCAGAGATTGACTTTGTGATCTTGAGAGAAGGTCTGCTCTCGACAAGAGAGAGCTTAGAGATATTCATACAGAGGGAGGACATTATACATACTCTTATTATTCTATCGTTATTATTATTTTGTAACAGTACAACCCTCCATGTGAAGGACTAGTTAGCTGAATCATATCTTTTTGGAATCATAAGCTGATTCAGACAAGTGATAAGATACCACAAATTGTTCTTTTTAATTTAAAGCCCACTGAGCAGATGTTATGCATATACATATTTTTAACGACTAACCACTCTAACATTTGTTGGGTTTGTTTCATAGTTCTGACCAAAGTGCTACCAGTGTACAGTAAATTGGCAGTCCTGAAATAATATTTTTGACCAAAATATGCCTTCGATATTATTCCTCAGTGGTCATGTGAAGCAACACAACATGGATCATATCAAATTCCAATTTTTCTTTAACCGTCCCTTTGAGAAAGTCCTAGAAACATACCAAAATAAACCACATCAGTACTAAATATTCTGATATCTATATGAGCATGTCTGTTTCAGTGAAACACCGGTTCAAGTGTTTCCATTTGCATCACTTTATAGCTGAGCCATAGTCTACTTAGAATTACATACATTCTTTAAATAGTTTAGCATGGTTACTGCTGTGGGCAACTCTCCACATCAGTGAAACTGTATGGAAAGATCATTGTTAAGTTGCCTTCGATTCAGAATCAGCTGAGGGAAACCTACGACGGCCATAGTAAATCAACTATGCCCTCTGCTGGATGAAGGAAACGGCACTTTATTTCTACAAGATGTCAGCGTGACTGGATGAGAATATGGTATTTTAAAGTTCCTCTCTTGGCGTGCAATACAGTTTGCCAGGTCACAAAGAGGTCATTGGATGTCAACAGCTTGATGCAGAACCTTGAGTGTATGATTTGTATACTAACTGTACATTCAAGACTTTATCGGCTACATCCGTTTAGTGTGTAGAAACAAGTTTTGATGTCAATCGTATTCAAGTGATTTTTAAAACAAACTAGGCAGGAACAAATCCTGCTGTAAGTATTCAAAACGGTGCCTTTTCATAAACAGTCATTTATGAGAAGGCGTTAAGATCTTTGGTTTGGTTCAGACAAGTCTGTACAGAAAGTCCTAATTTTTAATAGAGTAAAATATGCAAATATAATTGATTTCTCAGGTTTTTTTATGTAATCATGAAAGCCCTAATGTTTCTGTATGTGAAAGTTATTGTTTGCTGTTATCAAATCAAAAGGTGATGGAACACAACATAACTAAAGCGCTGCACGATCATCTACTTGCACAAGCATTGAGTAGATTTGTCTTTAATACAACTTGACTATCGTATGTACATTCCAAAACACACTTTCACTGCTGCTTTTTTTTTTTCATTAAGTCCTAGTTCGTATATCAATGTGACAGTGTTTATAGCTGTACATCTTTTCTTTGAAATAGTGACTGCATTGTTTCAGATTCCTAGAACCTAAACAAATAAACATTTGTACAGGACACTATGAGCGTGTTCTTGAAAGTTAAAGCCTCACTCTTAAGGGGTTAAAAAGTGAGACGCTTCATTAGATGTTATAAGACAGATAACACAGATTTAGTATATTTTCAATGCGGTTGAGACTTAAGAGTACATCATATTAGCAGACTAAAGTGTCACACACAATAAAGGGATGCCATAAAACCAGTTTGTGTAAATGATTTTATTTCCTCACAAACCAACAGCAGAAGTGTTCCAAAAACCTGTAAGAGACAAATCAAAAGCGTTTTAGATTAAAAGTTTGACTTGAGAGGGGCAGTCACTCATAAGTACAAACATCTTTTTTCCTGACATTTAATTCCCAAAAGGCCTCAGTAGGGTAGCTCTAAAATTGTTCTGCTTTACAATGTTAACCAGTAAAATTATGAACCACAAATACAATAAACAGCTCACATATAGCACATAATACACAGTATGCAAATTAACAAATCAACTCAGATTATGTAACAACATCTACCAATAACATGAACACATTTCTGATATGATCCACAAGAACAAACTGAATGCAAATGAAAATAAAAGTCAACCTTATGAGGTCAGGTGCTCACCTAATGGTCTTAGTTCATCCTCCTGATGAGTCTGTTGATCTGGTCCTCCCTGTTTCCTGCATCACCTCCCTCAACGAAGTGGGTGGTCTTCTTGTTCATGCCACCACGAGGGGAAGACAGCTTGAATGGCCAGAGGAAGTTGCTGGCAGACTTGAAGTTCTTTCCAACAGTGTAGATCTCATGGATAAGATCCTCAATGCAGATGATTCCGCGACGACCTGGAGAGATGCAAATCACGTGACCCAATCCTAATAAACGCTACCATTGTAATACCTGGTGTAGTGTTCAATCCTTACCAAGGGAATTCTCGATAAGGCAGTTACTTGTCAGCGGAATGCGCTGCTTACGTATCTTGCCAAATCCACGCTTGTAGATGAGCTCGCGCACGGATTTAAGGCTGGGGTAACTGGAAACAAAAGCAATTCGGTGATTTAGCAAGCATATAAAAGTGTAAGTGACAACGTGCCATGCCACACACATAATGCATTTCACATTAGACATGCCACAACTTTGAGAACAGTTTACCCAAAAATGAACCATTTCTCTCCTAAATAATCTTCTATTGAACACAAAAAGGGAAATACTGAAGTAACAGACACTTTTTTTTCCCATATAATGGATATAAATGGGGAATGACAAGTGACAAAGCACCAAAACCTGACTTTTATATGCATCATTAACTTTGATGGGCTACTTAAGATCCAATGTCAAAGACAAATGTTCACATCACACAGATCAAATCAAAGCTATCAAGTTTTTTTTTAGAGCCTAAAATGCCAGAGTTCCCATTCACTTCTATTATATAGTCAACATTCTTGTCTTAGGACAACTTTTATTAACTTTTTTTGATCTGCTTCAAATGCTGACTACTGTACAAAAGAGAAGGTAGTACATTATTCAACTGCAAGTATAAACTATTTAAACGTGGTTAGGGAAGATTTCAAGTTCTTGAAATGCTAACCAGGCTGCATTTATTGGATCCAACATGCAGTTAAAACTGTACAAATTTCAGCCAAAAGTTTTTGAACAGTACATTTTTGTTTTTAAAGTAGTCTCTTCTGCTCACCAACCCTGCATTTATTTGATTCAAGGTACAGCAACAACAGTAAAATTGTGAAATTTACACTATTTAAAATAGGTTTTCTATTTGAGTATTTTAAAATGTAATTTACTCCTGTGATTTTAAAGCAGAATTTTTTAGCATCATTACTTTAGTCACATGATTCTTCACAAATCACTCATATTCTGATTTGATGCTCAAAATTCTTATTCTCAAAACAGTTTCTGAAAAAGGAATCTTTTGTTACATTATAAAATGCCTTTATCATCATATTTGATCAATTTATAGAATGCTTGCTAAATAAAAAGTTTTAAATTCTATAATTTCTTTCCCCTCAAAAAATACTGAATCCAACCATTTGAATGGTATGGTGTATAATGTTACAAAAACCTTTTAATTTAAATAAATGCAACTCTTTTGATCTTTTTATTTAAAGAATCCTGAACAATATGTACTCAACTGTTTTAGATATTGATAAAAAAAAAAAATCCTGAACAGCAAATCAGCATATCAGAATGATTTCTAAAGGATCATGTGACACTGAAGACTGGAGTAATGATGCTAAAAAATTTGCTTTGATCACCGAAATAAAGTACAAAGTTATTTTAATTAGTAAAAATAATATAAAATTTGACTGTTTTTGGATCATACTTTGGATGAAATAAAAGCTTGGTAAGGAGAAGAGACTTCTTTGAAAACATTAAAAATCTTACTGGTCAAAAACTTTTGACTGGTAGTGCATCCATGCTATTTTAAAATCTAGTTTATTCCAGTAATAGCAAAGCTGATTTTACAGCACCATTACTCTAGTTTTAAGTGTCACAAGATCCTTCAGAAATCATTTTTATGCTGAATTGATGCTAAAGAAAAGTGGTGCTACTTAACATTTGTGAAAACTGACTTTTTTCTTATGCAATAAACTTTTGTAACTCTATAAAAGCCATTACTATCACTTTTGACAAGTTCAATGCATCTTTGCTGAATAACTATTAATTTCTGACCCAAACTTTTAACTGGTATTGTACCTTGAACCATAAGACATTCACAATTGACATTATCAAACCAAAACAACTTTACATACCCCCAAGCGATGTAGGGCTCTGCAATTCGGAGCATGTTGATGGTGGCCTTGTTCAGTTTCACAAAGACGCCGTTGAAGATCTGGCGGAGACGGAGCAGCTGAAGCACCTTGCGGACTTTGGGGCTGACACCGTTGATACTGAGAACACACAAGGTATTTTAATCAACAACTTTCAAAAGATAGTTTCATTAGGATGAATCCTCAGTGGTGGTTTCAGAGGATTTGGCTTATTTTCGAGAGAAATCACCATGGTCGATAAGACGGGGAAAAAAGAGCAACATCATAAACCACAACAGCATGGTAGACAAACAAAAACAGCACTTGAACATGGAACATTTACCCTCTGATCCTGATGACAAAAGCCAGTTTGGGCTCAGCGGGGACGTAGTAGTTGCCAACCTTGCGAGCCATTCTACTCATGCGAATTTCACGCCTGTACATCTGCCTGTATTCTTTGTGGTAGGCTTCAGCTCGCTTGAAGATGAGCTTCCTGGTGACTTTGCGGGCCTATGAACATAAGACGCAAGCTTAGTTTTGGATAAATGTTGATGCTTAACATACAGCGGTGGCCAAAATTATTAGAACACTAGTATTTTCACCAGCTAAAATATAGTTGAGTTTCCAAACATTCATTTTGACATTGCAATAATCCAGTGAGATTTTGGTTTGCACAAGGAGTCTGACAACAGCCAGTGCTTCACACAGAGATCATCATCATCTGTCTGTCTGTAATGTCATAAAGAAACAGAACTGAGACAAACTTACCCTAGAAGAACTGTGGCAATGTCTCCAAGATGCTTCAAGAAACCTACAGTACTGTTATAAACTTTTAAGCACGTGTGTGAAAATGTTGTGAACTGAGGATGCTGTCAAAAATAAATGTCATAAACAGATTTTCTTTTTCAATTAACTTCTATTAACTAAATTAAAATCAACATTTGGTGTGACCATTCTTTGCGTTTAAAGCAGCTTTTCCCCTAGGTGAACTTTCGCATAGTTTGCAGCCAGCTTCGCAGGTAGGTTGTTGAAGCATCTTCGAGACACTGTCACAGTTCTTCTGGATTTAGTCTGTCTTAGTTTGTACCGTTTCTGTTTCTTCATGTCATTTCAGACAGACTGGATGATGATGATGATACTGAGATCAGGTCTCTGTGTGAAGCACTGGCTGTTGTTAGATTCCTTGTGCAAACTGACACACTACAGCAAAAGATAGAAATAACCATTTTATAGCTGAAACACCAACCTTCTTGATGGCGACATTCTTCTTCAGACGCACTGCCTTAATGGCAGCGAATCGCTGTCGCCTCTTCAAGAGGCTTTCAGGGACTGAGGGGACCTTCTTCTTTCTGTTGAAAAACCAAAAGTTGCACATTTGTCATTTTCTTGGTACCCACATTAGGCCTGCAGCCCAGGCTAAAATGACAACGGTCACATTAACAAACGCACAGTCTATGTATAAACTACACAAAACAGGTGCTTATTTCACAGTATATGACAATATAACCTTAATAAAACTATTACGTTACTTTTCTTAAGAACAGTGCTAGCGTGTAGCATAACATCATGTCTTCACGTTGTCAGATAATGACATTAATGTCTCGAACCAGAGTGTATTTCACAACCAAATAACACGTTTAGGAATTTACGTAGAGAAATACTCATTCGAAGACGTTTTATTGTTATTACATAAACTGCTTTTTCACACGTTGCTGAGCCGATCCAACCCATGCAGGCTACATGACATTCACATTAAATTTATTGGTTCATCTTTTATCGCTGCTCTCAATTTCCTCACCGTAATGCTTAAATACACATATATTGCTCATTTTGACTCTAAACAATCTCGTTCGAGCAATATTTTAGCCGATGGATAAAGATTTAAATAGCACGGTATCAAACTTACGTTTCATCCGCCATTATCCCTACAGTAAAAGAGGCTTCTACGCATGCGCGGTGGCAACTTATAAGGGAGGTCCTTCAGACTTCCGGTCACTCTTGGGTATTCAGATCTATTGCCTGCATTTTAAAAATAATAGTGTAATAATTATTTTACCTTTTAAGAGACTTTCTGCTTGCGCTATTTTTTTCTCTCAGAATTCATTATGTTGAAATGTACTGTATATGGGCTGGGCTGGAAACATTACGCATTAGATATGACGCACGCGTTATGACTGCTTTGCATACAAGGCGGACACAAACACGCGTGGAAAGTTATCAAGTGAGTTCATTATTTAAAGAGTTGTGAGAGCCACAAAAATACACTGTTATGGCTATTTCATCTTGTCGTGAGGGGATCCCGATTTTATTTAAGCCTCGACGGGCGTTTCTTTGAGCACATTTGCGTTTGATTTCTTTGCTGTTGGAACTAAACGTCGCTCTAGTTTGTTTAGTTTGGTGAGTAACTTAGAAATACAGAGAAGAGCAAGCGTACATCATGAATATCATCACGGAGTTATTCGTGGTCACTTTCAAAATTATATGGTCGTTTGTACTCGCCGGTGCTAAATGGTTTATTCCTCAACGGGAAAAAAGTGTGGAGGGCCAAGTGTGTGTTATTACGGGTGCTGGAAGCGGTCTCGGGCGACTCTTTGCGCAGGAGTTTGCCCGGAGACGAGCGACCCTTGTGCTGTGGGACATCAACCGAGAGAGTAACGAAGAGACCGCAGAGATGGTGCGTGAAATCTACCGAGAAATGAACCCCTCCGCTGGTGAGTTTATAGTTGACTATTTCCCCACACTTTTATTCTTTCACAAGTCCCAATATGTTATGCTCATTGTTATGTTGCATACGCTTGTTACAAGAAAGATTAATGACTGCTTTTGAAGTATTTTTTTATTGTTGGTTTCTGTTAACTACTACAGTTAATCAATGTAAACAAAAAACGCTTTTTTGTAAAGTATAAAGTATGTTATTTTTTTCTTCTGCGTGTTATAAAGTTAGAATTATGAGATATAAACTTCCAAATTCCAATTGTGCGTTTATAGTCAGAACTGCAAAATATAAAGTCAAAATTATGACTTTTTTTTTCTCAGAATTGCATGATATAAACTCACAACTGCGACAAACAAAGCCAGAATTGCGAGAAACTTTGAATCTCGCAATTCTGACTTAATAACTTGCAATAGCGTGTTATAAAGTCAGAATTGCAAGTTATAAACTCACAATTCTGAGGGGGAAAAAGTCACAATTTCAAGATATAAACTCGCAATTCTAAGAAAAAAGTCAGAATAGTGAGTTTATATCTCGCAATTCTGACTTTCTCAAAATTGTAAGTTTATATCATTCAAATCTGAAAAAAAGGTTATCCCCATAATTATGAGAAAAAAGCAGAATTGCAAGATGTAAACTCTCAATTGTGAAAAAGTCACAATTCTTTTTTTTTCTTCATTTTTGTATTCGGTGGTAGAAATGGGCTTCCATAGCAATCTGCTGAGTTAAATTTCTTTCAGGTTCATTTGATAAATATATATTTAATCTAGAAACCAAAAACTTGTGTAACGTGACTATCTTTATCACTTTTCATTTAAAGCATACTCGCTAAATAAGTGTTAATTTCTATTATATATATATATATATATATATATATATATATATATATATTATATATAATGCTGATCTTTGGATCCTTATATTCATCAAAGAATTCTGAAAAAAATGTATTCAACTGTTTTAAATATTGGTGATAAATAATAGTAAAATGTTTCTTAAACGGCAAATCAGCATATTAGAATGATTTCTGAGGGATTATGTGACACTAAAGAGTAATGATGCTGAAAGTGTAGCTTTGATCACAGGAAATAAATTGCATTTTGAAATATATTTAAATAAAAAGCAGGTATTTTCAACAGTAAAAATATTTCAAAATTGTATTCTTTTTGCTGTACTTTGGATCAAATGCAGGCTTGATGAGCAGATGAGAATTCATAAAAAAAAAGAATATTACAGTTCAAAAACTTTTGACTGGTAGTGTATGTTTTTTTTAATGATAACTAATGATAAATGTTTAAATAAAGATAAAAAGTCTTAGTTGACTATCTAAATCAACAGCCCTTTTCAGACCCTTGAAAATCTAAATGTAATTGTTACTGGGATTTAATGAGATAAGAGTGATTTTAAAAACGGTTTTAAAAATTGTAAAAATACGCAGTACTCCATTTTTACGTAATCTTTTTCTTTTTACAGGTTCTTCAGATAGTGTCCAAGAGCTGCCTTTGTTTCAGCCAAAAGTGTACACGTATGTTTGCGATGTCAGTAAACGCGAGAGTGTGTATTCGACCGCAGAGAAGGTGCGCAAAGAAGTGGGCAACATAGACCTGTTGATCAACAACGCTGGAGTTGTCTCAGGACTTCATCTTCTCGAATGCCCAGATGAGCTTATCGAAAGAACTATGATGGTCAACTGCCATGCTCACTTCTGGGTTAGTACATAGCTTTGATCCACACCATTAATGTCAAGCTTTTCACATTTGATATCATGTGTTCATCATCTGATTCTGTATACATTTATATTTATAGACTGCAAAGGCTTTCCTCCCCAAGATGCTTGAGCTCAATCACGGACACATTGTAACTGTAGCAAGCTCATTGGGCTTGTTCACCACTGCTGGTGTGGAGGTAAGAAATCTCCCTTTTTCTGTTTTCTATCTGGTGTAATGTACCACAGTATGTAACAAAGACTGCACTTATCTTCTCTTCATTGTAGGACTATTGCGCAAGCAAGTTTGGAGCCATAGGCTTTCATGAGTCTTTGAGCCATGAACTGAAAGCAGCTGATAAGAATGGAATAAAGATGACGCTTGTCTGTCCCTTTTTAGTTGACACTGGCATGTTCAAAGGCTGCAAAATTAGGTTTGTGGTTTTTATTGCATAACCCTTATTGAATTCTGATGGCAAGGCATGTTCTAATTTTGATCTCTTTTAAACAGGAAAGAAATGGCTCCACTGTTTCCACCACTAAAGCCAGAGTACTGTGTCAAACAGGCCATGAGAGCCATACTAACAGACCAACCTATGATCTGCACGCCACGTGTCATGTACATGGTCACCTTCATGAAAACGTAAGTAAATCTGACATAAATGTTCTTGTTTTATATAATCGGTCTGTTTCTAATGGTTTTAAATCTCTTATTTTGCAGCGTTTTGCCATTTGACGCCATCGTGTGCATGTACAGATTTATCGGCGCTGATAAATGCATGTACCCCTTTCTGGCTCAACGGAAGGAGTCCACGAACAACAATGAATCAAAGACTGGAATCTAACTGGTTCTGATTTAGCAATGCTGCTAAATTCTGTGTTAGTTCCTCTGGAACGCTGAAAGCTGTACATTGATGTTTTTTTTTTTTCCGGATGACATTTTGCTGTCAACTTTGAGGTTGCAATAATTACAAATGTAGAACACTATGTAGCTATTAGCTTTAATTATAAAATGGTGTGTGTGTGTTACTGTAAGGTTGCTTAAGGACTGTCACCTATTTATATGTATTCACATTTTGTTTTGTCAAGTATTGTTGCTTTCCTCTTGACATTCCAAGACTTTGTCACTTTAGAGGTTTTATCCTCCTAATAACACTATGAAATGCACTATGTAATGAAAGTATTTCTTCTTGTTGCCTTTGTGGTCTGGATGTGTTGATGATTTGGATAACACCAATGATTAAAGCAAAAGATTAGCAGAAATTGCCACAAGTGCTTACTGTTAAATAAACAGTCTTCATATTAATCACATATTGCTTCCTTTTTTCCTAATGCTAAGTGATGAAAAGGTGATTTGGTTTGTTTGAATGTACTGTTTGCAGAGCTTTCCAAACAAGGTGGAGGTTAAATCCATGCTTAAAATCCATCAAATCATTTTCTTTACTTTGAATGGTTTAAGAATTTTTCTTAATGCCTTCAACTGCAAGAAACATTTCAAAGCATTTAGCAGCTAAAATCTCAGTGATGATGTACTTTTGTTAATGATCTTTAAGGTCAGCGGAAAGCAAAAAGCAGACTTGTACATGTACTTTCAAATATATGAATTGAATAGTCAGGTGAGGATATGAGTTGTGTAAAATACATCTGAAAATATCATGTAACATGCATGAACAGTTTTTACAGAATGATAGGGGCTTCTTATTTAAGGGCAAGACTTGCTTTATACGTGCATTTTCTGAGAAGATTGACTTTATGCAAATAAAACATTGCTGAAATAAGAGAATAAAATAAATACAGATAAAACATTGCTGAAATAAGAGAATAAAATAAATGCAGATAAAACATTGCTGAAATGTTAATAAAGTGAATGCATTGAATAATGTTGATTTATATCTATACAGTTGAGGTCAAAAGTTTACATACACCTTGCAGAATCTGCAAAATGGTAATTATTTTACCAAAATAAGAGGGATCATATAAAATGCATGTTATTTTTTTTATTTAGTACTGACCTGAATAAGATATTATAATAATATAGTTGCATTTATAAAAAATAACCCTGTTCAAAAGTTTACATACACTTTACCTGAATGATCCACAGGCTCAGCTGTTGTTTTGTTTAGAAATAGTTGTTCATGAGTCCCTTGTTTGTCCTGATCAGTTAAACTGCCCACTGTTCTTCAGAAAAATCCCTCAGTTCCCACAAATTCTTTGGTTTTTCCAGCATTTTTGTGTATTGGAAGCTTTTCCAACAATGACTGTATAATTCTGAGTTACATCTATTCACACTGAGGACAGCTCTACTACAGAAGGTTCAAATGCTCAATAATTCTTCACAAAGAAAAACGATGCATTAAGAGCCAGGGGTGTAAACTTTTGAAATGAAAAAAAGATGTGTATATTTTTCTTATTTTGCCTAAATATCATATTTTTTTTCATTTAGCACTTCAGAAGCTACTGAAGATACTTACATTTTTCTCAGAAGACAATATAATATTTACCCTGATTCTTAAACTCAAAAAAGCTTTCACTCCCGGCTCTTAATGCATTGTGTTTACTTCTGTAGCATCAGTGAGTGTTTGAACCCTCTGTTAGTCAGTGTTGAGGAAAGTTACTTTTAGAAGTAATGCATTACAATATTGAGTTACTCCCTAAAAAAGTAACTAATTACATTACTCAGTTGCTTTTTATGTAAAGTAATGCGTTACGTTACTTTTTAAATCTGGGCAGGGCTTGCTTGTTTGTTTATAATATAAAAAGTTCTATTTTTGGCAAATGTAAAAGCCTTTTTACACCAAAAGCCTCAGGCTTAGAGAAAAGTAAATTCACGTCTGTACAGTACACCACAGAAGAAAAAGTGTCAACTCTTCAGCAATAAAAAAAGGAAAACAAATGTTAGATTATCTTGAATAATTTTTGCTTATATGGATGAATTGAATCATCGAAGGTCGGCAGCAAAGACAACGGTTAATAAAATGGGATTAAATACATAAAGGATATTTGTATTATTTAACATATTTAATTATTGCAAGTTTGTGTTCAATTTCACTGTTTTTATTCATTTTGAGGAATACTCTGTTTTTTTTAGTGAGTGAGATTATTTTTTTGCTGCATGTTCACATTTTTTCTAGAACTAAAGTAACATCTTACTCACAATTTCTCTCAACATGGGGGCAGGAGAGCTTTTAATCAATAAATGATGGGAAAAAGTAACTGGCGTTACTTATTTGAAAAATTAAGAGATATTTTCTTGTCAATTAAAAAGTAATGCGTTACTAGTTATTTGGAAAAAGTTATATTATTACGTAACTTCCGTTACTTGTAATGCGTTACTCCCAACACTGGTTATAGTTGCATATGAGTCCTTCAGTTGTCCTCAGTGTGAATAGATGGACCTCAAAATCATACAGTCTCTGTTGGAAAGGGTTCAAAACACACAAACATGCTGAAAAACTAAGAATTTGTGGGACCTGAAGGATTTTTCTCTTCACTATCACTAAACAAACAACACACACACACACACACACACGCACACAAACACGCACAGCTATGGATCATTCAGGTAACAACACAATATTAAGAATCAAGTGTATGTAAACTTTTGAACTAGGTCATTTTTATAAATTCAACCATTATTTTTTCTTGTGGACTATATGTAAATGGCTTTTATGTGAAATCTCTTATTCAGGTCAGTGCTAAATAAATAAAAAATAGCATTTTGTATGATTACTCTTATTTTGATAAAATAATTAACATTTTTCAGGTTCTGCAAGGTGTATGTAAACTTTTGTCCTTAACTGTATTTGTTCATTAATTACAATAGTAATTGTTCATTATTAATTGTATTGTAAGTCATTTATACGCCCATTAGTCCTATCACCTAAACTTAAAAATGAATGTATTGTATGAACTGTATAAAGAAGAGGATGTGGCTACATTATGTAAAGCCTGATATTCAGAGTCTTTCTCGGCCCACTCACTTGCGGAAATACCAGTGACTGTAGGAGAGAAATATCAGACATCCTTATCAATGGAATGAGAAAATAAGGGAATCACATTCAAATACCATAAAACCCATACAGAAATACATATGCTTGTTCCTGGCCAGAGGGAAAGTGGGATTCCTCTCAATCGGCTGATAGTCAAATCAGAATGAGCTCACAGTGGAGTTCGACCTTTCATTCATACCTTTGGAGTGCTCTACATTATATAATTTATGTATGTATGTACTATATATATATATATATATATATATCAGAGTTTTTTCCCCTCTGTTCAGTGTTTAACAAGTATTAAAAATAATCAGAATAACACTTTACTTTAGACAGATTAAGAATGCTCACGGCACAGCCTAACAAAAACCTGACCGCTCACACACTGACAGGTCAGTGAATAAAAGCAAAGTGACGCCTGTCTGTCGATTAGATAACTCCACTTTTAGCCTAAATACCAGCAAACAATAAAGAGCCCCTTGTACAAACTCAAGAAGTATGCAGCATATTCCTCATTAGAGCTGACAGCATAAAAGAATGATTGGTTGATGTGTAGCAGCTCATTGTAAGGTGTTTGTGATGTGCTTTCATTGGAATCTGTAGTATCAGTTATTCATTGTGCACTGACAATTTCTTTGCTTCACCAAGACTTGCTTTGAGAGAGACTGTAGTTTACATCTGACAAGTTATATATACAGTGGGTACGGAAAGTATTCAGACCCCCTTGAATGTTTCACTCTTTGTTATATTGCAGCCATTTGCTGAAAACATTTAAGTTCATTGTTTTCCTCATTAAATTTACACACAGCACCCCATATTGACAAAAAAAACCTTGACATTTTTGCAGATTTATTAAAAAAGAAAAACTGAAATATCACATGGTCCTAAGTATTCAGACCCTTTGCTCAGTATTTAGTAGAAGCACCCTTTTGATCTAATACAGCCATGAGTCTTTTTGGGAAAGATGCAACAAGTTTTTCACACCTGGATTTGGGGATCCTCTGCCATTCCTCCTTGCAGATCCTCTTCAGTTCTGTCAGATTGGATGGTAAACGTTGGTGGACAGCCATTTTTAGGTCTCTCCAGAGATGCTCAATTGGGTTTAAGTCAGGGCTCTGGCTGGGCCATTTAAGAACAGTCACGGAGTTGTTGTGAAGCCACTCCTTCGTTCTTTTAGCTGTGTGCTTAGGGTCATTGTCTTGTTGGAAGGTAAACCTTCGGCCCAGTCTGAGGTACTGGAGAAGGTTTTCGTCCAGGATATCCCTGTACTTGGCCGCATTCATCTTTCCCTCGATTGCAACCAGTCGTCCTGTCCCTGCAGCTGAAAAACACCCCCACAGCATGATGCTGCCACCACCATGCTTCATTGTTGGGACTGTATTGGACAGGTGATGAGCAGTGCCTGGTTTTCTCCACACATACCGTTTAGAATTAAGGCCAAAAGGTTCTACTGTATCTTGGGTCTCATCAGACCAGAGAATCTTATTTCTCACCATCTTGGAGTCATTCAGGTGTTTTTAAGAAAACTCCATGCTGGCTTTCATGTGTCTTGCACTGAGAAGAGGCTTCCGTCAGGCCACTCTGCCATAAAGCCCCGACTGGTGGAGGGCTGCAGTGATGGTTGACTTTCTACAACTTTCTCTGGAGATCAGCCACAGTGATCTTTGGGCTCTTCTCCCCCGATAGCTCAGTTTGGCCGGACAGCCAGCTCTAGGAAGGGTTCTGGTCATCCCAAACGTCTTCCATTTAAGGATTATGGAGGCCACTGTGCTCTTAGGAACCTTAAGTGCATTTGCTCTGACATGCACTGTGCGCTGTAATGCCTTATATAGACAGGTGTGTGGCTTTCCTAATCAAGTCCAATTAGTATAATCAAACACAGCTGGACTCAAATGAAGGTGTAGAACCACCTCAAGGATGATCAGAAGAAATGGACAGCACCTGAGTTAAATATATGAGTGTCACAGCAAAGGGTCTGAATACTTAGGACCATGTGATATTTCAGTTTTTCTTTTTTAATAAATCTGCAAAAATGTCAGCAATTCTGTGTTTTTCTGTCAATATGGGGTGCTGTGCGTACATTAATGGGGAAAAATGAACTTAAATTATTTCAGCAAATGGCTGCAATATAACAAAGAGTGAAACATTTAAGGGGGTCTGAATACTTTCCGTACCCACTGTGTGTGTGTGTGTGTGTGTGTGTATATATATATATATATATATATATATATATATATATATACACACACACACATACATGCATATATATATATATATCGGAACCTTTAGCTATGTTTTGTAATTTTCACATTCGCAGTATTTCTTGGAACTATTTTCTAATGGAACTATTAAATATTAGTTTATATCAGAGTCGTTGCATCACTGCCTTGTTATCTCAGTAATGTCCGTTGGGTAACTCATTTCCAATGAGCCAAGAAAGGCAGACAGCTCCCCTGTGGGGCTCCCCCAAATCTAGACCCTCTGACTAACAGCTTTAGCGTTGGCCTGTTAACTCCCTTGAAGACGAACAACCATGAGAGATTACCGATACACAGTCAATCCCATTCCCTTTTGTAGGAAATGACACCCACTCCCACTGTACTCATTTGGATGATACCATTACATTGCCGTAGCGATGATGTCACGCACATATTTTAAGTGAGCAGATATGACATGAGGAAGATCCTAAAGCATTCATACTCCAGTGGATTTCCGTCTGACTGAAGAGAAAATTCCGATGATTGTGTTATTCGTCAGTCGGAGGACTTTAGACTCACATCTGTATAAACATTCCAGACTACTTCTTTTAATGTGGCTCACTGTTATTAGTTTTGAATAGATGATTCACTAAGAAAACCTACATCAAGACAGTTAAACACCTCCCAAGTTCGTAAAAATATTAAGAATCATTTCTGATGACTAGTTTACCCCTTCTGATCACATTGTTGCAATCTTGTAGTTTTATTTTCTACGGTTTAATAAAATAATAATCTGGAATAACCTTTACACACTGTCTACACCGGACGCAACAAAATTATATGGAATCCATAAAATCAGTGACGCAGTCTACACTGGATGCGGCTCGACGCGACACAACAAATCCTATTTATGACGCACTGAATACAAGGTTCAAATGATATGCAACAATTGTCGCATCCGGTGTAGACACGGTGTTATCTTCCCGGTTCCTCATTCAGGCTCTATTTCACCGGCCTCCATTTAGCAATATAATACACAAAAATGCATAGTAAAATGCGTTACAAATATATATATGCTCTTACCATTTAACACTGTCTAATACTAATATCTTAATACTGTTAACACATTAAAATGTTCTTATTAGTGCTGTCAAATCGATTAACTGTGATTAATCACATCTAAAAATAAAGGTTTGTGGTTTATGTATGTGTGTACGTATATATAAATACACACATAAATGTATATATTTAAGAAATATAGACTAACATACAGTGGGTACGGAAATTATTCAGACCCCCTTAAATGTTTCACTCTTTGTTATATTGCAGCCATTTGCTGAAATCATTTAAGCTCATTTTTTTCCTCATTAATGTACACACAGCACCCCACATTGACAAAAACACAGAATTGTTGACATTTTTGCAGATTTATTAAAAAAGAAAAACTGAAATATCACATGGTCCTAAGTATTTAGACCCTTTGCTCAGTATTTAGTAGAAGCACCCTTTTGATCTAATACAGCCATGAGTCTTTTTGGGAAAGATGCAACAAGTTTTTCACACCTGGATTTGGGGATCCTCTGCCATTCCTCCTTGCAGATCCTCTTCAGTTCTGTCAGATTGGATGGTAAACGTTGGTGGACAGCCATTTTTAGGTCTCTCCAGAGATGCTCAATTGGGTTTAAGTCAGGGCTCTGGCTGGGCCATTCAAGAACAGTCACGGAGTTGTTGTGAAGCCACTCCTTCGTTCTTTTAGCTGTGTGCTTAGGGTCATTGTCTTGTTGGAAGGTAAACCTTCGGCCCAGTCTGAGGTCCTGAGCACTCTGGAGAAGGTTTTCGTCCAGGATATCCCTGTACTTGGCCGCATTCATCTTTCCCTCGATTGCAACCAGTTGGCCTGTCCCTGCAGCTGAAAAACACCCCCACAGCATGATGCTGCCTCCAGCATGCTTCACCTTTGGGACTGTATTGGACAGGTGATGAGCAGTGCCTGGTTTTCTCCACACATACCGTTTAGAATTAAGGCCAAAAAGTTCTATCTCGGGTCTCATCAGACCAGAGAATCTTATTTCTCACCATCTTGGAATCATTCAGGTGTTTTTAAAAAAACTCCATGCGGGCTTTCACGTGTCTTGCACTGAGGAGAGGCTTCCGTCAGGCCACTCTGCCGTAAAACCCCCGACTGGTGGAGGGCTGCAGTGATGGTTGACTTTCTACAACTTTCTCCCATCTCCCGACTGCATCTATGGAGCTCAGGAACAGTGATCTTTGGGTTTTTCTTTACCTCTCTCACCAAGGCTCTTTTCCCCCGATAGCTCAGTTTGGCCGGACGGCCAGGTCTAGGAAGGGTTCTGGTCATCCCAAACATCTTCCATTTAAGGATTATGGAGGCCACTGTGCTTTTAGGAACCTTAAGTGCAGTAGAAATTTTTTTGTAACCTTGGCCAGATCTGTGCCTTGCCACAATTTTTTTCTCTGAGCTCTTCAGGCAGTTACTTTGACCTCATGATACTCATTTGCTCTGACATGCACTGTGAGCTGTAAGGTCTTATATAGACAGGTGTGTGACTTTCCTAATCAAGTCCAATCAGTATAATCAAACACAGCTGGACTCAAATGAAGGTGTAGAACCATCTCAAATATATGAGTGTCACAGCAAAGGGTCTGAATACTTAGGACCATGTGATATTTCAGTTTTTCTGTTTTAATAAAAAATAATAAAATTCATTATTTTTACGTAAATAAACCCTAAATATATACATGTATGTGTGTGTATTTGAACACACTCTGTAAAAAGTTTTCACCAGATTCAACTTAAAAACCTAAGTTCATTTTAACTTATTACAATAAAATGAGTTGATTTAACTTGTGAGTTGAAATTACTTAAGTTGAAACTGGTGAAAACTTTTTACAGTGCAGTACACACACATATTATGTAAACACAAACGATCGATTAATCGATTTGACAGCCCTATTTCTGATACCATTTTTGCAAATAGTATTATTGTTCTAACAGAACTTGACCTAGTATCAAGACTTGCTCTACCGTTGAAATGTTTTGTTCATAGAAATTAATACTTTCATTCAGCAATTATCCATTTAATTGGTCAAGTCACTTACATTGTTACTTTATACTCATCAGAAAATCCTGAATGTACCACGGTTTTCACAAAAATATTAAGCAGCACAGCTGTTTTCAACATTGATAATAATAAGAAATGTTTCTAAGCAGTAAAACATATTGAATGATTTCTATGTGACACTGAAGACTGGAGTAATGGCTGCTGAAAATTCAGCTTTGGCTTCATATGAATAAATGTCTATATTTAAATGTATTAAAACAGAAAACAACTATTGTAATTATAATATTTTTCCACATTATTACAGTTTTTACTGTAAATAAATGCAGTTTTGCATTTAAAAAAAACAATTGTTAACATTAGTTTAGTTAGTCTGAATGTGAATGTTACATATCTGTTTACAATACTGTGCTTCCCTCTAGTGGACAGATCCGCATTTAATCACAAACTAGCATTAATGGTGGGTTGTGTAACTGAAATAAAACAGTTTATATACCATCAGAGTCTTACAATTTAGAGGATAACTTCATTACTCAAACAATATTTGAAGTCACACAATACACATTTGTAAAGTCGTCTAATTAAAATACATGACAGCTTTTCAAAATATATTACTTTAATAAGAACATTTCATTTAAATAAAGTTAAATAAAGTTTTAACAAAACAATAAGGACAAACTTTACGTTTTCTAAAGCTAACGGCATGGAAAAGTCATCTTTTTAAAAGAACCTCTCCCAGCACAGTAGGATAAATCATTAAATCAAACAGACAATTTTAATATAACTAGATAGAGCTTCACATAAAAGATAAAGTAATTATGCTTAAAGTTACCTCTTGGTTTAACTACACAAAATGGCTGTCTATCTATAAAACCAGTGCTTAAATCCTAACCCACAAAGCATTTGTGTAATTCCAAATAACCTTTAAGATCATATGATCAACACCCTGCATTAAATCTGTACACATCCGTAAATATGACATTTATCAGAATAGTACTATATACCACACCCAGCTACAACATTCAACTTAAAATGGCTTACGGTTTAAAAGAAACTACGGTTTTAAAATATACAACTAAAATATTACATAAAATAAATGTAAAAATGTGCCCTGTTTGAATTTCACAGTGCATAACCAAGCAAGGATAGACATCTGTCTCTGCTTTTGATGATTGATCCATTACAGTAGCTGGTTTACTGATTTGCACTGATTCTCCTTTTTTTCCAAACCCACACTGAAGTTATTATTGCACAATTGGTGCAAACCCTTAAAGGCTTATGAAAGAAAACAATACGACGTAAAACAAACATAAAAAAAAAAAGCTCCACATCTTGCTTCCATCAAAATATACTTGCCGGGTGTGTTACATTCCTGCCGTTTTATGCACTTTTTCCAGTCAGCCGAAGTTTACGCCAAATCCACACATAAATTACCATCCCGGGGTCTGCTGGTTCAGTCTTAACACAAAGACTGTATCATATAGTACTTGATGTACTTGGAAAAGTCTGTTTATATATCAAAATCGTGAGGATACTAGCATGTATCATCTGAAAAGTAAAACAAAAAAGACACCATGAATTTGGCATAGAGAGAGGGCAAAGTAAACAGTGATTTGAACTTTGATCAGACACTAAAATAACTGGAATTAAATGATTTCTTTATAGAAGATAATGGAATACACCTACCATGATACCACCACTTGGTTTTCTTTGGATTCTTATTACATGTCTTTACATAAAAGGAGTTATCTGGAGGACGTCGCTGAAAAGCAAAGCAAACAGTTCATTAGACAATTTTTTTTAAAATCAATTTTATTAACCTTTTCAAATTTGGTTCATTAAAAGACATTCATTTGGGAGAGTTCACCCAAAAATGTAAAATTCTGTTATTAATCACTCACCCTCATGTCGTTACAAACCTTTAAGACCTTCGTTCATCTTCGAAATACAAATCAAGATATTTTTGATGAAATCCAAGAGCTTTCTGACCCTCCATAGACTGTAATGCAACTGACACGTTCAAGGTCCAGAAATGTAGTAAGGCTATTGTTGAAATATAGTCCATGTGACATCAGTGGTTCAACCGTAATTTTACGAGAATACTTTTTGTGCGCAAAGAAAAAACTACATGGTAGTTGGGTTGCTGTCTACGCAGGGTCAGAAAGCTCTCGGATTTCATTTAAAATAATCTTCATTTGTGTTCTGAAGATGGATGAAGGTCTTACTGGAATGACATGAGAGTAATTAATGACAGAATTTTAATTTTTGGATGTACTATCCCTTTAAATTTACCTTTTCTTTGCAGCTCGACAGCATGCTAATAATGCTTAAACAAACAGATTGCACAGACAGAGCTGGTGACCAGTCCTCCGTTAAAATAGATAAACAGATGTGACCGTTGCTGTAGACGTGCGGATGGACGGGGATGTTCTCTCCAGTGAACATTACCTAGAAACACTGTATGTATTAGCAACAAGCACTCAGCTTTGACACATAGACAAAAAACCCCAAAATATTTTAAGAGTCACGGTTTACCTGAGGTGAATCGAAAGGATATCGACTACTGAATTTGAAGAGGAGTTGGAATTTCTCTCCTTCATAGAGAGTACCTTGAGCACCTTCCATATCTATAAACCACCTGGACAAACGCAAAGGTGGGTTTATGAGAGTACAATTATTGATTTCCTGCTTTGACTCAAATGGATATAAATGAACTCATTCAGTACAGAAACCTAAATAGTTCAAACAATTAGTTTACCTAGAAATGAAACATCATTATCATTTACTCACCCTCATGCCATTCCAAACCCATGAGACTATCACTCATCCTCAAAACAAAATTTAAGCTATTTTAACAAATCCTAGGAAATTTCTGTCCCTCCACTGAAAGTCTATGTTACCAAGATTTTGATGATTCAAAAAGATTAGAAAAACATGTATGTGATGCAATCATGTTTAAGCATTCATTTACAATTTTAAGTGCTCTATGTATGTGATAATTAATATTTACACTACCAGTCAAAGATTTGTAATTTTTTAAAAATGTGATTTAAAGAAGTCTCTTCTGCTCACCAAGCCTGCATTTATTTGATCCAAAGTACAGCAAAAACAATAAAATTGTGATTTTTTTTTTACTATTTAAAATAACTGTTTTTTATTTGAATACATTTTAAAATGTAATTGGTTCCAGTGATTTCAAAGCTGAATTTTTAGCATCATTACACCAGTCACATGATCCTTCGGAAATCATTCTTATATTCTGATTTGCTGCTCAAAAATATGTATATTATTATTATTATTATGTTAAAAAAACTGAGTAGAACTTTTTCAGGGGTTTTTGATGAATAAAAAGTCCAGAAGAACGGCATTTATCTGAAATAGATATCTTTTGTAACAATATAAACGTCCTTATCATCACGTTTGATCAATTTAACGCATCCTTGCTAAATAAAAGTATTAAATTCTATCATTTCTTTCCCCCAAAAGCTCTAAGTTTTATAATGGTACAAAAGCGTTTTATTTCATATAAATGCTGAACTTTAGATCTTTCTATTCATCAAAGAATCCAAGAAACAATGTACTTAACTGTTTTAAATATTGATAATAATAATAATAATAATAATGATGATTTTTTTCTTGAACAGCAAATCAGCATATTAGAATGATCTCTGAAGGATCATGTGACACTGAAGACTGGTGTAATGATGCAAAAAATTCCATATTGAAATCACAGTAATAAATTACATGTTAAAATACATTTAAACAGTTCTTTTAAATAGTAAAAATATTTCAGAATTATACTGTTTTTGCTGTACTTTGGTTCAAATAAATGCAGGCTTGGTGAGCAGAAGAGACTACTTTAAAAAACATAAAAATCTTACTGTTCAAAAACTTTTGACTGGTAGTGTATATGTGAAAAAAGCAAACGTCTTTTCAGAAGACCTGGATCAAACCACTAGGTTAATGCTGATAACATTTACAATGTCTTTATAAACTTGTCAAAGTTTTGGTTAGATGGACAGAAACATCTCAGGTTTCATATCTTCATGCGTGTTTCAAAGATGATTTAAAGTTTGCAAGGACATAAGGGCGAGTAAATTAAACCGAAGTGGTACTTTTGTATTCAAAAGTACAGGAAGATAAACCCCGGCTTAAGGGTGGAGTTTAAAATGATTACATTTTTGGAGGAGTTCCCATACAGTCATTTTCACTGGAAGATCCAGTTGATATTCTTACTGAACAATACGAGGTCAAAACTTAAATAAATAGATAAATTGTTCACAATAAAATTTAATATATGCATTTAGAAAATGTATGAATTTTCATTTCATTCCAACTTTAAGAAAAGGTTGCAGGTTGTCAAAATATAGGTTGTCGGGTTTGCATCTTTACACATCTCACAACTTACTCAGTGATTGTGTTCTGCACACTTCTCTCATTCAATGTCATTCCTGGAGGTGGATCACTTTGCAATGCCAACAATTCCTTTTGTAATCGCTTCTGGAAAGTGAAAAGAACTTGATTTAAAAGACAACTCAAAGTAAAAACACGACATCCCTTCACTAACCACTAATCCATCATTTTATTACAAAGTGTATGATTTCAAACACTTCACTTTAATGAAATCCTATTGTCCGAAAAGTACTGAAAATACAACTAGCAAGCAGACTGCTAACAACGAGCTAGTCAAACAAACGAGTTCCACTGCTATAGAAGCTAGCGATTCAGCACCATTATAATAATTTACAGCTCCGGAAGAATTCTGCTACATAATTCTCGTTTCACATCCCTTTGTAAGTATCGTCTTCCACCGCCACAGCAGTATGTGATGTTGACAGCACAGAGTTTGTTGGGTTGTCAGACTGACTGAACGCTAGCTTACAAAGTAAACAAATGTGCGTACAAGTGAAACAGCTGACTGTTCTGGGTTCAGATCAGTACTGGCAGGGACACTGGACGAACCCCGGTACATGTCACAGCTGTGTGTGAAAAATAGTTTATATTGTTATTTGGAAATAGTTGCTTGTGTATGTAGGAAGATACTCACCTGCATAGACGCCATGATGGAAAGCCCCTGTAGAGAGGCGATTGGCCGAATGACGTCTGAGCAGGTTTTTTCACGGAACCGCAATGCAACAACACACTTTGCAACAATGTTTAGAGGGAGGTAAGTTACTACAGGTGAACATGTTAAAATATTCGTATATAAGTCAAAATAGCCGTTTTTACGTAAGAAAATACATAACAATTGTATTGTAAAGATTTGTGCAAAATACCCGATTTAGGTATCATCTAAAGAGACTGCGCTTGTTGCCACACTATTTACTCTAGTAAATGTTACTCAGAGCGGGATTATTTGTAAAAGTCAATTTCATGTAGATACATTACATACCATGAAATAATTTAACACGTCCTATGTTATAGCAGAAGAAAAGATCAAATTAATTTACCTTTGGTGACAACGTGCCCCGCGATATACACTATCAGTCAAAAGTTTTTGAACAGTAAGATCTTTCATGTTTTTTAAAGAAGTCACTTCTGCTCACCAAGCTAGCATTTATTTGAACGGAAGTACAACATAAACAGTTAAACTGTAAAATATTTTTACTATTTAAAATAACTGTTGTAAAATGTAATGGTAACACTTTAGAATAGGTAATACTTCACAATTAACTACACTATTATAATTCACTATTAACTACAACTTTTCCCTCAATAAATTCCTAATTTGCTGCTTATTAATAGTAAGGTAGTTGTTAAATTTAGGTATTAGGGTTGTAGAATAAGGTTATGTAGAATAAGGCATTAATATGTGTTTAATTAGTACTAATAAATGGCTAATATTCTAGTATTATGCATGCTAATAAACAACTAGTTAAGAGCACGTAAAATAAAGTGTTACCAATGTAATTTCTTTGTTTTTTAAAGCTGATTTTTTAGCATCATTAGGCCTAATCCAGTCACATGATCCTTCACAAATCATTCTAATATTCTAATTTGCTGCTCAAAAAAAAAGAGTTTTTGAATGGTGTAGTGTATAATGTTACAAAAGCTTTTTATTTCAGATAAATGCTGATCTTTGGATCTTTCTATTCATCAAAGAATCCTGAAAATGTACTCAACTGTTAAATATTGTTTAACAGTTGTTAAATATTAAATATTGATAATAATAATAAAAAATGTTTTTTGAACAGCAAATCAGCATATTAGGAAGATTTCTAAAGGATCATGTTACACTGAAGACTGGCGAGTAATGATGCTGAAAAGCTTTGATCACAAGAATATATATATATATATATATATCTCCAAATAAAGTTTTTAGCAATGCATATTAAAAAAGTTTTGACATATTTACAGTAGGAAATTAACAAAATATCTTACTGGAACATGATCTTTGACCCATACAATGTATTGTTGGCTATTGCTACAAATATACCCATGGTACTTACGACTGGTTTTGTGGTCCGGGTCACATATGTACTCCACAAAGCAGAATGAAATTAACAAAATATTTTCAAGAACAGCTGATTTTATTCATTAAACAACTGATGAATAACTACTGAGGACAAGTACAAGACTTTTGTCTGACGAATCCACATGCAGAACAGGTATAACAATTCTATTTCAACTGATTTTTAACTTGTTAACACAAACAGATACATTATAAAATTACATGTCTGTCTGGTTGACTCTAATCATTAAAATATTTAATATGAGAGCATCACTTCAGGCATTTTTTTTGCAATACAGACATGATCAAGTTAATACTGGGTCAAAGCTTAAAACAATAAAATAACTTAGATATCTACTAATTTAAAAAAACAAAACGGGGGGGAAAATATTACAGGTTAAATATAACAAATGACCAAAAATGATTATACTTCATATCTCTGTTTGCAAACCTGAAAGTATTAAAGCAACAAAATAAACCAATAATGTTTTGCTTTTCATATTTATTCTGGATCCAGACGTGTATATGAGTGTTTCTTTTTTTATGTTTAACAATCTAAGAAGTTTGCAGCCATCAGAAGCTCCAGCGCTATCTCTGGGGCAATAGGAAACTCTGGGATTTCTGTTGAACTATTAGTATAGCGGACTTTATATGTAAAGTACATGCACACTTTAGAAAGGACGTGAGATGGGATCTCTCGAAAGTTGACCTCATTTGTTTCATTCTCAGCAAACTGGCCTGAAAAAAAGACAAAGCAATATTAGTCTCACTTTAATGCTTTAAGATGAACACAAATTTAAGAAAAGACACACGCTTACATTATGTAAAACTTCAAATTTAAAGAAACACAGTTAGTGGAATAACTACTGTTGATAGATGTAATTTAAAGGGGTCATCGGATGCAAAACTAACTTTTACATGTTGTTTGAACATTATTGTGTATTGGCAGCTTGCGTACACAACCACCGTACAATAATAAAAATCCACCCAGTGGTATTTTTTAATCTTTAAAAGTAATATCCCCTTTTTAAAATCAGGTCATTCTCAGCTTCTTGTCGTTGTGACGAAACACAGTTGATTGACATGAGCGCCTTACCTTACCAAATATGATTGCCATTGTGTCGACTCAGGTGCAAAGGAAGATTCTAATTGAGCCATTGAGGTGTTCTGCTGTTGGGTGTAATAATGAACATAGCAGTCGTCATTTACTCCCGACATCTGAGCCGCTTAAGAGGCAGAGGACAACGTTACTTTCGTTTTTAAAAGGAAAGCGCCGATCCCGATCTACATATACATTTATGTTTGTGTGAATCATTCGTGATGCAGCTTCACCCGCAGCAGAAGTGAGTATAAGGGTTTTTTTATGCATCTTTGTGCTTGTTGGCAAGTTTCACCGATAAACGCGGCTAAATGCAGCTAAACTCAGCTAAATGCAGCTAAAGTAAACTTTACAGCTGGTAATCCCTCAGAAGAGAGGGGCGGGGCGAGCAGAGCTCATTTGCATTTAAAGGGCCCTTGTGATAAAATGAACTGATATTTTTTTTACATTACTATTGAGAATTTTTAACCAAAGTATATTAGAGACTTTTCATCAAGACCCTAAAGAATCATATGAACTTGTGGAAAATGGGCATCCGATGACCCCTTTAAATGAACATAATCCACTGCTATTTATTCCTTTTTTAACAGATACTCACCAGGACCACTAAGCATAGCTTTGATTGTTCCAGATGTCAGAGCATGTTCTCTCTTCACAATAAACTCATGGCCATCAGAGGAGATCAATTTCACATACATGGCATCTGGCCCTTCACAGCCACCGTAGGTCTTTTCTTCTCCGTCTAAAATGTATTAAAATGATCAAACCACCAATGTAACATCATGCAGAAAAAGAGTATTTACCTTCTTTAATCTAAATGTAAATAAAATCTAAAAATGTTTTAAAGCACCATATGGTTTGGTCTCCTAATAACACAAACTGACTAAGTCCAGAATAAGTAGTTAATTTGTTTATAAACACTTAAAATTTCTTACCCATCCTTGTTGCCTTTTCTTGTCAATCTCTAAAATATTAAAAGAGGAATTAACAGTTTTAAATCAACCCCACAAAAACATAATGAAACGTTAGTAACACATATAGATGTCCGTGAAAAGGGATGCGGAAAGCATACAAGAAACAAATATCTATGCAATCTACTTTGTATTAAAAAATAACCGATATTTATATTAACATTTGGCATAAGAATAAAACAGCTCCACTAGTTCTGTGAGAGCCTGGGCTATTTAGTACATGCACTACAATAAATCAGGCAATGAGTTGCCTTCCCAGTTAGCTCAAACACAGCGTACAAATCGTATTTTCTATAAATATTGCAGTAGACAGCATTCGCGCGAATCAAGATTAAATAGTCATAACTAAACAAACGTTATAACATCTCACCTCAGTACGATCGAGCTGGTCAGGTCAGTGTGTTTTTTTTTTTCTTTTCAGTTTTCTCTCCGATAAGCCTCTGGCAGCTGCTTCTTCTGTTGTCACTGCCGACAACAGGAAACAAATGTCCGGCAGAGAATCAAGGCACTTCCGTTATAGATTTTACAAAATAAGAGTCATCCTTATTATGATTTAAAAATTATTAACACATCAGAATTGTGTGTTTTCGATTGAAGTGTCTTTAAAGTCTAACGTGTAAGATATATACTTTTTTACACATGTGAGGTTTTTGCGCAGTCCGTCATTAGATGGACTTCATAAGTGCTCGCAGACCAAATTGCTTCCGGTGTTAACGTTAGTCGACTCGTCTTGCTGTCTGAGGAAGTGGGAAAACTCCACATGATAAAATGTACCAGATTGGGATTTTACAGGGGTTTCGGTGTCTGTCAAAAAATCAGCAACAGATCGTAAGAAACCTCAAAGTCGCTGTTCGTCCGACGTTACATAACAATGGGAATATTTGCAACACTCATGCTGTATTTCTAAGGAGGCAGGATCATTTGCTGCATGAGATCCGAAGGTCATTTTTAAAAGCCAATGCAAAAAAGGTAACGTTACCTAGTAGACTTCCAAATATGCCATTTGCTTTTAACCTTTCTGTACATTGTACATTGTTTATGTCGATTGTCCATACTTTATTTGATTTTTTAGCTATTTATAATATACAATTTTAATATTCATTAATTAAAAAAACATTTAATTTGTTCACACACACACACACACACACACACACACACACATATATATATTTATATTATATATATATATATATATATATATATATATATATATGTGTGTATATATATATATATATGTGTATGTGTGTGTATATATATATATATATATATATATGTGTGTGTGTGTGTGTGTGTGTGTGTGTAAGAAAATGTAAATATATTTAGGTCCACATGATCTAATTAGGTGTTATGATTATGGCATTTATAGTGCTGGAAATTAACAGTTACAGCTTTTAAAATGCACTTTATGTTCAAAAAAAAAAAAAAGTGTATTAATTTCATTCTAAAAATGAATGATTTTGTATGTAGTATTCAGAAGTGCTACTCTTAATGGATTTGTATGTCCACAGGTCCAGCCATATTGTTCTGTTAGATGGTATAAACCCTTAGCAGTCCAGCCAGAAGATGGAGAACTGATCTACACAGGCAACCTGGGAAAAGCAGTCCTTGGTAAATTACTTATAATATAGAACATACAGCATTTATACATGTAAAACACCATGAATAGCTAGCAAACAGATATACAGTGCCTTGCGAAAGTATTCATACCCATTTTGCTATGTTGCAGCCTTGTTACAGCTTTTCCCCCCACATTAATCTACACTCCATATACCATAATGACAAAGCACAAAATAGGTTTGTAACAACTTTGCAAATTTATTAGAAATAAAAAAACTAAAATGATTCCATTGCATAAGTATTCAAACCCTTTCTGGGACATTTGAAATTTAGTTCAGGAGCATTCATATCACTTGTAGATGTTACTAAACTCTGTGAGTGAAGTTAAGCTGTTTATCCATAATGGAAGAAGCTTGGAACAACTAGGACTCTTTCTAAAGCTAATTGATGAAGAAGAGGCTTGGTTATACTGGTGACCAAGACGCTGATGGTCACTCTAGTTGAGCTACATGATCATATATGCAGATTGTAAAAAACTTACAGAAGTACAAACATCACTGCAACACTCCACTGATCCAGTCTTTATGGCGGTGTGGCCAAACTCAATCCTCTCCTCAGTGAAGACATGTTAAAACCCACTTGGAATTTGCAAAAAATCATCTAAAGGATCCTCAGACTGTGAGAAACAAGATTGGTCGGATGAACCTCAATTCCAATCATCATGTTTAAAGAAAACCAGGCACTGCTCTTCACCTGCAGAGTAGCATCCCAAAAGTAAAGTGTGCTGGTAGCAGCCTCATGCTGTGGGGCTGTTTTTCAGTGGCAGGGACTGAAGGACTCATCAGAGTACACAGAGAGGTCAGGGCACCAAAATATTGAGATGGCCGTAATTAAAACTCAGTCCAGAGCATTCAGAACCTCAGACTAGGCAGAGGGTTCACCTTCCAAGAGAACAATGACCCTAAGCACACAGCAAGAGTGGCTTATAGACAACTTTGTGAATGTCCTTGAGTGGCCCAGCCAGAGCCTGGGCTTGAACACAGTCAAATGTTTCTGGAGATACCTGAAAATGTCTGCCAGTCCCTGTCGAAGCTGACAGAGCCAAATGCAGATGTGCAAAGCTTGTCGCATCATACCCAAAAAGACTTGAGACTGTAAAGGTGCTTAAACTAAGTACTGAGTTAAGGGTATGAAAACTTATGCAGTGTACATATTTCAGTGTTTTATAAATTTGCAAAGTTGTCACAAATCTGTTTTGTGCTTTGTTATTATGGTTTATGAAGTGTAAATTGATGTGGTAAAAATAATTTAAAGCAGTTTTAACATAAGGCTGCAACGTAACAAAATGTGAAAATGAAGGGGTATGAATACTTTTGCAAGGCACTGTAATTATCATAGGCTGCAGTGAATTTTCTAAAATAATCTAATGAGTAAAATCTGCTCTTTTTTTGTTGTAGGTGTGAAGTTTTTCTCCTACTCCAGCAGCATGTTTAGTCTCTGTGTGATGCCGTATGTCCTCATGAAAACAGGCATTGGTGTAAACAGCTTGGCCCTGAAAGTGGCATTTTGTGGCGTTATAGGTTTCTTCACATTTATGACTCCTGTTCTCCTCCACTTGATCACCAAAGGCTATGTAGTACGCCTGTACCACAACAAAGAGACGGACATGTACACGGCCATCACTTACAGCGCTCTTCTAGTGGAGAAACGAACTGTGTTCCATCAGCGTGATGTCGTTATCCCAGATGTCAGTCGGATGTTCACTAGTTTTTATGCAAAGAAACGCTCAATGCTGGTCAACCCGATGTTTTTTCCTCTGCCCCATGACTACAACCACCTCATGGGTTATGACCGGCCCTTTTCTTTTGACACAGATGACTTGAACAAACCAGATAAAAGTTAACTCGTCCAAGCTAAATCTGTGCAATGATAGTGGACGACTCTAGGAATTTCTTTTCATCATTTCAAAGGACCGCTGTAATGTATTAAATATTGTCAGGATGGCATGTCATTCAGTATAGCTGTGATGCAGAAACTTGTACGAAAGTGTAAATAAATGAAAACTATTTACCATCTACACTCACTCTCTACATTTTTTGCTTGTTTCATTTTTAATCTCATGGTCTAACTTCTATTTTTCATTAGTTCCTTATTTTCACATCCAGTGCTATTTATAGGGGGAAATCCAGTGACCTCTCTATCTAAAGGGGAAGTTTCACAGTACTGCAGCGAATTACTGTGACACTTTATGATAATTTCAGTTAGGACATAACACCTGTTACTAGTTAATTTAGATATCCACCTACTAGTTTTATTCACAAAAACAGAAGTTATGTTTTTGTATGCTTCATTTTTTATTCTTTATACTGTAGCATTGCCCTGTATATCCTCTGCCTTTTCTGAGAGGAGATTATTCTGCTCCTCAGAGCACGGTAGCATTTGGTACAGCTACGAAGGTGAGTTCAATAACATTTTTGTTAATTGCTAAATTATTCTGTTTGATCTATTCAAAGCCTATTCGTTTTTGCCAGTTTAACTTAGTGGTTGAAATCATTATCAGCAAAAGAAACATCATGTTTATATAAAAAAAAAAAAACCCTTTCAGACCAGTTTAACTAATTTTACTAATAATTGGTCATTTAGATTGTCACAAAGACTGTGTCCTTGAAATACAAAGCCTCTGAATAAAAATACTGATGCAAAAATATGAGAAAAATATATTAAAATGCTTTTGCGTTTTCTCACAAGTGTATTGCATTCTCACGAAAACTTGCTGTTCACTTTTCAAAGCATTGAAGTATAGTTTCTCCTTCCAAACCTGTAAGACCTTAATTAATCTTCAGAATGCAAATGAAAATATTTTTCATGAATTCCAAGAGCTTTCTGACTCTGCATAGACAGCAATGCAACTGACATGTTCAAGGCACAGAAAGGTAATAAGGACATCGGTAAAATAGTCCATGTGACAACAGTGGTTTAACTGTACTCTGAGAATACTTTTTGTGTGCAAAGAAAACCAAAATAATGACAAAGTATTCTCATATCTTTGTAAAATCTGTAGCCATTACTACGTTTCTGGGCCTGGGAACATTTCAGTTGCATTGCTGTCTATGGAGGTTCAGAAAGCTTTCAGATTTCATCAAAAATATCTTAATTTGTGTTTCGAAGATGAACAAAGGACTTACAGGTTTGAAACAACATGAGGGTGAGTAATTAATGACAGAATTTACCTTTATGGGTGAACTATTACTTAAAAATACTATTTTCTTTTCCATCTCATTTTCCCCATGTGTACTAGTTTTGCACAATGATTGCTAGAATGTGTTTTTTTTTTTTTTTTTTACTCTTTCCATGATTCTCTTTGCTCTCTCTTTAATCAGGGCCATTGTATTACTTGTCAGTGACTAGTTCCCCCTGTTCTCCACAAGTGGACTCGCACATTATAACTTATACAGTAATCCCAAGTAAGTTGACGGAAATCAAATAGGCCAACTCCTTGACCAAAAATTATTCCGACACCAAATATAATTGTTAATTTATTTAAGTGATATATTAAACCCCAAAATTCTTCATACAGTGGACGACCAGTAAAGTGTCTAAATAAATTTTGGTTTGACTAATTAATTTGTGATTACCAAGATGAATTAGTTCTGACACAGTGTAACTTTAAGTTCTTGTCATATTTTATTACTATTTGCTAAACTATAGCGAATAAACTGTGATAATGTGAGAAATGTTGAAGGTGTCTGAATGCATTTTGGTTTGACTGTACATTATCAAGGTTCCCACTCTTTCGCAGTGATCATTTTCCAAAACTTTAAGGACTTTTCTAGGATATTTTTAATTTAATTACAGCAAGAACCCTGAAATAATATATTCCTCTCTCTGGAAGTCTTTAAAAGTCCTACAGTTTATTGCAATGACGTAACTATAATAAACCTCTTAATTATATGTCACAAATGATTTTAACTATTTTTTAAACATAAAAAAAATCAATGTGTTCATTATTTATGGTAATAAAAACAGCATCCTTCAAATGTAGTTAAGTATTGCTTTAAATAAATAAAAAGTTACTTTTTGTCTAAGTATCCATGTGTTTTCCAGGATATGTGGGAAGTGCATACAATGCATATAGCCTAATCTATGCTTCATGCAACTTGGAATAAAATTTGAGCTCGCTATTAAAGCTGTATAATGACATTTTGTTATTATTGCCTTTGTAACTTTGTAACTTTTTTGCTATTCAGTGTTCACAGTCGCTCGTGTTGGATATTATGCTCGCGTTTATGTCAAAGGTCAGCTCTTCTTTGAGTACACACAGCCATATGTTCCTTGTGAGGATGTCAAAATCTGTTACATCATCAAAGGAGGTACTACATGAACTACTTGTTTACTGCATTTTATCTTTTGTTGTAGTGATGAGGTTGTGGATATTGATAGAGTGCTTGCTTGTTTCAGAAACATTGCATGAAACCTGTCCATTTTATTTCAAAAGACAAGGAATGTTTCCTCTTCAGGTGAGATTTCAAGACGCTGCACCCATTTTATAAACAGCATTTTATAAGTTGTTCCTGTAGCTTTAATAGTACGGAAATGCTATAGTCATGTGCTTGATTCCCAACACAAAAAAAGTAAATGTAAGTGTTGCTTTGGATACAAGCACATGACAAATGAAAATGAAATCCTTAAAGCTATGGAAGAAATGTTATTTTGTTTTCCTTCACAGGGGGGATATGAGGTTTACTTGGATGTGAACATTGTTGATGATGCTGAAAGAATGCTGACATTATATTTTAACGTCACTGTGCAAGTAAACAGCCCTGGAAGCAAGAATGGAATTTTTCGACAGTTGGGAGGGCGATAAGTAAAGAAAATCCCAGCAAAATCTCACATGCCCAGCAAAAAGTGTGTGAGATATGGGAGAAAGGTTATATTTTCTATGCAATTTCTTCAATAATATCAAGCGATTGTCTCAGTTTGGACTGTTGTGGAAAGTCATGATATGGTTTTAGTTGTGAAAGTGTAAATAAATGACATTTAAATGCAAATATCCTCTGAACTTACTGTGAGAACTTTTTTTTGGCCAAAAAAAAAATCTGTTTATAATACTTCTGTGTTCACATACGTACTGGTACCTGGAAAAAAACAAAAAAAAACATGATTCATGGTTTAATCCAAAAGAGAAGTTTTGCAATAATGCAGTGCGTTGTTGTGTCCTGTTGTTATTAGATTAGATTAGATTTCAGGAAGAAAAAACCATTAAAGACAGAGCGATTCTGCCTCTGTTTCATTAAATACGAACAGCAGTGATGCTTCTGCACCTCTCAGCTTTTCTTTGCTATATTGTGGCATTGTCTTCTATGTCCTCAGCAGAGAAACAATTGGTTTGCTCCACAGAAAGTGTTAGCCTTTGGTACAGCTACAATGGTAAGACCATTTTTTTCTTAATACTTTATTCAGTTAAACCAAAGATACCAAACCATAACAAAAGATAAGTGATGAAACTTAACTAGATTTTTTCCAGAACAATTCCTTCTTAACCGGATTCAATTTAGGCTACATACTAATTACTGTTCATTTTACAAATGATGCTTATGAATTACCACTTGTGGGCTTTAAATCTCGTATCATGATTCTATATGATGTCTTTGTTATGCTTAAAAAAGCCAATGCTCTTTTCAATCAGGACCATTATATTACTTGTCAGCAGCTATATCCCCCTGCTCTATAGACGTGACAGAGTACAATGTAACGTTTACAGCAATTCCAAGTAAGTTTCTGAAAGATGAATGCTCTAAATTGATTATAATATGCATACAGTGTATACTTTATGGACCTGCCCATATGAATCAAGCTTCACTATTCACTACCTATATAATATTTACAATATAAAAACTGTAATTTATAAAACTTACATCTTTTTTTAATTATTATTTATTTGACTTGTTGATTCATTCATTCAGTGTTCACCATTACACGTATGGGATTTCATGCTCTTATTTACTACGAAGATCAGTTGTGGTTGGATCACGTTCAGCCAGATATTCCTTGTGAAGATTTGAAAATTTGCGACATCATCAAAGGAGGTACGACATCTATTAGACTGTTTTTGCAACATTAAAACATTGTGGTTCAGCGGTGTGTTTATGTCTCATTAATGAGACCATATCCTTGTTTTAGAAACGCTTCATGAAACAGTTCCAATTTATGTGAGAAAATATTATGGACCTAAGGTAAGTGATCAACAGAAATTACGTCTTTACCATTATAAATGAGTATTACTAACCTATAGCATCTCTGGTAAAAAGATATATATTTTCCTGTAAGACTGGAAATTCCGGTTTCATCGGCGTCCAGCTATTTTTAGCTGTACAAAATACAACTTTTTCTGCTTGATATTGCAAATTGGTTTCTTATTATATCATTGTAATATATTATCTCAATTATGAACACACTGGTTTGTAATGCAAACAGTTTTACCGTTTACTGTACGTGGTAATTATTCTCGTTAAATCCCTCTAGCGGCTAATGAACCGGAAGTCTCTTCCGCGTTGTAGAACAAGGTGGAATGTCACTGTAACACTTTTTTTTAATATATAAAAATATCTTCTTGTCCAGAGATTAAGTTTAAATACTAACACTTTACCCATTTTAAAACAAAAATTTTATATTTTGATGACTTTTGATTTTGATTTTGATTGAAGAGAATTTCGACATTTGTAGTATGTAGTGTATATATATATATATATATATATATATATATATATATATATATATATATATATATATATATATATATATATATACTAGTATAGCATGGTAATGCAAAGGTCATGTGCTCAATTCCCACTGAAAATAAATAATATTAATGCATTATTAGTTTAGATACAAGCACATGACAAATTAAAATGATGCACTGGAAGCTATGAAATTAATTGAGTTTTTCTTTGCAGGGAGAATATCGGATTCACGTGGATGTGACCGTTGTCGATGATGCTGAAAAAATGCTGCAGTTAAGTTTCAACGTCACTATGCAAATTAAAAGTACCATTCATAAGAATATTATATTATATTAGAATATTAACAGATTGGAGAGCTATAGGATTAATCTTCTTAATCTTTTTATTCTTAAGAAGGCAAACACGTAAAAGAAAGTAATATTTTTATTCAGCAAGGACGTATTAAAGCATTTATAATGTAACAACGATTTCTATTTCATATAGCACAACTTTTTTCAGTAGTGATAAGAAATGTTTCTTGAGCTGAAAGTCGGCGTATTATAATATCTCTAAAGGATCATGTGACACTTAAGATCAAAGAACACAATGATTTGTAATTAGAATATTTCTTTAATAATATTAAGTAAAAGTCGTGATACGCTTTCAGTTTGGGAAATGTCTGTGAATGCGTAAATAAACTGCAAGTGCAAATGTCCTCTGAATTTACTGTAAGATTTTATTTTGTGGCCGAACTTCTGTTTACTGGCACTTAATTGTTTACATACTTACAGGTACTTGCAGGGGAAAAACACAATTCATGCTTCAATCCAAAAGAGAAGTTTTGCAATTATGCAGTGCTTCATTGTGTCCTGTTGTTAAAGGGGTCATCGGATGCAAAACTCACTTTTACCTGTTGTTTGAACATAATGTGTGTTGGCAGTTTGTGTACACAACCACCCTACAATGAAAAAATCCACCTAGTGGTATTTTTTAATCTTTAAAAGTAATATCCCCTTTTTAAAATCAGGTCATTCTCAGCTTCTTGTTGGTGTGAGGAAGCACTGACAGAGGCCACTCCCACGATAGTTGATTGAC